>NC_143395.1:409470043-409771849 GCF_052110815.1 Crocodylus siamensis | reverse complement strand
GACCTGTTGTGGACTTTAAGTGCTTTGCAACAGAAGAATTGCTCTATTATTTTTCTGTAGTCAAGAAGTGAGTGAAAACTAAAGACTGGTATTTTCCAGGGGGTAATTTGGAAACCCCCTGGGTCTAATGAGGGGTGCTTTGAGTCTAAAAAGGTTGAGAACTACTGCTCTAAAGACTTTCAATTTCTCCCAGGTGCTGTGGGTTCCTAGTGGGTTCATAGCTGTGGAAAAACAATACTTCTAATACTAGGTTACGCAGCAAGCAACCATAAGGATCTGTGTGAACTAAGACACTGAAAGGAAGTACAGAGATAGGTCAGAAGACACATCCTGGTACTGACTGCAAAAGGAGGGGGTCTCTGACAAGCTGCCCATGCTAACCTAAAGCTAATTGGTTTGAAAGTAGCAGCCCTTGGTAAAAATGTTAATGGAGTCCTGCTCACTCACTGAAGTGTGTCATCCCACCTGGATGTAAGAAGGCAAGTACCATTTTTTTTTAAAGAGATGATCTAGAACACGGGCAGAGCAACCCTTAGGTATGAGATCTAGAACCAGAAAAGTTTAGGAAGAAGCAATCTTACTTTGGTTTTCTTTATCAACAAGCTGTTAAATCTTTATTAATAAGTTAGGCCATGGATTTAAAGTCTACATGGGGCATGGACTGTGGTTCAGAGCAAGTAAGAAATGGATCTCCTATATCTGGGCAAAACATGGACTATGTAGTCGGGGTCCATGCTGAAAAACATGTGGAAAAATGGTTTGAGTTTAGCCAAGAACAGAAATATTTTGACAAAATGAAAAACCAAAGAAATTTCATTTGGGATCAAGCCAAAATGCTCCTTTTGACTTAGACTTTTATTTCATTTTCAGGTGTTCAAATTTTTTTCCAGATCTTTTTCCTTATTTTTTATATAGGTCCATTTTAAGTGGAACACAACTTTTTGAAACAAAAAGCTAGACAGTTTCATTTAGACAGTGTCAAAAAAAATCATGCCAAATGAAGCAAAACTTTTACAAACACATGGAAGCAAAATATTTTGACATTTTTTTAATTCCCTTTATTTGAAGAGATGGAAACTTTTTGCAAAACCGGGCTCTCTCTCACAAATGTGGGCTCTCTCTCACAAAAATGGCAAATGTATTAATTCTCAAAAGAAACAAAAGCCCTAGCTCTACTCATAATAGGCTCCACAACTAGTTGAATAAAGAGATGGTTTGGAGTGCTGTGCAATTGTGATGGTTCATGAAATGCAAGAGAAGCAAGGGGAAAGAGAAGAGCTTTTTTTCATAGCTACTTCATTTTTTTCCACCAGACTACAAGTTCAGGATGGCCTGCCTGCAGCCTGACAATTTACTAATGCAGTCACTCAATTAATAGCAAAATCCTAGCATGCCAACAATACAGCACCCCACAAATAAGTAAACCATTGAGAAAGTGTTCCAAATCTCATCCATATTCCCCAGGACAATCATTCCAACTAAATGTCATCCACACAGAAAATGAAATCATCTTTATCCAGAAGTCTGGACAAACAACTATTCTTTGCCACCCCGTGATGGTCAAATACCTTGGATTATTTCACATCAAGAAAGGAATCAGCTCCAAACTCAGAGGCCCCTTAAGGAAAATACTTTTCTAGCAGTCTTTCAGCTAAGGGATATTTTTAATAGGTCCATTTTAAATGGAAAAATGCAACAACCTATCATTATCTCAAAGCTTTGCATTTATATATGAATTTTCAAACAGAACGGTAAAGGAGTTACGCACTAAACTCTCACTGCTTAACATTCATATAAAATAAAAATCCTTAGGGTAGATATTGTCATCTTAATTCTATGGATAAAGAACTGAAGCATGGAAAGGCTGCCCAGTGTCCTAGGAGAAGCCTGTAAGCAAAGCCAGGTACAGAAATGAAGTTCCCAGACTCCCAGTCATGACCATTTCCTCAATAACCATCATCTCCCTCCTTTTTTGACTACTGCTATTAAAATAGAGAGGAGGGAAAAAACTAAGTATTCACCTTCACAGCTTGTATTCACCCAACCTAAGCAAATTCTGGCTCCACTTCCTGTGGATAGTTGAATGTGAAATTGGCAGCAGCCAATTGATTGCCATAAGTATTAGCAGAATTACAGGTTATAAACAGAAACTTGAAGTATCTCCAAGAACTTGAATAAGATTCTTGGCAACATATTTGCTACTCAGTGCTAAGTTTTCCAGCAAAATGAACACACAAAACATTACTGAAACTTATCTCATGCTCTCCATAACCATCAAAATGTTCCTTGATCTGTCAAGGTTGATGCAGTCCTCATTTTTGGAAGTTTGAGCGACTATTGTTCTTTGAGTTTCATCCCCTAAAATGAAATGATTAAGTGTATTGAGGTGTTTCTTTACAGAAGATATTTAACGGGTTGAGCAGTTTGACTATGGAATGTGGTTCAATACACTTCACAAGATTAATATTGATGTAACTGAATCAACATCAGACATTGCAGAAGCCGGTAGCACAGCTGGTAATTTTTAGTCTTTCACGGCCTGTTCCAAATCCCAATGAAAGCAATGAGAGTATTTCTAGTAGTTTTAATGGGAATTGGATTGGAATCACTAGGTTGATCCAAAATCCACTGAAGTGAATAGAAAACTTTCCACTTAACAGGACAAATAAGACCTTTATATGGAATAGGTTAAACTGACCCAGAAGTTGGCTTCAGTAGCACAAAGGGCTTCTCTCAGTCCTTTATACAAAATTAATCTCACATTAAAACTTCATATAAAGACTAGCTACAGTTAAATGGGTGAAACAAGTCTGTTTATAAGAGGGGTAATCAGATTTGCACCAAAACCTTACATAAGTTACATTTTCAGTGGGGGAAAAAAATAGCCAGATGTATCGAGACTGTAAAAGCAAAGCAGAACCAAATAAAATGGTGAAAATATCCATCTAAAATTCCACAAACAAAAATGAAGATAGTTCACCTTATCCCATCACACTTTTCCAGGATGTGGCTAGGCAAGGCACTCATTATCATCTGTACCTTTTAATTAGTAAGTGTTTACAGTGTGCATGATACTGATCCTTAGGGGAGATAAGTACCATAAGGAAGACATGTTCCAGAAAAGAAAGGTCCAGTGGCCAGGTTCACTGGATCGGGAATCACGTTTTAGTATGAACTCTGCCCTTGACTTTTTTGGACAACTCATTTCACTGACTGGCACCTCACTTTCCCCATCACACCATTTTTGTTCTTCCTCTACTTATGGAAGGATTTAGCTCTTATGTGTCTGTTTTGGATGGTACAGTGATAACAAACACTCATATCGAAAGTGCTGAGTATGGAGGGATGCCAGCATGGGCAAGCCATTTGTGCAAAGGCCATTCCATGGAAAAAGACTTTTTTGAGGGCTGCTTGAGCATGCCACACTTGTATGAGGCAAAGGCAATTCTTTCCGGAGCTTTGGTATGTATTGTGTAGCCCTAATATGATCACAGACAGGAGTAGGGGGAAATGAGGATTTGTCGCCATGTTGGGGCTACCCAAAAAACTTTGTTACAAGTACCACCTGGGATACCTCATCTAAGCACTACCCTCAATCTACCCTTGAGCCATTAAGATATGTCTAAGCCAGTGCATAGGAAGGGGAGGCTAAGCAGGGCACCAGCCCCTGGTGCTGACTAGCAGGGGCATCAGAATTGGCCCCTGGGAGTCTTTACCAGAGCACAGACAGCCTGTGCTGCCCCTGCTTGGCCATAGGCTCCAGGTAGGACAGTGCTGCACCCAGCAGCATGCTGAGGTATGGGGGGCAAGTGGATTGCACACAATATATATGTATTTGGGGGTGTCTGGGTTACCATATTTCCAGTTCCAAAAAAGAGGACACCTGTTGGCAGGACACCTTACTCCCAGCCCACAGCTCCCTGACCTTGCCAGTGTCCCTCACTCCCAAGCCACACCAGGTGGCCTGGTCATGCTCCTCCCTGGCCACATCCCCCTCCCCATCTCCTGGCTGCTCTGCCCCTGCAAGCACGGGCACCGACCCCTGTACTGCCAGCCCAGCCACAGAGTTCCCCGCTGCCATCAAAGGGCCCCCTGTCCTTTCCCTCCCTGGAAGGGGAGGAATCCCCCCCACCCCTCCCCCTGCCCTGCTGCAGCCCCATCTCCCGCAGCTGGGCACCACCCCCCAGCACTGCCAGGCACCCACCCAGCCTCACACATCCATCCCCTTCACACTCCCCTGCTACAAACATCCCCCCCAGACAGTCCTCAAGCCCCAGTCCTCCAACCCCCACTCCTCATACACTTACCTGCATCCAGCTGCTGAGGCTGGTCCCACCACCCTGCCTGGCTGCATGCCGACCACATGTGTGCACATGCATGCAGACGCATATGCACCCTCTGCCTCCAGTCACCCTCCCCCCGCTCCCACCAGCAAAGCAGAGCAAAATACTGGGCAGTTGTTCAGATTTCAAAAAAATGCCTGGATGGAGATTGCAGGACCCCCAAAAATGGCATGTCCGGGAAAACCCAGACATACGTTGACCAAAGGGGTGGGCAGAGAGAAGGGAACAAACAGGGCACCAGGGAGCCCAGCTGCAGGGATGCTGCCACGCGAAGGGAACTGACAGTGCTACAGCAATGGCATCAGTAGCTTAGGAAAATAAGTCTTCCCTTTCACTCACCCAGATCCTATCCCATGCCCATCCAGTCTAAGGTGGCTGGGATAACCCTGTGCACCCCTAGACACTCTGCACAGAGCCTTCCTGTTCAGTAGACGAGCAATTTTGTTTCAGTTTGTGAACAGCTTGTATTAACCCACCCCTGCGAGCCTGAGAAAGCACCATTTCTTCCTTCACTTAGGCCATTTGCAGCATGTGGAAGTACTCTGTGCTATGCACTGGCATGGCTTAATTCACTCTGCCCCACTACAGGCAGTGGGATGAGGGGATGAGGCTATGCCCTCGGCACCTCCACTGCTCTTAGAGAACGATGCTTCCTCGTATAATCACCAGGATCAGGCAACGTTCTCCCTGCAAAGCAGGGCCTACAGGCTTACCTGGCACTTACACAGGCTGTGTTCATAACTCCCCATCTCCCACCTCAGCCTCTCGTAAAGGCTAAGCAGAATGTCACCCTATATTCTGGCAGTGTCAAACCACTCAGCCTGCAACCTTCCCTGGTGACCTAATAGATTGTGTCCATCTCTAATTTTGATGATTCATTTGCCAGTGCCTGTGGCAGAGGAGGAGCAAGGCAGTTAAAACAATATACGACTGTTAAATATCTGGGTTTTAATGCCAGGCATGTTTGAGGTGCTTTATTACTGTACGGTAATAACATTTTTTTTTATGAACAGTTGGAGATAACATATGTCTCGTAACCTTGCCCCTCAGAGGGCAGGCTTGTAAACAAAATATTTTATATGAGTGAGTCCTTCCTATAAAGTTTTAAATAAATCAGATTGCTCTCTCACCCTTGTTAAAGATACCCTTGCTAAAGGTCAGCTTTGGCATTTTGGTAACATGCCTGAAGATCCCAAATCACCGACAGCTACTTTAGTCCTCCCTTCCCTTTGCGGCCATACTCAGATCATGATTCCAGTCATAGGGAGAAGATGTGGGTCTAATCACTTGGGCAATAGCTTACTGCAAACAAGTGTGAACAAGGGAGAAAAGGAGCATAAGGAGCAGGAGAATCAGATTTACTTACAGGTGGAATAGTGAACCAGCAACACAGGAGTCAAAAATCCTGCTCCCTCAGAAGGGGTTACATGCTCCAACTTCCCAGGCAAGGAGGCAGTCAATGAGGTGGAAGTCAATGAAAGCCCCAAATGTCTGCCACTTTCACTCTTTTACAAGTAGCACTTCATTCAGTAATTAGTCCTCTGAAATTGCAGATTCAGAGACCAAATTCATTTTTGCCAGTGCAATTCTTTTTCTAATTTTCCCCAGTTAGAAATGACTAACTTCAAATGGTTCTGAGTGACACCCTCAGCAGAAGGGGAGGGATTGACTTTTGACAGTCAACAGTTAAGGACTTCAAGGAGGTCAGACAGATACACAACTACATCTTGAGATACTTTGGGCTGAAAAACTGGTGGCAGTTTGAAGACATTCAGGATTCTAGTAGCCTGCATGGAGCATTAGCCACAAAAGTTTTGTGTGGAAACTGGTTTTCAGTGGAAAGTGGAGCTTTGTTAAAATGAGACACTTCCAAAAAAAGTGTCACCTATGATGCACTATGATCCAGACTTCTGTGTTGCTCCCACAACTCTTACCAAGAAATGAGAAAGTGGTTGCCATGGGAGGCACAGTCCAGCCAGTGTCAGAATAGGAGCATAAGGAATCAAACAGTTGCATAAGGAGCAGAATAAGTTGCCAACCCAAGATTTTTTTACTGACAATCTCAAAACTTTTTACAGACAGACAAATCATTTTACTAACATATTATTACTAACATACGCTTTACATAATGTAAATGTAACACTTCTGCAGGCCCCAGGCAGCAATAACAAGGTAACGGTTCAAATTCAGGGAGAATTGCTAAATCTGATTTGAGCCCGCATCCAGAAGTCTTACTCGACTGCATCAATAGTTCTAGACTGTACTGCTCCTTACACACCCTCACACCATGATACTCCCAACTTCACTCTACATCATATTGCCCCCATCCTCACCCACCCCACACAGCCTTACCCCACTGGCTGTGCTCTTCTTATCCCTGAACAGAACTCACTCACTACCTTTACCTACTTCTAGCCCTACAGTCACAACCCTATTGCACTGTCCCACCCAATGCCTCAGGCTACCCAAGGTCATGCAGGTCTGCTGACCTGAGGCAAGTAGCTATTAGAGGCTACTTCTAATGCTGTGGCAACCCATGGCTGGGGGGTGGACTGGGCTGCTCAGGGCTCTGTGGGTCATAAAACTCTGGCAGAGTGCTACCTGCACTCCTGCTCACTGCAAGGTGACAGTGCTGTACTCCATCTGTCCATCAACACTTGCATCCAGTCTCATTCCAATGATGGATCTTCAATCAAGTTCAAAGGTTCTCAGTTTTTTATAGACAGCTCAATTTTTTTATGGACTTTACAGACAAGAATGTTTCCCTTTTATTAAGGACTGTCTATAAATTTACAAGGAACTGGCGACCCTGAAGTTAAGGCACTTTTACGATAAGTCCCATGAGGTATTGCAGGGCCATTTTGAAAGCATTACTCAGTTTTGGGCTCCTACATTTCTGGATTTAGAATTTTGCTTTGACTTGAAATTTTCCATCAGAGGGAGGGAGGGGAAGCCCATCTTGCAACCAAATTTAGCAGGAAGATGTCTTTGTTGTGGATGTTTTCATTGCCTATTTGATCATGTGCCTTGTCCCTGCTCAGACCAGGGAACAAAATAGGTGCCCATGTGCATGCAGTCCTGTCACTCTATAAAATGCTTAGATGGAACAGTGCTTCAAGATGGCTAACAGTTACAAACCATCTTTGTACCAGCACTCAAGCAGATACTGCGCATCTTCCATCAATTCTCCACAACAAGCAGTGTCCTCGGCTGATGTATTTATGTTCTAAACTCCACAGGCAGCAGAGTAATGTGGCATACAAAGAAGATGTAAGGCCTCTGCTCTGTCTGTTTTCACACTAAAAATCAATTATAACTCTGTCAAAAGTCTAAGTAAATTGTGAGCACTTCTATAATGAAGAATTGAAAATGCTGAAGGAAAAAAAATGCTTCAGGGAACGGTATGTTTTCTGAATTTGATCTTTACCTCTTTTCCTTAATCACAGGGGGGATTTTTGTGATACCTAAACTATCTCCAGTATTTGTATGCTGCTTTTAGAACAGTCACAGGGAATTTGAGACCAAACCTAATTAGAATAAAAGGATATGGATGTGTCATTTACCCCAGGACAACTGTGCAATCTTAAAATCACTTATTCTTACATGAAGTCCCACTGAAATTCATATGAGTTAGTGCGCATTAGCATAACATGAGGATCATGCAATCTTGCTCCTTACATTTTTCTCCTAGATACAAAACTTCAACCCATTTGAGTTATTAGGTCCTGAAATCTAGGGACAGGAGATGCCAGTTCGGTTGTCTCATTCATTCCCCAGTGGCCAGCATAGGATTAGGCTCGGCATACAGCATTCTGGAGCATTTTGAAGCCAAGTTTTTATAGGCATCAAAGAAATAGGCTGCCTCCACAGAGACCACTTCATACTGCTTCTGATTGCACCTGTCCACAGCAGCTCTACTTGGGAAAACATTCAATGGATTTGGTGGGTTGGGGTTTCATACCCCAAGGCCACTACTGAAATATAAAGGAAGAATCAGAGTCAAGAAGTTTTCTCCCTGACTCATCCTAAACTTTTCTATTTGCTTTTATCCCATTATCCTAATAAGACTATTTAAAGAGAAGGCAGGGGGGGAAAAAATCAACCTCCTGATGTGAAGCTTGTTGCCTCAAACCAATTTATTCCCTTTTCTTTTTCATGTTTTGAAGAATGTCTGGATAACAAGCCAATACTACTTTTACTTATGAAGAAAACACTTCACATGGTGAATAATAAATCAAAACTAGGAAATCCAAGTGCCTGCAGGGTGATGAAACAGGTCCTCAGTAGTTTCACTGAGTTCGTTGGGCTGATTTTTGCCAGTTCAGGGACTGTGCCAGTATGTTAAAACCTGATCAGGATATATTAAAAAATAAAAACAACCCAAAAGCAAAACTTCAGTTGTACTGGTACACTCTCAGTACTAACCTATACCCCTGTAGCATATGTACTGTAAAATATTGTCATATTTGCATGAGTCTACATCTTATCCTATTTAATTCCATTATATTGTGACTTGGACAGAGAATTTCATCAGAATTATTGTCTAACATCTAAAATGTATTTAAAACCAGATGTACAGCCACTGTGACTTCCTGGTGCAGTACATCTGGGTTACAAATGGCTGTTGATTCAGCCTAGGATTTCTGAACCTGAAGCCGTTGCAAGGGAAGAGTGAACAAAACTGACAGAGCTTATTTCAAAGGAAAATAGAACCATCCTTACTGTTCACTAAACTGTGCTCCTATGAACTGCCCAGAACAGTTATGGAACCATATAACAGATAATAATAGGTAACCTTTGTTGCTAGAATTCTGCATCAAAGTCAAAGAATAGGATCCAAGAACCTAACAATTATTAGATCATTCCATCTCCTCTTGGATGAAAGGTATTAATGACCTTTTGGGGAGACTTGTGCGACGCCGTGACAATCACACTAGCTAAAGGATGTTTCTCCTGTATTTTAGCTGAGCAATATCAGGTTACCACCTAACTGTGACCTATCATTAATCACTGCTGCGCCAGCCACAGGGGGAAAAACAGCAATTGGATAGAAAAGTCTGGAAGGAAAGAGGCACCATTGCCCGAGAGAAGCAGAAGCGAGTGCTCTGGCAGGCTGTTCAGGTTTGGAAGTCCCCTTTGTCTAGCAGTGCTCTCAGAGCAAAGAGGATCAATACAAAAATCAAATGCATTATCTTTGTTTACATCCCAGGCACAACAGTGTGAAAATCCTCACCAGTCTAAGGAGCCTGACTGCTTGTGATGGATGCCCTGTTTAAATGATGCCTTTGAAAGCTTTCACAATGCTCTGACAGAGGACTCACTGGAGAATAAATGACTTTCCTTTAAATTACAAGAGCCTGGGCTGAGAAGACAGACAGTGTGAATGTCTCGCTATAAATTCAATATATTCCACTACTGCTGGTGCTAAAGAGCAATTGTTAGTGGTCGAAACAGGTCCAAGATTGTCTTTGACCCAAGGAAGTTTTGGTTATCAGCAACGAGAGAGATAGGATATTTTATTTTGAATCATTTTTTCCTACTTACAGAATACACTTGCAATAAACAATAGAAATGTGCTTTGGGCTTGAATTTGCCATGCTGGCAATCCATATAAAAATAATACATAAAAATCCAATGAAAGCACTCAAGTGTGCATTGTGTATTATTCTTAAGTGCACACTGACAGTGTACCACTATAGCTATTTGGTATATTAAGAGTGTTATGAAGCCTCTAAATAACATGTGAAATATCTAGAGATGGCTCTATTACATAAACAGAGCCTTTCATTAGACACAGATGCTATATTTCACCCAAAATATGTGGGGTTATCTGAAAGGAAAAAAAGCTTACGCTGTATATAAAATGTGCACAACCATTCTCCTTACTCCCCTATGCTGTGAAGTTGGAAAAAAACAATGCTTTGGAATCAAATACATGGAGTGGCAGTCAGTATTACAACATTTGGTCTTCTGGTTGCCGGCATCTGTGGAAAATCCATCCTCAACAGTCAGGGCTTGATCCCTATTCGACTGGAACCTAGACATATACCTAAGTGAGATTTTCAGGTGTTCAGTACCTATGACTGGGACAGGATTTTAAACATCATAGAAACATGGAAAATTAGAGTTGGAAGGGACCTCAGGAGGTCACATCTAGTCCAACCTCCTGCTCAAAGCAGGACCACCCCCAACTAGATCATCCCAGCCAGGGCTTTGACAAGCTGGGCCTTAAAAACCTTCAAGGATGGAGACTCCACCACCTCTCTGGGTAACCAGTTCCAGTGCTTCACCACCCTCCAAATGAGAAAGTTTTGCCTAATATCCAACTGAAACCGTCCTTCCTGCAATTTAAGACCATTGCTCCTTGTTCTATCACCTGCCACCACTGAAAACACTTGCCAGCATCAATTTAGGCACCAAAGCAAGTAGCCTATTTGGGAGGTTACTTTTTCTGAAAATCTGGCTCATGATGTAAACTTCTAGGCAACTCTGTGTACCTTGATTACATTATTCAAATATTCATGCCTCTCATAAATGCTTTTTCATCATTAACAACCATCTTGGCAAGAGAAGCAGTGTGATGTACCATCAAAGACAAGTGTCAGTGAAGGGCTGGGATGAACTTTCGTAGAGAGAGGGTTTGTTTGTTTTTTAACCATTTAAACAGCATTATTATCATCTCATTCTTGCACCGAGTAAATAGGAAAAAAAACCCAGGTCTCCTTGAGAAGCATTATTCATCTTGTTGCATATGGATAACATTGACATGTATCCGTTGCACAGTCAGATTAGGGGATTAAAAGAAAGTGATACAAAGCCAAATCTAGAGCACAATTCATACTGTGCTTAATTCCTATTCTTACATGTGGATCCAGATCTGTGTTGTAATGTAATTAATTCAATTGCAAGCCAGGCTGCTGCACAGGTCTGAAAAATTCTGCCTTGACGAGCAAAATACATCTAAGAGACAAGGACTTTTGTTGGTGATCCTTTTGCTGTACCAAGTGCAAGGCTGGGATAGGCTTAGACAAGGTTTTGAGTGGAATGCATTCTTCTTCAGGCTGCATATGTCTTGAACCATCATGGCTACAATATCACTCCAACAATATCAAAATGCATCCAAGACAGACTGAGATCTGTCCCCGCATATCCAACCTCACTCTCCCCCTGCATCCTTCAGTCCTTTAGTTCTCCCTTAACGAGGGACAACGGGACTCCTTGGTACCTCATCACCTTGCTTTCCAACTTCCTCTGCCACTGAGGGCTCGGAGCAGGAGTTTTACACTGATTAGTTTGGGTGAACATGGCTGGATAGAATTAATCTAGTTACTGGTTATACCAGTGATAAACTTGGTTGAGGAAAGGAACCAGCGAGGGAGTGTCTGATTCAGAGCATTTTATTTCCCATCTGAACATAATAAAAGATAGTAAAATATGCCCAGGTATTTTTTGGCATCTCAGGACCAGCCTCCCAAATCAGTGACCAGTTTTGAAAATTTTGATCCGTATGACTCCAATTCAGCAAAGCTTTAAAAACATGTCCTTAATTCCAATATAGGGCTAAATCCATCTGCATTCAGCATCATATTTAGTTACGTACCAGATTTTAAGCATCTTCTCTGAGTCTTAGTGAAGTTCTGAAATGTGGGCCTTTTGCACAACAGCAAACAGTACTTTTTCCACAACTGCTCATTTTAATTCCAATTTAATCCCTAATCCCAGTCACACTGCTTGCCTAGGTGGCAAGAACAATATCCTAAACAGATTCAGCACCTTCCCATCATTTTAGACCCAGATACTTGATATATTGAGTCTGGCAACCCTGCATGCTTTGCCATTTGTATGAAGTTATTGAAATTGAAATTGGACTGTCTCCATTTTAAACAAGAGAGAGAGTAAAATGAGTTGGTAAGGAGTGGGAATGAACTGTGCAATGTGTTGACTACTGCAAATCCAGCACCATAATTATATTTCTTTATCTTATAGTTATTTGAATTCATTTAGTAGTCAGAGCACATCAGTGTTTTGTAAAGGAAATTTATGGTTGAAGGTAATGGGGTGTTAATAAACTATAAATCTGCTGGCTGTTTGTTGAGGCTCATGGATAGTAAAATTCAGACAATTATTTCATTGAACGTTCCACTGAAAAAAGAAAAGGCTACGGTCTTTGAAAGTATTTGTTTCAACCATTTTTTTTTGGTTTACACAGAATCTGGAGAGCTGCTTTACAGAGGGGACATTTTCTGTACCAGGGGAGTGAAAATATGCAAACCATGAACTGTGGGAAAAAAGAAAAAAAAATTAAACTCATTGGTATTCTCAGTTAATGAGCTTAAGACATGGTCTGCCTGATTAGTTTGTCTTTTCTCTCCCTAACCTCTACGATGCTGTGATAGTATAAGTGATAGGCAGTTTCTGTCTGTGAAAACAGTTTTATGAGAATTAAATTTAGGAACAACAAAAAAGACCAGGAACTGAAAATGAAAGAGGCAGATCCTCTTCTCTGTCTTGAACTGCAATAGGTCTTGTGTCCCACATCAACAAAGCATATAGGCATGCCCTTCACTTTAAAAACTGACTAACCCTATTCTTGAGTCCTCAAACACCAACACTAATTCAGCAAGGCACTTAAGAATGTATATCCAATTTAAATACATGAGTGGTCCCAGTGAAGTCACACGAGACTATTCACACACCTAAGTTAGGCACATACTTAAGTACCTTAATGAATCTGGGTCTTGAACACATTCATAACTCAGGGCACTTGTTTAAAACTCGGCGGACCTGCTCCTATGTTTACAGTGAAGCAAACACTTGAAAATTCATATATCAAATTAAGCATCTGATTAAGTGCTTTGCTAAATCTGAGCCTTTAGGATTTCCCAGGCTGCAACAGGATAAGCTGAGTGAGAGCTTGCTGCATACCTGGGACAAGAAAGCTAAAGAGAAATTATTAAATAGCCACAGGGATTGTGAATCAATAAATGCTGGAAAAAATGCGGACACATCTATAAAAAGGTGTTGGATACTCCTTGTAGAGTAGCAGGTACAGGAAGGAGTATGTACTGTAAGAGCAGCCTAAGCTGCTGTTGCACTCACGGCTCTTCTCTTATTCACATTGTCAGAGGCATCAATACCTAACCTTTCTACCCCAAGGAAGTTCTCACTGCTGGTCGTCTCTCATATCAAACAGGCCCCAATGTTTTCTACTTCCTAGCTATCAGTGCTCAGCATCTCCAACTCACTGAAGCCAAAGGGTGTGCCACATTTGGAGCATCTATAGGACTAGGCTTTTTGCTAGTAGTCTGGATTGCAAAACCCTGGGTGTGTCAGCGCCTCCCATACTTTCTGTGCAGTGTGCAATTTCCTGTTCACACAATGCACAGGTCTTCTCTTGTACACATTTGCCTCGAGCTGTTGCTGAGGCCAAGAGTTTAGGGGCAACAGCAGCACTGACGTCAACAGGAGCAGGAAGCCCATGCAATAGGGAGGGATTTAAACTTTTAAATCGGCAACCAAAATGAGGATGGGGGGTGCAGGGGCCTTTCGCCAAGTCATAGCATACCTATTGCATGGCTTCTTTCATTTCTCTCTGAAGCTTCTGGCACCAGGCAGTGTTGGAGACAGGATACAATATTGGTTGGATCACTCCTCTGGTCTGGTATACGAAAGCCTATTCACTGAAATGTCACGTTCCCCACTGAACTCCATTCTATCCGTATCTCTATCACTATTGGCTTGTTTCACATATGTATTTTCAGCTTTTCCTGTCTTATTCTGTGCCAGCCCTGCTTTCAGAAGATGACTCAGAATACCAGAAGCTCACGGTGCTGATGCCAGCAGCAATCAGAATAATGCTGCCACCGAGAATGAATGGCATTCCTATGGCAGTATAAAGGACTGCAATCGCTGTCTGATGTGAACACCTGATATCAGAAACAGTGCCCGTGCAAATTTATCAGTAAAACTTAGGGCCTCCTACAAAGATTTATTTATATGATCAGTACTCAGACCAATAGTCTCATTTGTTTCAGTTAGACTGTTCTTATGAATAAAGGTCTTGCAGATTTAGGCCCTTAATCAAGATCAGTAGCCATGTGTAGACGAAACAACACTTTAAAGTGGGCTAAATGCTTTTGCACTGCTTTAATGGTATCAGTGTTTGCACACCTTGGCAGTGTATTGAGCTTTAATTCTAGCTGCTGTAGGAAATTCGGCAGCATCATGTGCATTAAATGAGTTCAGAGCTGCAGAGCGAGGCACCAGGCTCTGTGCAGCTCCCTGGCTCTGCAGAAAGCCCTGCAGGCAGCCTGGCAGCAGCCCAGGAAAGCAGCCTCTGTCCAAGAAAAGTGGTGAGCCTGATCCTCACCCCTGCCCCCACCATGGAGCCTGCCTGCCTGCCTGAGCTGCGCGGGGGGCCTGGTGCTTCCCTCCATGGCTGCGGTGCCCCCCAGGACCGCCTGATCCAGGTGCCTGCGGGCGGGTGGGGCTTATCAGCCCTAAATTTGAAGCAGTGTCATCTTCTTCTTCCTTCTTTCAAAGGTCAGCTGAGAGCAACCTCTTCAAAGTATTACCAATGCACCAAGTCTGCTTGGTGAAAATGGGTCCAGTCATTCTCAGTCCAGTTGAAGTCCCTCGCTCCTGAGGCCCACCAGAGCCAAGCCTGTGCATCTTTCAGAAGTACTGTAAGAATGTCCTACTTGGGCAGGTGTCTAGCAAAAAAAGATAATTTGGGATATTGTTTAGTGGGGTTCTGTTTCATAGTATTGTCCAGTTGCCTTTAAAGTTGTTTTGTTCTCTTGTTCATTCTGTTTTCTAAGTTATTCTGTTCTCTTATTATGAGCTGCCCTTAGCCACTTTTGGGAAGCATGAGTATAAATAAATAAATAAATATACAGACATCCTCCGCACTAGCTTTTCAATTTGTTTTCCAGCTTTTGGGATGTTTATCTTGTGATACTGAGTTACTTACTTAACTGTCCTATTCCTTCATTTACTTACCTCACATTGGCAGCTCAAAGTTGAATTCACAAATATTTGCAAACTTTTTAGACCTCTCCAATGGAAGGCACCCTATAGCAGCACAATATCCTTCAGGTTTGAGAAATATTATCTCCCAAAGACAAGCCACTACAAACTGTATGAGCGGGAGGCAACTGAGAGATTTTGCCACTTTTACAGAATCTCTGTAACTTGTCTTTCCAAAGCCAGCACACACTTGAAATCAAGTAACCATCCCAACAGTATTTCCAACCGAAGATCTCTTATAATCTCACATTTCTTTTTATATTAACGATGATAACAGGGAGGATTTATCATAGGAGTGTGTAAAAAGTGCTACACTGTCAAATGCTTTATGAAGTGTGAAATTATAAGTGTCAACACAATAATAGTAAGAGGGGGATTGTAGCATAGTTAAGAATGATCAAATCAATAACTATAAGCAACTGCCTGCGTGCATGCTACAAATAGGGAGTTGACAATTGCTGGGCCCGTAAGCCAAAAGGAAAATAAACCTTCGGTCTGGAGCGAAACAGATCTGAGGCTTGAGATTTGCTCAGCTCTAGTGACTGTGACAAAGAGATGTGCTTCAGCATCACTTTAGAAAGTCATGTGCAGCAAGAGCCTGATCCAAAGCCCAAAGACAAGGACACTTTTTCCTTCTGCCAAGATGGATCAACATGAGAAACACAACGTGAAGCATTCCATAGCTTATCTTACGGTTAAGATTTGTGAATGCAAAATGTCAGTATTAAGTGTTACAGCCATCTTAGGTGCGTGACAATAACACATTTCACAGCAACCAACACCGATGCCAAAAATATAAGTAGAACTCAAAGCAGAAAAGACACAAAGTACCAATGAAGTATTTAAAATGCTTCCTGTTTTTCTTCTTTCAAGTGTCTGAGGAAATATACAGAGAAAAATATATTTTTAAAATCCCACTGAAGTAGAAGGAAGCATAGCTGAACGTAAAAAGCTGGAAGGCAGATGAGATGCCTTTGTTTTAACATGCCCACAGTTTAAGGCTGTGTGTAGACAAAACAAGAGGCATGTGGGCATGACACTTTAAAACAGGCTAAATGTTTTTGCACCGCTTTAATGGTGTCGGTGTTTGCACGCCTTGGTGGGGTATTGAGCATTAATTCCAGCCGCTGTAGGAAATCTGGCGGCATAATGTGCCCTAAATAACTTGGGGCTCAGCAAACTAAAACTCTGAGGAGGAGTTTTGTTTGCTGCCCCTACAGCTGCAGAGCGAAGCGCGGGGCTCCATGCAGCTCGGGCTCTGCAGAAAGCCCTGCAGGCAGCCTGGCAGCAGCCCGGGAAGGCAGGCTCTGCCCAAGAAAAGCAGCGAGCTTGATCTTTTTTTCCTGCCTGGAGCTTGCCTGCCTGCCTGAGCTGCATGGGGGGCGGGGCGGTAATTCCCTTCGCAGCTGCAGTGTCCCCATGGGACCGCCCGAGCCAGGTGCCTGTGGATGGGTGCCACTTGGGTGGGGGTCACAACTGCTGTGGAGGGAAGCACTAGCCCCCCCCCACCCCAGAGTCCAGGGACCATTCTGCCCACCAGCAGTTCACCCTCCCCACTGCAAGAGAAGCAGGTAAGTCAGCGGGGGGTGGGGGGGTGCATGACACAGGGGTTTAAAGGGCCCAAAAATGAAGTGGTAGGTTTAAAAACTGACCACTTCAATGTAGGGCCCCCATTTTGTCTACACATGCCCTAAGAAGCTTATTGTACATGTCTTCCAAATCAGCAGCTGCTTTTGAAACTTTTGCCCACAATCAACCCAATTCAGCAAAATATTCTTAATTTCAAACATTTAAATCAATACTAGTGTTTGCATTCTGAAGATTACAAAAAGACCTAAATATCACCGTCTGTCAAGCTGTATTTCAGGGTTGCAAGTTAAATATGCAGATGAGAGAAAATTTAAAGAGGGTCTGTCTTTAAAATTGGGATGTTACGTTTCCATCTGGACACAGGAACTCATTTCTTAATTTGCAGTGCTCATGATTCAGCTAAAAGACCTTTTTTTCTCCTCTGTTTAAGGCAAGTTCTGTCTTCTAACATATCGAAGGTTTCTTTTTGTCATTTGTGTGTTTGGTAGTCAAGAAGTCTTTCCCCCATAAGTCCAGAAAAAATGAAGGAATTATTAATCTATAAAGTTAAAATTAGGGTGAATAAAGTCCACAGCTATGTACATCTACTTATCTTTTCTGCATACATTCATCACAGACAGGTCTTCAAATCCTTGCAGAAAAGTCCCTCTCACGCAGAGCTGCTAGGAAAAATCATTTATAACCACCACTTTTTAGTGCCAAATTATATAACAAATATTTTTTCCTCTAAAGAATTCAAAGCAGAATTGCAAATATCCTGCTCAAAACTATACAAATGAAACTGCTCGGCACATACCATATCACTGGTGATTTCTTTCTTTGCATCTGGGCAAGAGCTGTTAGGATTTGTTTAATTATTACTTATGCTATAATATAGTCCACAGAGAAAAATTAATTGCAAATTGTATCCATCTTATGGGTAAAGTAATACCAGCTAGGATAAAAGCTGACACTTTTCCAATTAATGCTGCTGTCAGTAAAGTGCAGAATGTGATTGCAAATGCAAAAAAGCAGTTTAACTTTAGCTCTCCTGCAAATACACCACGGATTGGATATGTGTACACCATCTGTCCAAATACTGGCCAAACTGATCCTTTTAATAATGATATGGATTCAAACATAGCTACCATGACATGCAGTGTAATCTTGCTGCAAGGTTGTTCTAAGAGAAGCAAAATCTCCGGCTATTCATACAGAGTTAGTGCAAGGCACTTGCTTAATATTTATTCAGCCCTTTCTCATTCCAGCCATTTGGTTCTGAAGAATATAGGGGCACATCCATAGGGGCACATCCTCAGATAGCATAAATTGTCATAAAACAGCAAACTTCAAAGGCATTATGTAATTTGCATCAGCTGATGTTCCACCTTATATTTTCATAACATCAGGACTATTTAATTACTTACCAAGCCCCTTGTTTTGCTTAAACAAATAGGGTATTCTTTTCACTAAAGGACCGAGTCATTTGAAATGCTGTAGTAAATGGAGACCTCTGACTCTTGCAGTTCCAGCTGATTCTATGTACCTTTTGTTTCACCTACCAGAGGTGCTTATTCCAAAAATAATTAAAGAAATAGAGGTTGGTACTTTCACAAATAGATGCCTGACATTAATAGTACATTCCCCAGCTTTGAAAAACTGTAGCACTTAAAGTATGTCCTTCAGAAAACTACTTAAGTAGAGATGTAAGTGCCTTCCAGGGGCAGGGATGGGGAGAGGGGCCATATTTAGGTTTCTAAATAAGTAAACCTGATTTTCAAAAGTGCTGCCCTTCGACTCTAATCAGTGGGAGATGCCAGGTGTCCAGCATTTTCAGATGTAAAATACTTTGCCCCTTTGAAGTTTTGCCATTGACTGCCTAGAATCTGCCTCAGTACAGGTCCAAGGGTCCATGTAAATAACATCATCATTCTATTTTTTACAAATTTTGATCAAAAGTTTTACATTCAGATGGTGGACTTTGGATGTGGTTTTGCTACTCAGGAGTCAGTGCGCAGAATGGACATTGATTTTGATTGAGGCTTTTTGCAATACTGAGCAAAGCAATCACATTCAACAGGGCACATCCTCAGCAAGTAAAAATGCTTGTAATTCCATCGGAGTCAATTTATACCAGCTAAGGATTTATCCTATCCCACTGAGTCTACTCATTTCTGTGAGATTAAACACATCTTTGCAGACCTGAGATTTATAGGTATAGTGGAAGGAGCTAAAAAACAAAGGATGCAGCATCACTACATTCCAATATGCTGGAGGGCAGAACTGGTCCTAAATGAAGGGATAAAGAAGTCTTTGAAAGCTGAATCATGATCATTGCAAATCAAGAAATGAGTTCTGTATCTAGCTGGGTTCTTAAGGTGGGCAATCAAGACCTAAGAGAAATCAAAATCAAAATAATGTCTATACAATAATCGGTCATCCTACTTAGAGAACATTGAATTAAAAAAATAAGCAGTAAAAAGATGAGTGCTTAACATCAAGGATGCAACTACAGTTTAATTAGATATGATAAGAAAACGAGAGTAACATGAACTCTCGTGGTTCAAATCTTACATCAATTGTTACATGGCTAGGGGGCTGGGATTAGAAGGAAGATCCTACTTCCTGTATGGGTTGGTCATACAACTGTCCTCTCCAGATGTACACCTTTCTTTCAAGTTGTAGCTTTGGGCATTGTCAGGGGATTGTACTCTATTTTGGATTTTTTTTTTTAAAGCAAGTTAGACAAGCACTTGGTTTTCTCACCAAATTGGTGGAGAGGGTTTAGAGCAGGGAGGCAGCAGGACTGTTGCCTGGCAGGGGTGAGGGGAGCTGGGTAGGAGGAGGGGCAGCCCCCCCAGCATGTGGCTGCTGGCTTCGCAGGAGTTAGACAGCCTGGTTTCATAAAAGATGGTCTTGCCTTGATTTATGGCCAGCTGGTCTAATCTGGTGTGCCATTTCCTAATTTCCCAGGATTTAGGTGTCGCTTTACGAGATGGAGTCTCTCTTCACTCATGCGTTATGTAAAGTTGCAGAGTTCATTCTGTTTTTCCCCGGTGTGAAAGGTCCACATCAGATCCATTCACGTAGGTAACCTATTCCCCAGTCTCAAAGGAAAGTGTTCTTTCAGTTCAACAATTTAAGCTACTCCAAACATCATTAAAAGTTATCCTTCTGTCTTCTCTTAGAGGTGCCAGCTAACTCATCCCTCTGAACTTCTGGGAGTTATGAGGGAGAGTGACATCTTACTGGAACAGCACTCGTATTTCCTCATTGTGCATGTGGATCCCAGTTCTACTCAAATGCCATTTGTGTTGGCCCTTGCCCATGCTTTCAGTCTGCTTCCCAGCAAACCCCACAGGTATCTTGCCAATGAAAGAACCAGTCCTGGCAACTCGCAACTTTCAAAGCAATATTCAGTTTTAGAGGAACTATCACTGCCATTCGACTCAAGAGGAATTGCGTAAACTTCCCAGCTTCACAGTGCATTTTAAATAGACAACTTTTAGAAAAGGGCTGGCAATATTCTCCGAGAAGGGAAATTTTTCAAGGTAATAGTAGCAGTTCTTGGATCCAGGCTCATCCCATCAAAAAGGATCATTTTGAAAGGGAAGACATATGACCAGACACCTGTGGTAAAATTCATTGACTTCCCTGTCTCGTTTCCTTCCACCCTTTAAAGAGATAACTTTAAAGCTGCAACTGAAAAAAAAAAAAACCCAAACAAGCAAATAATAACAATAAAACTTCACCAGTGAAAGATTTGGCTTTCCCACAAAATCATCAAACTGTTACAATGTGACAGCATCAGTTATCAGGCAAGACCTTTCATCCTTTTGTACGTTACAGGTATTTTATTGCTTGACTGCAACGGGGGTGGGTGGGAAGAAACAACGTTTAAGGGACCGTACAAATTGTCATTTATTATCTGTATTGTGTCATTAACAATATCACAATATTCACCAGTGGTTTAAAGCTTACAGTATATGATGTATTCTTATATATTACCAGGCCACTTAAGTGTTATAAAATTTCTTTTCTTCTCAAATACTGTGTTCTCTCATGGAAGTAAATCAATGCCAATGGTCTGGGCATAACACCCATATTTATGTACATAGCTTTATAATTAATAGCTTTGTCTGAGAAGCAAATTATTCATTTTAAATGTCTGTAATGAGACCTTTCCTCAGAAAAATGTGCTTCATCTAAAATAAGTCATGAATTATTCGGAGGTATTTATTGCTTTTAAATGACCATAACATAAAAAGGTTTTGATAAGCACCTTCATTTTTTAAGCCTTTCAGGGTTATTTTTATATACTTGTTTTTATGCACAATGGGTTCAATTTTTCTTTCTTATTTTCTCTTTTATTGCAAATAAAAATATGTTTGCTTAAATCGCACATAAAGTGGTTTATTGCCATTTAAATCTCCTGAAGCTTTCAAGACTGTACCCTGCAGTAATTCTCCTTCAAAGTGGATGAGGATTTCACTTTGTTACTTGTTATGTATCACATTGTACCTCCTCTTCCATGCTAAATTCCACAATGTGGACAGTAACAGAGCATTAGCAACACTCAGAGGAGGGATCATATTTTGATAGTAATAGTTTCCTGAGCAGTAAGGGTTCAAGGATGGATCCAGGGGGGCGCAGTGGTACAGTTGCACCCCAACCTTTGATTTTTGCTCCACCCAAACTTTAAAACAACTGCCCAGCAGGGGCAGCAGCATTTCTATTCAGTAGCAGCGAGGGAAATGAATGATTTTATGGCTTATTATAATCTACCTGAATCCTGCTGATCTCTGCTCACTCCACAGGTGTGAATGACCCTCCCTCTTTTTGAATATGTTTTGGTGTTGAGGTTAACGTGAATAATGTAGAACAAGGCCCCTAGCACATTAGTAAAGCATCTAGTTCCTGTTAACTGGAGAAAAATATGTATCGTGTTAGATGTGATGAAGCACCACAACATCTGTATCCCCACCTTTTCAAAATCCTGGAGCCTCCCAAGTTTGGGTCCAGGGCTAAGTTCCTCATACTATGCCCTTTGCTGGTGTCAACGTTGCAGCAATGAAAGGGAGCCCTAGGACCACAAAAGCTCTGCTTACTCGGGTGCCTGGAACATAGTTTTGGGTTAGAAGCTTGACTGCCATGCCAAGGCAACCAGTGCCAGCCCCAAGATAGCCTGTAGTAGATGGACTACAGATGGACTGAGGATGGGCAAGTACAGTGTTTGTGAAAAGAAAGGAGTTCTTCTGTTTCCATAGGAAAGACATGTAATGAATCCAGCGTCATTGGTATCAACTGCCTATTAGTAAGAGGATAAACTAACTCTTGTCATTCATGAGTGCTTCAGAAGTGGCTAAACCAGATCCCTTCTATCACACTAGAACAGTGGAACAAGCTGCCTATGCAAAGTTGTGGCATCTCCTAAGTCACAGGTTTTAAGGAGGCTGGATGAACATCTGTCTGGGATAGTTTATGAACTGTGAGACTTACCTCTATGCAGGGGACCACACTAGATCAGTGGTTCTCCATCTTCGGATCCCATTGGCAGGACGAGTGGCATGGGGACAGTCCACGGGCCAGATTGAGCCCTGCACCACCCAGATAGGGCCCACAGCACCTCCACTTGGCCTCCTATTGCTTAGATTGGGCCTGTGCTGCCTCTGCTCAGCCCTGCACTGCCCCAGCTTAGCCTCCACACAGCCTAAATCAGGATTTCACTGCTGATAGAGTCTT
Source organism: Crocodylus siamensis (assembly GCF_052110815.1). Lineage (NCBI taxonomy): Eukaryota > Metazoa > Chordata > Crocodylia > Crocodylidae > Crocodylus > Crocodylus siamensis. Next base: position 409,749,167 of record NC_143395.1, on the reverse strand, counting down.
GCACCAGGCCCCATACCACCTCTGCTGCCCCCCCACACCGTGCTGCCTCTGTTCAACCTGGCATGCCTGATCTAATATGCAGGGCCATTCTGTCCTGACCAGTGAGCTCACCATGGGCCTGGAAAATTGGCAACAGGGGAGCAGCAATTAATGCTGTAACTGCTCCTGCATCGCCAAATTTTTGGATCTGTGGGGAGCCCAGTGGGCCAGAAAAGAATGGCTTTGCAGGACAGAAGTTGAGCACCCGTTGGTACAGATGAATCTCAAGGTAACTTCTAGGCCTGTGCACTTAGGACCATTCATTTTAGGAAGAGTATGCTCTGTTTCCTGGAAATTGGAGCACAGACACACAAAAGATAAGCACTTAGTTAAGGCATTTTAGGGATAACCCTAGCCATCTCCAATATGCCACTTTTCAGGGATATATAAATTCTGAGATTTTCAAGTGTGATTAGTAACTTTGGGTGCTCAGTTTCCAAGGGCTCAGTTGGAGAAAACCTTAAATCCTGTCAGCACTGGCCAAAAAACAAACCAGGTCTCTTTACAGTGCCTGGATTGAGTAGACTATGAACTAGCCACTTCTGAAAAACACAGGTAATGAGTATATCCAGGGTGCAACATACCCCTGATGCAAGTTAGCATAAATCTGCTGAAGCCAGATTTATGCCACCTAAAGCTCTGGCCCCTAAACTGCAAATTGGTAGGAGTTCAGCAGTAAGCACTAAATAAAATGACATCTTTAAAGAGTGTTTTCCCTTGGGGTCTGCTCCTGTTCCCCAGTGAGATCAACAACAGAACTGTCGGGAGTTTAAACAGCGCAGGATTTGGCCATTAGTGTCTCCTAACCCATTCGTCCTAAACCTCCTAGAGACAAATTCTGTAACAGTAGAAGAGAAGACATTCACTTTAATTTTGCTTATTTGCGGTAACAAAATCTGGCACCGAATGCATTTGTGTGTCTGTCTGTAATTATTCTCATCTCAGAGGATTGCTGTTTCTCTCTCGCCTCAAGACCATTAAGGTGTTAAGTACAAAGACACTGCTTGATGGAAGTAGGCTCCAGGCAGTCTGAGATGTGAAGAATCAGTGTTGTGAGAGAGTTACCACATTAGGCTGTTGATTAAACACAAGGTAACTCAGTACAATATTACCAAGGAGGGCGGAGGAGAGAGGGGAAATGATAATAGTGGAAATAGACAAAAAGTCCTTCCCATCTTATTTTTCAGAAAATTGGTTCCCCGTTTGTTTTCTTCTCCCTTAACCTCTCTAAAGTCAGGAGTTTAATATTTCTATTCAATGTAATCAGAGCTTTGTCAGCTGTAGCAATTTATAAGGAAAAGCTAGGAAAAGGCAGAAACTGGCTTTAAAAGGTTTCTGTATAAACAGCTGCTTTATGAGCATGATCATGGTTTTCAACATTACTGGCTCTTTCCCCATCCTTTTGTCTACAAAGACAATCAGTCATCTCATCATAGAAACACAGACACAAGAAAGATACCTCTATCCTCACAATAACTTGACCTGGATATTAAAATGCAAATCCATCACTGCAAAACCTCTAGAAATGCATTTGGATAATAACAGCCAGTGTGAAGCTAGCTTTAGGCTTTGAATAATGAATTTTAAAAAATATATTGTTTTTTCCCCTTGTTTACCTACTTTCCATTTAACTTGTAAACCCAAGTCTGTCACATGCTGATGATATCTCTAAACTGATTTCCTGCAAGGAGGGAAAAAAAACCAGAGCCAGAATTGTATGAGGTGTAAAGTGGACTAACTGCATTCCAGGGGCAATGCAGTTAGTGCACTTTAATTTAGATCAGTTAAGGATCTGACTTACTGATGTTTAGCATTGTTATTATCATTTAAAATGATGTCTTACCCAGCAGTCTCATTAGGTCTTTATGCCACAGGACCCTGCTGGACTTCTATCCCAGATACATTTCACTGTCGCCTGTAGAAGATATAAGGAAGCCAGTGTAGTAGGTCTGAAGAGAAGTGTTTAAAATACAGTGAGCTGAAAGAAAACTTTAAATTTCCCCAGGGGCTTTGGCTTTAATAAGAAAATTCTATAATTTGAGAAGACAAGCTTTTTACTGTTGTACATCTATGCAGGGGCAGGACGGATATTGGTTTTGAGATCTTATAACAAGAAGAATAAAGCACTTTTCAGATCAGTCACGCCCTTATATGGAGACCAGCTTTCTCTCTTTTTAAATAAAGTTATGAATTAGAAACAGAAATGAGGAGGGCATTTGTGGTTAAATATGCCTGGGGAGCGAGTGAGATTCAGGTTATATGAAGCAGTTGTCTTTCCCCTCCAAGAAGGAACAGATAAAATAAAAGGGTCACAGCAAGGGAGGTCATATAGCTAGAGCTAAAACCACATCAGCACTTCTGTTTAAAGTTTGCAATCCAGACATATGTAAAAAATGGTTTGCTCCAGATTGATGCTTCACAAGAGGGAGGTAGAGAGGCCGACAAACCTCTCCACTTGAGGTTTCAGGTGGAACCTCATTTCAGTGAAGTAGCATGCTCCAGGGCAGGATCCTATCTGAGTGATGCAGTTCACAGTATTGATGACTAAATGAATCAGAACCTGTTAATTCTTCTTTTCCTTTCACTAAACACTTTATTACTAGCGATAATGAAATACATCAAGAGACAAGTTGCTATCATGTGTGGCGACTTTCAGATAATAATATAACTGATGACACCTAGAAGCCCCAATGAGTACTGGACTTTTGTAAGTCACTGTGCAAAAAGCACACAAAGACAGTTGAATATTAATGAACTATAATTTGCCAAAGCAACTTCTACATCCATGAAAGACTGGTGCCTTCCGAGACTGGGGGAGCACCATTTATAGGTGGCAGTGTCGGCAGCGAGTGGAGACCACCCACACACACCCGTGGTGGTGTCAGCAGTGGGAGGTGAGCTGTGAGTGGGGACTATCCACAGATGCCAGCAGCCACATCGGTAGCAAGTGGGGGTACCAACCAATGTAGAAGTCAGCGGTGGCTTTGGCGGCAGCCAATCTCGGGGGGGGCATGTGCCCCCCCCATACTCCTCCTATGTGTTGTCTATGCCTACACCTATCCCAATATGCCATAATTTCCCTCACATATGATCACTACTCTTACCGTTAAGCCTTACCGGCACCCAGTCATTTCAGATAAGATCTTCTTGCCATCTGATAGTCAGATATTGAATATGTTTGATAGTAGTGATAACAGCAGAAGTAGCAATAGTAGCAGAAGAAAAATGGCACAAGGAAAAGGCTGTGCATGGACAGAGAGGAGTTTCTAGTATTCAGTTGTGATATGCACAGTTGGGCTCCTACTGTAATTGGTAGCAGTAACTATGATCTGCCACTCTTAACTGGGAATTTTTCCTGAGGTTACACAGAGTGGCTGGAATCATAGATTTCATAGACATTTGGGCTGTAAGGGACCCCAGAGGATCATCGAGTCCAGCCCCCTGCCCCAGGGGCAGGAAGTCAGCAGGGATCATAGGATCCCAGCAAGATAAGCATCCAAATGTGTTTTGAAGGCATCCAACATGGGCGCTTGAACCACCTCAGGTGGCAGTCTTTTCCAAACCTTGGGGGCTCGGACAGTGAATAATCTTCTTATGTCTAGCCTGAACCAGTCACAGTGGAGTTTGTGACCGTTCAATCTTGTTGTCCCTTGGGGGGCTCTGGTGAACAGTTGTTCCCCCAGATCCTGATGAGCACCCTGATAAGCTTATAGGTGGCCACCAGGTCACCCCTGAGCCTGTGCTTTTCCAGGCTAAGGAGCCCCATTGCTCTCAGCCTCTCATCATAAGGTCTGGTTTCCTGACCTTTGATCATGCGCGTGGCTCTCGTCTGCACCCTCTCAAGCTTCTCCACATCATTTTTTAATTGCGGAGCCCAAAACTAGACGCAGTACTCCAGCTGCGGCCTCACCAAGGCCAAGTACAATGGGAGAATGACGTCCCAGGATTTGCTTGAGAAGCATCTATGGATGCAAGCCAGTGTTTTGCTCGCTTTACTAGCTGCAGCATCACACTGAAGGCTCATGTTCATCTTGTGGTCAACCATGACCCCAAGTCCCTTTCATCTGTACAGCTAACCAGCGTAGCACTACCAAGCCTTTATGCATGGTGCAGGTTTTTCCTCCCAAGGTGGAGAACCTTGCATTTTTCAGTGTTGAACACCATCAGGTTCTCATCTGCCGGAATGAAGGGCAGCAAATAAATACTTGCTGTCATTTCAGTGGGAACAGCAAACATATGGTTTTCATGGACTTCCAGGTGAAAATAAAGGTCTCTCTTTTTTGATTTTTATCAGGTAAAAGTCATCTTGTCTCCCCAGTGCTCTAACACCATTAAATCATCATCACATTATTGCAAGGACTGTGCTATGTGTTGAAATGATGGAATGCAGACACAGCTCCCACAAACAAGAGGCCTATATTCATTTGAAGAGCCAATGAAGCAAAGACATTTCAGAAAGTTGGCAGCATCCCAGTCCTGCTGAAAGCTGATTGATAACTTACAGATTATTTATAGTAAGCTTTCTGATGTGACTTTTTGTAGAACTCTGTCTAGGAGAGATCAAACTCAACTCATTATCTAGTCTGGAAACAAAGATCCACATCTAAAATGCTATTGTTAGCTCAAAGAAAAGGCCCTTTTTCTAAAGGGAGGGGGTGGGAGCCAGGGGGAATGGAAGCAACATCTCATTCCAGCCAATTCCTTCCTTTGCAAACTAGATCTTTCTTCATTTTATTTCTGAAGGACCATCATTGTCCAACCTACATACTCCTCTTTGTAAATGCAATGTATCACTCAGCTTTGTAAGTACAAGAGCCAAGGGTTTTGTTCAGGTGCAGATAAAACCACTGTAAACTTGGCTGTCTTGCAAACTAATGAACCAGGATCCTGTGAAGCTGAAAATGAGACTCTACAGCTGAGCTAGAGAGCTCAGCTATATAACTGGGAAATAACAGTTGCAAGGAGAGATGATACACTGGATCTTTAAACATGCCAACCTGTAGAAATTAGGGACCTAGAGGGCTTCAGCAGCACCTGAGCCACACACTGGAACATGCATATGAAGCCTATGTGGAGGCTGCAAGTGATCGCCTGCCCAACTGAATGCCTAAAAATGTTTAAAATTCTGGCCCTTTGGGCCTTTCTTCTCCATCTGTAAGAAGGTGATAACAGAACTTACCTACCTCAGAAATGATGATAATAGCCATAGTCTGGAGAAGAAAAGACTGTGGGGGCATGTAGTAACAGCCTTCAACTACCTGAAGGGTGGTGGGTTCCAAAGAAGATGGAGATAGGTTGGTATTGGTGGTGGCAGACAGAGCAAGGAGCAATGGTCTCAAATTGCAGCAAAGAAAGTTTAGGTTAGAGATTAGGAAAATCTTTCTCATGAGGAGAGTAGTAAAGAACTGGAACAGGTTACCCAGAGAGCTGGGGGAATCTCCATCCATAGAGGTTTTTAAGACCTAAGTAGAAAAAACCCTTGGCTGGGATGGTCCTGCTTTGAACAGGGATTGGACTAGATGACCTCCCGAGGTCCCTTCCAACCCTAATTTTCTATAATTCTGTTTCTATATAACCACTAAAGACAGATTGCTTTGTGGATCAGGCACAGATAGAGAAAAAACACACACTGAATGCTCATTCAGCATGGGTGAGTGCTTCCTCAGGATTTGGGACTTCCAAATATCATAGATTCACAGTAGTTTGAATCCTGGGTGAGTATGATTTGTCTGTCACTTAATGGACACCACAGCCTGAATCTGGAACTTCCAAAGATAAGATGTATGAGATTCTGAAGGTGGTTATTTAGCTAAGAAGTCAAAAACCTATAGTCAGAAGTTTTGAGGTCCAGGTCATTTTCTAGTCCTTAGTCAGTCAGTGAAATCCATCAAATTCTTCATAACATGTGCATTTATAATTTTTTCTCCCTTTGTGCTATGATTAGTTCATTTCCCAGGTTATAATTACGTGAGCCGGGCTAACCTGTACATTAAACAGCATGTGGCCATGGCTGTCTCTGCTTCTTTTCCAGACTTGAGGAAAGGTCTTTTTGCCTGAAAGCTGTCTGAAAGCTCACCCAGCTATTCAGATAGATATTACTAAAAAATCCTTTTGCTTCTCCCATAAAAATCTGACCTACAAAGTTTCAAGAAAAGCTACTTAGCAGACCTAGTCATTTCTACATCTTCTTTTGGAAGTCTCTGTCATGTTAAGTTGCTCTTCCCTTTTCCTGTCTACACTGATGCAGACAAACAGATTTTTTAGAAAAAATCTAGCCTCCCCTTAATTTCTGTTCCTTTCTTTAAGATAAATAAATAGAGCATGAAGCACATGGATTACATAAAGATGACTAGAGGAGGAGGAAAAAGTGGGGAAGAAGCTAAAATACAGATGTATTTTTTGGTTAAAAAACAGGTAGTGCAATCCAAACTTTGCAATATCTGGAGAGTGATGTACTTGCTTGTAGGGCATTTTTCAGCCACTAGGTAGCTTTTTGTGCTATTTAATAAGTGTTCCAGAAAAACAATGAAGTTCTTGGGAAACATGGCAGAAAAAGTCTGCATGCAAACTGTGTGCAAGCATATTGTTTTGTGTCAATAATTTCACCTCTTTTATTTATTCTGTTTATAAGCAGTTGCAAACCTATATATCATGAGAAGGCAAGAGCTATGCAGTGAACTTACCCACTACTCTTGTCTCACTTGCTTCCTTAATACGTACGCCAGGTAATGTGTGCAGTTTGTGTAAAACAGTACAAGTTTAATTCTGAATCTCTATTATTTGAATAACTGTAGTGCCTATGTGGCAGGGCACAGTTTGTGCCCACCATTTTAAGGGCCAAAAGGCAGCAGCTGGCAGGTGCCTGATTAGGGCAACCATTTTAGATTTAGGGCTCCCCATATAAACAGGGCATTTTGCTGCTAGGAGGCCAGGCAACAACATTGCCTGGCTGCAGGTATCTCCTGGAGGTAAGGGAGGAGTTGTAGGGGATCGTCAGGAGGCTCCTAGTCCTGGGCATGACCTAAAACTGCACCCTGCCAGGAGTGGGTGGCCTGGTGGGGCTCTAAGTGGTGCGGAAGCCCCCAGAAAATGCCACCCTGGTGAAAGGCAGGTCGGGGAGCCTTAACCCCTAGCCCCCATAACTGGGTGGATTACTCCCTTTGTAGGGTCTAGAAGGTAGACCCCAGAGAGAGAGAGTTGGGACATAGACTCTTTACCTGCCTTGACATCCCCTGACTGGTCCAAGCTGGGACCAGGACCAGAAGGGTCAAAAGGCCAGGGGCCCACTGCGAGGAACGCCGAAGAGCTGAGGGCCTGGGGTTCTGACTGGCCTGGAGGTGGGCCAGGGCCAGTAGAGCCAAAGGTCCTGGGGGACCAAATCTGTCAGGTGGAAGCAGCTCAGGGAGCTATGCAGCTGGGAATGAAGGCAGAATAGGTTGCCTGAACAGAGGGATCTAAGTGGGGTCCAACTAGTAGGATTCTGGGGCCCAGTGTGGGGCTGGTGATATTGATAACAGCTGGATGCCATCTGTGAGGCTTGGGCTGTGGTGTAGGAGAGGAACGGAGCCACAGATAATGCCCCCTGGCATCGGGGCAAGAAATGGGTAGCCTCCCGCTTAGTCAACATTAATTAATTAACAACAAGGTGTGGCAGTCGAGAAGGCGGGCGGTTAGCCCAGAAACAGATGGGAGGGCCACTGGGAAATAGGCTGAGAAGGTCCCCTGTTACAGCCTATAATCCCTACCAAGACTGCTTGGTGATGTATGAAACCATGATAAGAAACACACCTTGGCTGAAGAGCTTGCAGTTTAAATAGACAAGAAGGAGTAGAACAAAATGAAGACTTGGTATCCATGTTGGTACAGATGGTGGAATCAGAAGGATGAAATGATTTGGGCCAATTTAACACGGGAAGTCTGTGGTAGAATTAAAAATTGAACCCAGGTGTACTGAATCTTTAACCTAATCTTCCTGCAAAGTGCATGGCTAAACATCAGTGTTGTGGGTTAGTCTAGGTACAAATAACTAATTCAAGTTTTGCAAGGAGCTGATCAATGTTTTAATTGGCCTACTCAATATTCAACAAGATATATAAACAATTTAATTAAAACACCAAAATGAAATTAAAGGATTACAACATATCCACTTGAGAAATACATTGTCAGACTTAACAGAAGATTCCATACCAAAATAAAAAACAGGTTGGGTTTTTTTCCCTTGTGCTTTCAAATAAAGTTTTGGAAGAGAAATTCTGCTTCTGGAAAAAAGATACACAAAGCATTTAATATCTTTATATTACTAAAGTGTTTGACAGGGCACTTAGGATGATTCTGTTTTCAAAACAGTATGATTTCATAATAGCCTGTTTTCCAGGCATACCAGCACATTAGAATGAGATAAAAGTGCACTGTAGGTGTGTCTACTTATGCATTTCTGCCACTTTAACGCTACTGCATAGTAAGCAGGAATAGGCCGGGGACTATATGTGCAGGCATCAAAGCATATTAATGCTGTGTGTGGACTGACTTGGGACAGCACTATTGTGACTAAAGTCCCAAGTCAGTCTACACACAGTGTTACTCAGCACTAAATAAACACGTGTAAATTTGATCCCTGCATGATGCAGGGATCAAATTTATGCCCACATTGGTGTAAGTCACCATATTTACTGTGCAGTACAGGCAACTAAAGTTACTGTGCAGTAAATGCACACATGTAGACATGCCCTGAATGAAGAAAAAGCAATGAATGGCCCACTTTGACCCAGTTACAAGTGACTGAAAAGGCTAATTATTTGATAGTCCTTGTTAAGGCACATTGCCAGTTTCCAAGAAATCAGAATTTATCATTATTATTGGGCATTATCTTAAGAGCCAAAACCTCTATCACAGTTAACAGGTGGTGGCAACATCTGCACAGAGGCCACTATCTGAAAGAACACAGATACTGAACTACATTTTCTTCCTTAGCAAGTTCCCTGAAACCTGACTATCCAAAATATTTGCCTTTCTACTCAGTAGATTCACTACTTGAGTTCACACGCAGGTACTCTGGTGCCCCAAAAAGAAGCTCCGTTGGGTTTTGAAAAGCACTTTAAGTAACCCACATTGAAAAGCCCACCCACAATTTGGCCTGAAGACCTTTATTGCTGGTGATGATTGAAAAGGCATAAAAAGTAGACTCTGAGTTCCAAGGATGAGTCTGTAGGGGTGCCATTTAGAAAACTAAACCAACCTTTTCACTTGTTAAGTGAGCATGTTTGATATGGAAATTCACAATGAAAGGAAAGGAAATCTGCAATGCCAATTTTAGAGACTAATTTTAAAAAGTAGCACCATGCATTAAATCTAGCCTCACCAGTTAACTAGATTCTAAATTACATTTAGGATGTTGCGGGTATGTCTATTTCTCTTTCTCTCTGTGCCAGGAGGAGTTGAAGGAAACTCTCTTCCATGCCTTCCATGCCCAGCTGTGGCCACTCTTTCCTGTCCTCAGTACTCTTCTTGCTTTGCTTCTCTGAGACGACATACATTTTCTCTGTCCCATACAAAGCAGCTGAAGGGAGTGTGTTCTGCCTATCCAATTGGACCAGGCCAATATGGTGACCCTGAAAAGCTACAGAAATTGCCTGTCGGGGCCATCACAGATGACACCCACCAACTCTTCCGTTTCTTCCTCCAGCCATGAGTCTTGTTTGAATTTGGACACTTTAGCTTGCAACAAAACGTGAATAGTTTGTGTCATGTGGAGCAATCAAAGGGACACTCTACACAATGGAAGATGGACAGCTAGTGTAACCCCATGAAGGATGCTGGGGGTGGGAGAGCTAATGGGTGTTTAATTACTAATGACAGTTTCATGCTTGACCGTGGGGGCCAGTTGCTTTTGCATATTTTCCTTTCTGGTTTTAATATTTAAATTATACAAATTTAAAAGTCAAAATCTCTCTCCTATACATACACAGACATACACTAGTAACTTCATATAAGAGGCATTTTTATCTGTGGTCATTTTGATAACTATGCCTTCCTTCACAAAGGCATCTTGTTTCTTAGTGTAATTCCCAGAAATATTGCCTCTCATATTTAGAAATGACATTACAGGATCAGAATCTATGACTCTGCCAGTACTATAATAATCTTTCTGAACAGAATTGCGAAGGAGAAAGAAATATTCTAGCCAACAACAAAATAGCCCAAATGGCTCTGGACTTTGAAATGGTTTCCTTGCTTCAATTCTGCAAAAATTAAAGGCATTTTTAATAGCTAAAATCCATTTGAACATGAAGCTCCATAATGCCATGAATGTGACTGCTGTTGGAATGAGCATTGGTCAATTCACAGAGCTCTGTTGCCAAATACTATTTAGAAATGAAATGATCTCATAATTCAGGGCTGACTCTTGAAAAGGGATAAAGCACCCGAGTCCTACTGAGGTCACCTTGTAGCTTTCAATTTTTAATTCATTTAAAGACATTAAATGCAAACACTTCTACTATCAATACTAATTAATACACTGCATGCACATCTCTAATTAGAACAGCTGTTAATATTCACATGCATGTGAGATTACCCTTCCTAGCTTCTTTGGTATCAAGGAAGATGATAAAACAGAATGATATTCTGCTATATTTTAGGACAAACCTAGGATATTCTTTAGACCAGGGTTCAGCAAACCCCGGCACGTGTGCTGAATCCGGCATGCGAGGCCATTTTTCTCGGCATGCAACCACTGTCCTGGGCTTTACACAGCTGCTGCCAACCATGAAGCACAGGCTGCTCCCAGCAGGTGGCTGGGAGTCTGCAAGCCCTGCTGCAAGCAGACTGGGCTCCGTGGTTGGCAGCAGCTACCCAGAGCCTGGGCTGGTTGCAGCCAGGAGGCTGCAAACATCTGCTCCGGGCTCCAATATTAGCTCCATACTGGCGGGTGCACACACACCTTGGAGTGGGCGGTGGGGGAGAGGCCTGAGGCAGCGCAACCCGGCCTCTCCCCCACTGCTGGCACACAGCTGATGACTAGGCTGCAGAGCCCGGTGCAGCTGTTTGTAGCCAGCCTGGGCTCTGGGCAGCTGCAGCAGGCAGCGGGCAGGTTGCAAACAGCTGCGCTGGGCTCCACAGCCCCAGCATCAGCTCTGTGCTGGCAGCGACTGCACGTGCACCTCAGAACGGACAGCAGGAGGGCTGTTCTGCCTCAGACTCTATCCCCACTTTCTGCTCCGAGGCTTGCATGCACCGGCTGGTATGGAGCTGATGCTGGAGCCTAGAGCTGCTGTTTGCAGCGTCCTGGCTGCAGCTGGCCCAGGCTCTCATAGCTCTCATAGCTACTGCCAACCATGGAGCCCCGGACTCTTGCAGCAGGGCTTGCAGCTGAGCCTGCCTGACTCCCACCCACTCTGGGCCTGGGCCCAGCCCCAGCCCCCTACCAGGATGAGGCTGGCAGTGCCCCTTGCCAGGAGCACCGCACCTTTTGTAGGCTTAGCTGTGCGGGGTGGGTGGGTGGGCTGATGGGCAGGGGCCAGGCCGGGGCCTCGGCCAGCTGTGCTGCAGCCCAGTGGCTGGCTCCCCGGGGAAGCACAGGGGCTCTGGCAGAACCAGGCCATTGTTGAGTCAGACTTTGTCCAGTGGCCCGGGAGCCCAGGTCCGTGTACCCGTGCAGCTGGTTCTGTATGTTTCTCTGCCTCTGTCTGGTTCTGTGTCTGTGTGTGCACATGTGTCTGGTTCTGGATGTCTGTGCGCATGTGTCTGTTCTGGGTGTGTTCTGGATCTCTGTGCTTGTGCACATGGTCCTCTGTGTGTGTGACTGGTTCTCTCTCTGCTCTCCTTTTTCTTTCCCTCTCTCCTCTTTCTCTTGTCACGTTTTTCTCTCTCTCATTGCAACATGCTCAACAAAAAGGAATACATAACAACAAAGGCAACATTTATGATTATTAAATATACTAATATGCAGTGCATCCTGCCATGTACCTCCCCCACCCCATCCTCATTTTGTGTTTTCTGGCAAGCCGCCACTCTGGTACCTTCCAAGGTAGACAGTGTGTTTTTTTTGGCACTCCAGCCAAAAAACATTGCCTACCCCTGCTTTAGACTATCAGGCATCTAGTAGGCATAATAGATACAAAAAAACTGCAAACCAGTGATTATTTCAATAGCCCACTTTGGCCCATTTCATTAGATTCTCCATATTGCAGTATCTGCAGTATTCTTCCTTTTATGGTGAGTAAACAGAATGACATGGTGTAGATAAATTCAATGTGGACTTCATAGAAAGTCATAGAAAGTTAGGGTTAGAAGGGTCCTCTAGTTCAAACCCCGAAGCATGTCCGAGCGGGTCTACTTGAATGTAGTACATTACCAATATTTTGTCCCACATCTTGAATTCTTCTCAACTCCTTTAACAGCTTCAATTAAGTATGGAGGAAGGATTTTAGGTGTAAATCCAAATGTAACCCAGGATGCTCAGGTCTTTGACACCTTCTAGTGACTGGCCCTCAATACAGCAACTATAGCTGTATGGGTGTTATCCGGCTCCACAGTCAATGATAAAACTGCTTCAGATTTCAAAGGATTTGGGTTTCTCTCTGTGTCCTTTGGTTTCAATAATGTTTTCAACAGTAGAGGTCCTGAGTGCTATGACCAGTGGCAACCATAGTGTGACTGGCTATACAACGTCAGGGAATTTTTGTCTTGTGTTCCATTCATTTTCAGGGACAAAGATTTCTAACTCATGCTTTAAATCCTCCATGAATGATATATGCAAGAAGTAAGGATTTCTTACGGTGATAGCTTTTATTGGAACAACTGCAAAATTAGAATAGTATTAGACAAGCTTTTGAATTCAAGGCATTCTTCATCAGGTCTGAGCAGTACAAGCCAGCTCAGCATAGTAAAGAAAATTGTTTGTTTCTTTTTTTCCTTAGAATGGTGTTGTGTTTCTTGCACAGGCTTAAGAAGATGTCACTGTATAGTCTTTCTTCCTTTGTTATGATTCTATATTAATCTCTGAATAACATATACACTGAAATTATGCCCTTTAACTTCAGACTCCATTATATTGTTGACTGGATGCAAAATCTCAGCACCATAAAACATGACTTTGTCTGGTGTGGTGTCAATAGCTTATGATGCTGAAATTGTCACAACATGATAAACGTCATGCATTGATGCAGCTTTATGGAGCAACAATCACAGCCAGAACTGGTTCTATTGATTTTTTGTTTTGGGTATTTTTTGTTAATTTCCACAATATTTCTCTCCCTGAAACTTGCTATCAGTTTCGAACCAGCTCTAGAAACACAGCATTGGAAGGAGACTGTACCTTCTGTACTTTGTTTCTCACTGAGCACATCTATATGAGATGTTTAACAGTGCATGGACAGATATCTGACCTGTCACCATTTGACCTCAACAGGGTGTTGATTCTAAAATTGTATGTTATCACCTTATCAAGCCAATGTAGTTTCACTACAGATCACTGTAGTGGAAACATTCAGGTGATGTGTTTCTTGATCATTGTTGGATGATGGGGTGGATAGTAGAGTTGGCAAAACTGTATTCAGGAGGTGGCAGCTGATTTGTGGATCAAAGTTTAGGCCCTTCCAAAAATTCAAGTCACCTTCAGAGCTGGTCAAGAATGTTCAGACTAGTCTTGCTGGAAAAGAATTATTTTTCCCAAAACAAACTTGCTTGCACCTTTGGAAAAAAATAATTGAAAAAGTTCACATCATGTGATAACAACCTTTAAAAAAAAAATCTCATCTTAAAAGTTCTAATTATGCTACAGAGGAGTAAAAATCCATCACAGAAGGAAATTACTGCAAGGTGATCAAAATGAAATTGTTTTGGTTGATCCAAATCTTTGAAGGGTAGAATAAAGAAAAAAAGGAAAAGAAGAACAACTTTCAGGTTGTGAAAGTCTGAGTTAATTTTGTTGTTCCAGGAGTTGTGAAAGTCTGAGTTAATTTTTTTGTTCCAGGAAAGATGGTTTTAATCCCACTTTGACTATTCTCATGAAGGGAAAAGGAAATAAATTGCTATCCCATTGTCTAAAGCTTCAGCTCTTCTCAGGATGCTAAAAACCCAGACCAGTCTTTCCGCATCTATTCCACATCAATTATCCTCTATTTGCCCACTTATTAGACATCAGAAGCATGTGTGTGTTGCTCCATACTCCAAGACAGCAGGGCAGCCTTATTATGGAATCTGACTCTCAGGGGAGGGTTTTTAATTTTTATTTATAGCTGCAAAAAGGGACTAATTTTGAATAGTCTCATTATAATATTTTTTACTATTTAACTTTCAGCTTAATTCATCAGTTATTAATGTTAGTGAGTAATAAGCATTACAAAAGCCAAAGATTAGAAACTACTTTTATATGTTTAATAGAGTTGTCTCCTAGGTTATGATGACTGCATGGCTAATGAAGAGAAAATTTCCTTTTGAAAACCCTCTCTAAGATCAATACCAACTTGAACATATCCAAAAGTAACCAGGTAGGAGTCTAGTCAAACAAGCACAAAAGCCCTAAATCTGAGGTGTTACATTAAAGAGTGTCAGAAATAAGAATCTAGATGCAGTTGGTGGTATAAATAACTGAGAAGAGCTTCCATTATACAATTTGTTACATACATATTTAAAAAAATGCTGTGTATACAAACTTGGAAAATGTATGGTGCTAAATCTAATAGCACCACCTTTTTCAGTTCTACAGCAGTAATATCAATTCACAGCAGTTTGGACGGTATGTGACCAGAAATAGCATGTACAAATGCAAATCTGAAATCTATTAGCTCTTATGCTATGAGTAAAAAAAATTAAGTATTCTACTTTACTGTGATAAGTAAAAAAAACAAAACAAAAAAAAAACCAAACAAAAAACCTAGCAGAATCATGCTGCTTCTTTGCTGAACATTAAATTTTGCTACATGTTAAATTATACAAACAAGATGCTTTCACTAGCATAATGTTTTGAAGGTAATTTATTTTCCAGTGTCAGTGGCAGGCCCCAGCAAGATCTCTTAGATCTGACATGTATTATCCATGTGTACTTCCATTCAAGGCATATTTTTCTCCACTGTAAATAGCTTAATTAAGAAGAACACAAACTTCTTCTGCCTAAGTTATTACAGAATTTATATATAAAAGGTTGAATATATATATTAACAGCCCACAATTTGCTATTTTAATAAGGTCAAGAAAATGACAAGCCCATTCTAGTCTCTGAAGAAGTCAGTTGGGACTCTAAACCACGATTTCATTGGGATGTAATATGGTTTGTTATGGCCATTAAACTACTACTTGTTTGTATTAATGTACTTCAATGAAGGATCAGTACCTCACTGCAGTAGGGACAAGATAAAACAAAGTCCTTGCCCCAGGGGGGGTAAATTCTAAGATTATGAGAAAAATGCTACAGATGAATACAAAATGGTGGGACGGGGGTGGTGAAGGAACCAGTTACAGTATAAAGAGCAGTATGAGGCAGTGAATGGGGCCACTGGATCATGTAAGAGTGACAATAGAGGGGGTGTTGGAAACATTGATAAATTAAACACTAATTAGTTACCAAACTCAAATGTGAACTACAGAACTGTTAGCAATAGGTTACATATCATTACAAATGGTGTCTGTGACAGAGGACTGATATTTCACCAACAAAATAGGTCACAGTGGTGTCCTCCCCGCCCCCCTGCCTGTCCTCATCACCCCCCAGAATAGCCGGCAGGGAGGGGGAGGCAGCGGGCATGGAGAGAGGGAGGGGAGCAGGGAGAGGAGGTGGGGGGAAGCCCCGCTATGAGGAGGAGGCACCAACAGCACAGGGAGTCGTTACATGGCTGGCCCTGAAGGGTAAGTAGGGGGAGGTATGTAAATACTCCCTGAAACCCATCATTCTTGATGGGCCATTTGCTAGTAAAGAAGAAAATTACAAGTCACGTGGATAAATATGCTTTGTTGGCGAAAAATCAGCATGGTATTTGTAAAGGGAAACCCTATTCCCAATCTGCTGGAATTCTTTGAGGATGTTAACAAGCAGATTGACCAGGGGATCGACTTGATGTTTCAATTTTCAAAAAGCTTTTGATGCAGTGTCGCAGGGCACTAAGGTGCCTGCTCCTGTAAGAGCAGAAACTGCCTAGGGAGAGGGCCCTAAGAGCCAAACAGAAGCCCATAGGCGCAGGCTACTCGGGCAACAGGCTAACAAGTAAATTAGCCTGCACCTGCACCCAGTCAGCTGCCCAGGAGAGGCAGGGCCCTGGGCACATATAAACCCCAGGGGGAAGGCGCTCTCAGAGAAGCTCACCAGAAAGGATTGACTGCTTGTTCTACTCTGGATAGGATTAAGGGGCTTCAGGAGCTCTCCAGAGACCCTGGCCTACAAGGCACTTATTGCTGGGAGAAGTTTGATGCTTTAAAGGAACAGAGCACACCCTGAACTGCTGACATTATAGTATATAGCCCAAGGGCTCAGATTTTAGTTGCTGTTTTACCAGTGGATCGGGCTGAGGCTATTGGGGAAGGAGGAGGCCTCATTGGGGGCCCACTGTGGTGTGGAGACCCCAGCGCCAGAGAAGGGCGCAGCGACAAGGGGGTGAACAGACCCCAGCGCCAGCATGGGGCACAGAGACAGGGCTGCGGAGAGCCTGGTGAGGAGAAGAGGACGAGCTATAGCAAGGCCCCAGGAGAGACAACATTTAAATACCATCTGTGAGGCTTGGGGCATGGTAAAGGGGTGGTTTTGGAGCCATGCATCTAGCCTGTAAGGCTGAGGGTGTCCCATGAGGTATCCATTTTGAGTGGGACCCAAAAAGGGGATCCAAGAGCCCATGTGGTTCAGCGGGGTCCAGCAGGACCAAGTCCAGACAAAAAGATAAGGGCAGCCTCCCTATCTTATAATTACCAGCAAGAGGGTGCCTGTTGGGTGCCTGTTGGGCAGGATTGGCATGGTCAAGGAGCTCTAGGGGTATCACCGCCATCCCTGGGGACCCCATCCTGTGATATGCAGTCTCTTACAAAGTTTCTTAAACTGAGTTGCCACAGGATAGGAGGGAAGGTTCTTTCATAGACTGAAAGCTGGTTAAAAGATAGGAAACAAAGGGTATGGTTAGATGGTAACTTTTGAGGAGGGAGGATGGTTAATCGTGGGATAACCCAGGGTTCTGTGCTAGGCCTCCCCTTGTTTACCATAAGTGATTTGAAAAAGGGAGCACAGTGAAATCTCAAAGTTTGCAGGTGATACCAGATTTTACTGAGTAGTCAAGCACCAAGCTGATGGTGAGGAGCTACAGAAAGATCTCACAAAGCTAAGTGAGTGGGGGGGAAAAGTGGAGGGTGAACCTCAATGTTGGCAAGTGCAAGGTAATGCACATGGAGAAAAACAGCCTCAACTATATATCCACAATTCTGGGCTTTAAACTTGCTGTTGTGACTCAGGAAAGAGACTTTGGAGTCACTGAATAGTTCTCTAAAACCATCTGCCTAATGTGCAACAGCAACCAATAAGCAAGTAAAATGTTGGGAATCATTAAGAAGGGTATTGAAAACAAAACAGACATCATCAGGCCACTACATAAATTTATGGTGTACCCAGATCCTGAACACTATGTGCAGTTCTGATCTCCTCATCTCACAAAAGAGATAAAGTGGAATTAGAAAAGATACAGAGAAGAGCTACAAAGATGATCATCAGTAAGGAGAAGCTGGGGATCGGGGGGGTATGATATAGACGTATAAATTAATCCAGGTTAAAATCACATGGGTAAAGTGAATAGGAAACTGTTACCAAGTCCCGAACAACTAGAACTAGGGAACACCCTCTGAAATAACAGGACACACATTTAAAACCAACAAAAGGAAGTACTTTTTAATGCAGCATTTACTTAATTGGTGGAACTCATTGCCATAGGTTGTTATAAAGGCCAATACCATAACCCAGTGGAAAAAAAAAGGTATTAGATCAATTCATGGAGGACAGGTCCATTAATAAGTATTAAATAGGACTGAGTTTGAGTTTGGAGCAGTCATGCTTCAGGCCAGCAGGGGCCTGGAAGACTGAAAGATAAGAATCTGCACTCACATACCTCCCACATCCTCTTCTGGGCTCCCCTCCATGATCCCCCCTGCCCCTGCTTACTTGTGGCTGTTCATGCTGCCTGTCCCAAGTTATCAGTCAGGTAAGGGTTAACCTGCATACCTGCCTGCTCGCAATGGCAGCTGCTGGGCAGTCAGGTTAACCCTCTAACCCTTCCCACCCTGCTTCTCTGGGACAGACAGTGCAGGCAGCCACAAGTAAGCCAGGGGGCAGTGAGTGAGTATCTCAGGTGCTGGAGGTGGGGGGAGGCGAGGGGGAATGGGCCCAGTATGGACCAGCAGGAGAGGGGAGGTGGGTGGTGTGTTTACATTAAGGTGTAGCCTAGAGTGGCTACACCTATATTTAATTAAAATCATATTCAAGTGAGAACTATAATAAGTTCAGACCATTTCACTGAAGGAGTCCTCAATATATACAATAGATAAGGATGTATTAATTATTATATTCACATAGGATATTCACATACATTACTTCCATAGTTTTATCTAGCCTAAAAGGTAATTGCACTCAACAAGCATTTGGAAAATGTATATAAAAGTTAAAGTTTGCCTAAGTGAAAAATTGATTGTTTTTCCAGAAGGTTTATTTTTTTTTCTTTGAGTCCTCATAGTAAAATCTCTCAGGACAGCTGATAAAAGGAAGTTGAAGTGTTTAATCTATAGACTTATAAAGAACTGCAAATAACCTGCACAAAAAGTCATAATTCACAGAGGACAAAGAAAATGGTCTACATTTCAAGTAATGAATCAGGCATTTCCTTTTTGAACTTTTATTTAAGTTTGGCAGGTTTACAGAGTTTTGAAACACTGCACAAATTGATTTAGTCTTATTTTTAAGAAAATGTGATTTAGCCTAATATATTGTCACGCTCTCCAACAGGATGATATACATCCATTTCTTCTCCTCCATAAAGTTCAGTGCTGGGGACCATTTATCTTTAAGAGATGACAAGTCTTGTTGCAGAAAGGAAGTAGAGTTTCTTCCATGTATCACTGAGATTTTATTTGGTATTTCACAACTTCATGATTTGGTTTTATTTCTTCTATCCATTGATGTAACTCTGTACGAAGTAGCTTTGACCATCAACAATAAGTTCAGTCATTTATTTGCCTTTTATAAGAATCCTTAGAATGATTGGGGGGGGGAGTAGTATGGGGGAGGGGCACATTTGCTTAACTCTTCCCATTGTGTCAGTAGTAAACCTCTTCACTGACTTGGATAAGTAGGGTTATACTACTGCTGACAGCTTTCAAACCCCCCCCACCCATAATCCTTTAAATATAAAGAATGGTCAAATTTATGTACTGTAGCCAAAATTTACTAATGTTGGGTTCTGTATTCAGGCAACTATATGAAGTAGCCCCATTTTCAGAGATATTGGGTACACACCATTTTGCTGAGAACCTTCAGTAAGGTCATTTTAATGGGGACTATTACATTTATGCAGACTACAACAAAGGCACAAGGGAATAAGTAGAAAGGTGTTCTGAACCTTCACTGAGAACTAATGAAGGGCTTTCAACACTGAATAATGGTGTAACAATATAACCTAGAATCTCTTCTGTGAGCAAAAGTAATAAACACAATCTTTAAAACCTACTACAAACAGAAATTACATTTATTTAGCAGTGTCAGGAACTAGAACATGGGACCAAGCAAGAAGAAAGACCTGACAGAACAAAAATACTTTACTTGCTAGATTGCAGTTGGTTATAAAGAAAGACACTATAAATTTCTGTCCCTCTCTGTGCCATGTTAGGCATTGTATTCTATGGAACAATACCTTTGCAAACCTCCAAGTAATTGACTTTATATCACACAGCATATTACATAAATGATCAAATAATATCATAAATAAGAGATATGGTATATTTTATATACATATGTATTACATATGTGTGTGTGTTCATTTAACTTATTTATATCACCATTGATACATAAACATCTGGGTTACCAGATGGGTAAATGTTATTATAGCAGGGGCTTGGGCACAGGACACTTACTGGGCTACACAGTGTCTGAAAAGTCCCTCCTAGACTATCTGCCTGCATTGTAAACCAGAAAGAGGGCTGGGCCAAGCAAGAAATAGGGAACAGTTGGGAAATGCAGCATGCAACAGCCATAAAACAGTCACAGGAGGCAGGATTAGCCTGAATTAGACAGGAGTTCCTGGATTAGCTGGAGGGGATGCGTATATCCCATTTGAAGCTGCTGGGGGTGGCATGCAGGAGGGAAGCACTGGAGAAGCTCCAAAGGAGTGGAGCCACACTGGAAACCCCTTCCCTCACCAGACAGAAGATGCAGTGGATGGCAGGTGGCAAGCAGCTTGGCCTGAGGGATGTGGGTAGCCAGGCTGGCCACAGCCAGGTAGCACCCAGAGAACCAGGTGCCAAGGAACAAGGCTCAGGAAGGAGCAGGAGTTGCGGAAGACATGAAGCAGCTGGACCCCTCAGACTTCCAGAAGAGCTACTGCATTTATGGGACTGACTCACCAAATGGGCAAGGAAAGCCCAGGTTTTGTTACTTTGTGTGAACCGGTGCTTTAGAACAGGGTCCGGTGTGCCTTAAAAGGGAATTGCTGGAGGCAAAGGGGAAAAAGAAAACCAGAGAGTCTATGGTACAAGGCCACACAATTGTGAAAGCAAAGCTGTCAACATCTGCTAAGGAACATCTCTTTTGGGTATGGGCAGGATGTAGGGGAGGAGGAGCCCTTCAGAGACATCTGGTGGGACTCTCCTTAGTCCACCAAGAGGGTTATCTCAAAGACCAGATTTCTTCCCATTCACTCTGCTGTATCACTTAAAACCAAGGTATGATGGGCAAACCCATGGGTGATAGGAACTGACAGCAGGGTTTTCAGTTAATACTTTTGCCATCAGAGCACCTAGCCTTCACCCTGGCTACAGTTATTATCTATGATACAACTCATGGGGGGAAAAATTAACCACCTCAGCCTCTGGATTGCTGCTATATAGAAATATTTTTGGAATAAGTGTCGGGTTTATCGCCAATGCCCGCGGACCATGCAGGCGCTGCCTGCTGGTCACCGAGTGTATCCTCACCTTTGATTGGGCGTGTTGCACGTGCCTGCTTCACCTGCTACGACTTTGATGTTAATGGAGTTGGTTCAGATGTCCGACGTGAGCAGTCCAATTATGAGTCTCACCGGCGTCCCGTGGGTCCCGAGTTTCTGAGGGCTCCGCCACCCCTACACCCTCGCCCGTTCCACCGGGTGGTGGCCGACTGTCTGGTCCGGCCAGGTATCCACACGTCACTCAGATAGTCCACAAAAGGAAAACTGAAAATCAAAACAAGCACCATGACCAAGAGGGTTCCCTTGATAGGAGTGGCTGCTCCAGCCGTCTGCAGTCGTCCTCCCATACAAACTTGCCCACTGTGGGGTCAAGCCCCTTTTTAGCTCTCGAAGAGTCCCTTTGCGGGGGGCTTGGTCAACTTCCCCTTTCACAGTGAAAGCTCAATATTGAGCTGCGCCCCTATTACAGGGGCTACAGTACCCCAAGTCAAATAGTGCCCTTCTATTAGGGTCTTTATGGTACCCAGCTCCAGCCAGGCTCCATCCACTCCCAGCTGGTAAACAAACAATCCTATGCCCCACAGGGGCCAGCAGACTGGGCTCAAAAACGCTGCTGGGGCTCAGCCCTTTGCCAGAGGTTCCTACCGGCACTCAGTGTTGCTCGCAGCCTTTGCAGCGTACGCCGGCATGCTCCACCTCCTCCACGTCCTCCTTCCGGTTTTCCGTTGCCTCCGCTTGTCGGCCCCGTGTTGCCTCCGCTTGTCGGTCCCGGCCTCTCTTTTATGTCGGCGAAGGAAGTACCGGCCCTTCCCTTCCCCACACACCTGGGTAAGGGAGTTTCTGCCTGTCTCCTTGGGGCTGCAGGCCTGGGGTCACTGGCCCTCTGCTCAGTCTGGGAGCCAAGGAGCCTGCTGGCTCTTTCTCTCCCTCACAGTAAGCAATGAATACACAAAGATGAACAAAATCCTGCAATAGGAAAACTATTACCTTCTACCTTTCCACATATTCAGATACAACAAAGATGTAGTGGAGGATAAATCAAAAGCAGGGCTAGCTCCTGGTGTATGTTTAGGTGTAGAATGAACTCTTCCAGGCTTCATCCCTTGAAGTTTTAGGATCATAGAAAAGTAGGCCTGGAAGGGACCTCATACAGTCATCTAGTCTAGTCCCCTGCTTAAAACAGGATCATCCCTGACTAAACCATCCCAGCCAAGTATCTGTTCAACCTGCTTTTCAAAATTTAAAGGGATAGAGATTCCACAGTCTCTCTGGGTAGCCTGTTCCAATACTTGGCCACCCCCCTAATGAGAAAGTTCCTCCTCATCTCCAGATTCAGCTTCCCCTGTTGCAGCCTGAGGCCATTGCTCCTAGTCCTGTTTTCTATGGCAACAGAGAAAAGCCTATCTCCACCCTCTGTATATTCACCCTTCAGGTATTTGAAGACTGTTTTCAATTTCCCTTCTCAGTCTTGTCTTCTTCAGACTAAATAACCCAAGCACTTTTAGCCTTTCCTCATAAATCCTGCCTCCCAGGCCTTCTTGAAGTATAAAACTGGACTCCAGGTTAGGCTTCACCCATACTGAAGAGTGAGGAGGAATCTCTTCCCTTGGTCTGCAACATTCGTGTTAATACAGCTCATTATACTGTTGGTCTTTTTTTGCAACAAGAGTGTGATGTTGACTCCTATTCAGCTTATGATCTACTGTAACCCCCAGCTCCTGCTCTTCAGCACTTCAATCTAGCCACTCATTCACCAGTCTATATTTGTGCAGGCAAATATTCCATCCTAAGTGCAGGACTTTTCACTTGTTCTTGTTGAATTTCAGCTGATTGTTTGCTGACTGTTTCTCAAGTCTATTCATGTCATTCTAGACCTAGGTCTACCCTCCAAAGTGCCTGCAACTCCACCCAACCTAGTATCATCTGCAAATGCATTAAGCATGCACTCAGTCGCATCATTCACATAGTTAATAAAGATATTAACTTGATACCTCCTTCCAACTAAATATTGGATCATTGTGCTCAGTGACTCATTCTCCATGACTCAATCAGTGATGTAACAACCTTACAGTACTTGAATCTAGTCTGTATCCCCTTAGCTTGTTATTGATAATTTTATTGGAGACAATGCCAAAAGCTTTACTAAAATTAAGATTTACCATCATATCCATTGTTCTACCCCCATCCACAGAGCCTGTTACGTTATTGCAGAAGGAAATGGCATGGCTTGTTCTTGGTGAATCTATGATGGATGTTCCTGATCATCTTGTTCTCCTCTAGGTGCTTCACAATGGATTCCTTGAGGGCTTGCTCCATGATCTTGCCAGATACTGAGGTCAGGCTGGCTGCTCTGTAATACCCTGGATCCTCTGTCTTCCCTTTCTTGAAGATGAAAGGGAAGAAGAAGGCTTTTCCAGGCATCTAAGACCTTACTCAACCTCTATTAGTTCTCAAAAAGTAAAGCTAATTTATCTGAAATACCTCAGCCAATTCCTTCAGTACCCTAGAGTGTGTCATGCCGGATCATGGGTGACCAGGTCTGGAGTCGCCCTGGGTCAGAAAAAACAACCAAGATCTGAGAGGAGTGTACAGTAGCCAAGTATAGGGAATTCAAGAATCTAGAAAATTCATCTGGGGAACGAAGTCAGAGATCCCGAGATAGGGTCAAGAGGTTGGGCAGGTCAGGTATCCAGGAGATCAAACCAGAGTTGGGTTGGGGGCAAAATGATCAAGCTAAACTCATAGTCCATGGGCAAGGCAGGCCAGGTAGCTGGAGAATCTGTCAGAGAGCTGGTAGATGCACAAGCCAAGTGTGAAGCAGCCTGGATACAAGATTGAGTCATATTGCCCACATACTTCTTCCAGGTCAGGGGGTTTTATAGGAAGGGGTAAAGTGTCAGCTGATCCTGTCTGGCCACCCCAGTTGCACGGAGCTGTAGGGTGGCTAGGCGAAGATACCAGGTTCTGACCAGCTATGTCTACCCTAATGCTCAGCTGAGGAAGTGACATACTGTGATGCATGGTTGTGCCAGGTGGGCTAAGGCCCCCAGGTTCAAAACTATAGCCTGGCAGGGTGCTTCCCCTGCTGACCTGAAAGCTTTAGCTTCAATATGTACTTCCTAGACTGCTCTGCTACTAGTCTAGGCTGTTTGACCCTTTTGCTGTCAACTGCACTCATCTGGTAGCTGCCCCTGTTTGTAAAGATGGAGGTAAAAAAAAAGGTTTGAAATACTTCAACATCCTCTCTACCATCTATAACTAGATTGCCTCTTGCATTCCGTAAGGAGCCTATCGTTTCCTTGGTCTTCCTCTTACTTTTGATCTTCCTGTAGAATCCCTTTTACATCCCTTGCCAGCTCCATCTCAAATCATTCCTTGGCCTTCCTAATCTTCTACTCTCACTGCCCATACTCTTCCCTGGTACTGTGACCAAGTTTCCATTTTTTGTTGGATTCCTCTGAGTTTCAACTCTTTGAAAGACTGCTGTTCTGTCAGGCCACTCTCCTTTTTCCCTTCCGTCACACTGGGATAGCGTGCTCCTGCACCCCTTAATTTGGCCTCTTTAAAGTACAGTCATCTTTACTGGACCCTTTTCCCCCTTTGACTTGCTATCCAGGGGATCCTGCCCACCAGTTCTCTGAGCTTGCTAAAGTCTACTTTTTCATATCAAATGTCCTTATTCTGCTGTTCTTCCTTCTTCCGCTTAGTCAATGGCAGCCTTTACACTGAATGGTGATTATAGTCAATTTTCAATCAACACCAGCTCAGTATCTGGGGACCTGGAGGCACATCTACAAGTGCCCCTATGGCAGCATTGTTACTATGCTGTTAATTTAGTACTTCCTTTTGGAAGTACTAAATGATGGTAAGTAACAGTTCATACTACACTGTGACAGCAGTGCAAGGTTATTTTTAACCTCTATGTCACCACAGCAGTGTGCTATAGCAAGGGAGTGCATTGCTATGATGACATAGCTGCAGCATCATGGTTTGAGCTCACTGACATTATGTCAATGTAGTGCATTCCTATGGTGATATAGCATCGTGTGTAGACATGTCCTGTTTGAATTAAATCCAGATCCAGAGCACCTCTGGAACCAAACTTTCCAGACCAAAAGCCATCTTTGTCTTTCCTTCCCCTATATCTCTCCAATATGACTCAAGCTATTGACTGGGCAATCTGCTGCTTCTTTACAAATAGTTAACTCCTAGTCAAATTATATCCTGTTCTGAAACCCTTTGATATGCTAATACAGCAATGTAAATTTCAAACTCAAATTCAGATTAATGTACAGTAATTACTCACAAGCACAGGTGAGGCTGTGAGTTTGACCGCCCTTGTTTACTGATCAAAGGCACATCTTTGCCCTGACATCAAAGATGTGGTTTAACCTTCTGAATTTTACCCCAAAGAACAAACCTGAGTTGCAGTTAAAATTGCCTCTAATTGTCAATTTTTAAAACTTCATGAAGTAGTTGAAGGCCATGGCTCTGCTGAATGGTCTAATGAGCAGCTTTGCGTATAAGCTACAGAGGTTCAAGGGTAGTAATGATAAGGAGAATGAAAGATAATAAATTCTGCTATGTAGAAACAAAAACATGGCCTGGATTCTTAAAAATGCCAATAGGATTAGTCAGTCTGACTAATAGGCTAAATCCTGGTACCTTTATTCACAATTTTTTCACTCAACTCCAAGAGTAACCCCATTGAAATTGATGCGACTAACTGACGAGTAAGTTGTTACTCAACTTGCACAAACATGGCAAAATCTGACCCAACATTTGTTATTAAAAATTACTGCATATGCATAATATTCACAATGTGCAGAGCTCCCGTTAATGAGTTTTGAGTTTGCAGTTTGGGTTAGCAAATTGTTGAGAAGCACCTATGATTCTTGCAAAACTACAAATTATTTACAAGGATTAGCTGAATAATTTCAATGAACAACTGCCGTCTTATTGTTCACAAAAGATTCACTTCAGTGTTCCTTACTAGTATTAGCTCACTGGTCACGTAAATGTCAGAGTACTGTTTTTACTGATTGTATGATGAAGGTTTTAAAGAGGAAACAACTGATAAATAAAAACTGGCACAGTGAATTTTCAGATGACTGCTTTCTTGCTAAAAATACATCTGCTACACAAAAACTTGTGAGCAGTCTGAATGGTGATAACTGCATTGCCCTGTCTGTCACTTAGGCCTATTCACTTTGTAACATCTTCAGCTAGGTCTCCTTGCTAGGTCTTCACATCCACTGTAGGTCTAAGTCTTACAATGTTTTTCTCTTTGAGATGTTTTGGCCCCAGAACTCCCGTCTTGCATCCCTCTACTGGCTCCCTTTCTCAGGCTCAAACATAAGTTATCTGTCATTCCTTTCAAAATGCTCCACAGGTCATTCCCACCATAGCAGTCAACTTTACAATTTTTAAATCTTCAGAAAAAAACAATTCCTGCTTTACCAATGCAGCATTTCATGTTTCTCAAAGGCTAATCCAACATCCACAAGAACGTTTCATTTTTCTTCAAATCCCTCCTTAAGATTTCCCTTGGAAGTAATGATGACAAAATCTTGACAATAGTTAAGCTGCCAGTATTCTGCCTATAATGCTGACCAGTACTGTCTTATTGCTTCCTTGTCTGCCAGGACTCCTCTGTTGCAACTTGTCCTTTATTTAGATTGTAAGCTCTTTGGGGGCATGCTTTGTCCTGTGCTGTAAAGCACCTAGCTCCGTGACTACAATTCCAGATATTTGCATGACTAAGACCCATTTTGACTTTATCAACATTACCATTTTACTGCATATAAAACTGAGATATTAATAAGCTTTGTCTTTTTTTTTCAGTCAGGGGATTCCATTAAAATCAACAGCAAAATTTCCACTGATGGCTGTGGGGAAAGGATCACGCTCCAGCTAAGAATCACTCTAGTCTCGTAAATCATTGAGCTGCCTAAATGAGTCTCTTTCCCACCCGTGGCCAACCCAACATTTAACCATTTCTCCAAGTCATTGCTGTCTTACAAAAAACCATAATTTGTTGATAGTGAAATGGCGTTGGAGTATTACCCATGTAGCACTATTTCTCTTCTTCCCCATGTACCAAACCAAGTCACCATTGCTGGGGGACAATATTTTTTTTCCAATGTCACTCAGTAAGGGGATAGGATGCCTCTGCATATTCTCAGCCAGTTATTGCTCCAGAGCTATTGCCATCACTTTAGAACAGTGATTCTCAAGGATGCCTTGAGGTCCTTTCAAGGGTCCTTCAGGGTGCCACCCAGTGTAACCACTGTTAGGTATGCAAACACGAAATCCATAGTATTAAAAATAATTCTGACCTGTTCTGATTTTCTAGTATTGTTTGCAACAGAAGGATAACTCCTGTATTTTTCTGAAGACAAAAAAAGAGTAAAAACTAATACCTGGCATTTTCCAAAGGGTTCCTTGAATCTCTTGAGGGGTGCCTTGAATCTAAAAAGGTTGAGAAATACTGCTTTAGAAGAAGCTCCTAACCACGGTTTGTTGCCTTGACACCCATAAGAACAACATTAGTCAAGATGAATTCAATTTGAACTAAGGTAGTTGTGCAACTTATTTTATAGCACTTTACTAGGAAAGTGTACAGTAATTCTTGTATTCATACAGGCCATTCCTGGCTATAAATATATATTTATATGAACAAGAGGAGGCCAGAAATGCTACTAAGATTATTTATTCTCAGACATCAAAGTAAACAGTTTATAGACAAGAATCATTCTCTGTACTGCCAAAATCACTGAGTGAATTCCCATTTCCAAAGTTACAGTAGTGTTGGAGTGGTGATGGAAGTCTCCACTGGTCCTTTCAAGTTGGGGAATGACCGTCCCAAGCCTCTACAATGGAAATTTGGCTGCATATTGATTCCTGGGGAAAAATGCAATCAACCAAAACACCAGCACTTTCTGCAGAATTTCTCTTGCATGGCACTGTTCCAAGTGCTTTCACAGACCAAATGTACTTAAAGGCTCAGCTGGGATATTGGCTTAAGATATTAGGCTGTACACCTTCTCGTGTACTGTCTCTGCATGCAGGGAACCCAAAGTATCCCAGACTGAAGTTTTAAAAAGGAAAAAAAAACCCCACTTAATTAGCATTAGAGCTTCAGCACTGTAAGGGAAAAGAATGCAGAGATGTTAAACAAAGCCGGATGTAAAGCCAAAAGGAAGAGCTGAAAACAAGAGACATAAGGTACTGTCAAGAAACACAGTGCAGCAAAGCTCTTTTAGGGCCAGATCCTGTACCAGCAATTCAGTGGGAGGGTTGCCACAGACTTAAATGGGAGCTATATTGAGCCTTTATTTTCAAATGTTCTGCAAGAGCCTAAAGCCAGTGGATGCTGCCTGCTGGAGCCTTGCCCAGATCTGCACTCCAAGGATTGCCCTGAAGTAGCACTCCATTGACTTCTATACGCATTTTAGTATAAAAAGGAGCAATTAAAGCTGGATCGTTTCAGGTCCTCAGTATGGCCAAGGCTTCCCTCAGCCAATGTTGCTTGGCACAGCTCAGAAAGAAGCAATCCCTCATCTTAATTTAGACCAGAACAATCCTCATAGGTGGGGGAAAAAAGTGTTGAAAAAGTGGCATCTGGTCAGTATACAGCAATAAAACTGTTAGTAGGCTAATAATTAGCTCCAGGCTGAAATCAAACACAGAGACAAGAGTACCGTTGGACTTTGAAAACAGCAAATCCAGCCCTGACTAACAGCATCTACAGCCTATCACCACTGTAGTACAGAGAACCAAAATGCTGGATTTCAAGCAGTAGGGAAAAGTTTAACGCCAGCTCTGGCTTATTTCTACCAACACCTGAAGTGGTAACGAGGATCCCAATGTACAAAGGGAAGAATGAAAAATTATTGCATACAATCAGGCACAACATGGGGACAAAGATTTCTCTTAAAGGCTGAGACACCACATTAGGATGTAGTAAAAGCAATTAGAGACAGCAGTGAAAGTGGCTGATATCAGCAGGTAGGATCGCTCTTTTCAGGGTGTAAGCTCTAGTGTACCTAGCCTTTGTGACACTTGCTTTTGTGATGCCAAGTACAGAACACTTATTTTTAATGTGACCCATAAATATTATTAATATTTACTTTTCCTCTCCAATGAAACCTAATTGGTAACAATATTAGAGCATTATCATAAAAAGATGTACTACTGTTGCACGCATGTAAATGGTACTCTAACTGAGCAGACAATACTGTTAAGGGTCACAAAACAAACAGATCCTTAAGTAATGTGCATTGTCAGATCCATTCCCATGCCTCTTAAGTACTGAGACTCTACTGCCTAATGAAAATTCACAGAATTTGTGGTCAATTATGAGAAATGTTAAATAGTCCAAAGATGAGGTTCTGTGACTATTATTGATTGTTTTTCATGATATGTTTAAATTGATGTCATAGTCACTATTCTACAAAAATTAGACAAATTATACATATGCCAAAATATGTTCAATTCATGCACTTAATCTTGGATTTATTTTGTAGACACCATAGCACCCAGTCTGTATTTCTCAAATGGAACTTAAAAGAAAATTAAACATCAGCATATGTAACAAGGTCACAGAATTAGAAAAAGAAAACATCTATCGCATAATCAAATGTAGTCTAAGCCATGCATTGTGGGCACTTTTAATAGCTAGGATTCTGGCTGAAGGTCAGGGGTCAATTATTTCCATGAGACTATTGATGTAAAAATCGCGGTTCATTTCTCGGGAGGCGAAAAAAACCTTCAGCCACAGACACACTCTATTAGCAACACAAAAGGTATATATTTGCAAATAGGGTCAGAGAGAGAGACAAAAGATCAAACACTCTGCTGCCCCCGAGGGAAGCTGCCCAGCTGGCTTTATCCCCTCTCTCCTGACCACGTGTGCAGAAGGAGGAACTTTTACAACTCATTTCCGATTCATACAAACATGTATGTGAATACGTCAAATCATACGTCGCATGTGTATTATAATTAACTACTTAAGTATGCGGGGCGGATAGGCTTATATGTATTAATTCATTGCGCATGGGTAGAAAGTATCTGAGGTTACAAAAGTTTGAATTTTCCTTGCTTCAAGGCTAGAATTGCAATTTACTCTTATCTGCATGAGAAAAGCTGAGGAGTATATGCTTTACTGTAACAAAGAGATAGTAACTTTGCAAAACAAAGAGAGAGTGATACCTTAATACAAAGAGCTCTCAGTAGCTCTCCCAGTTCTCTTACCAGGGAGGGCTGACAGCTGCGCTGTTTTAACAAGACTTATTGATAATGCATTTTTAATAATATTTCTAACACTATTGCAATCAATACCCAACAAAACTGCCCCAGAATCACTGCTTATGAACTGGGCCAGGCTGAACATGTTCATGTCTTCTGGCAGAGGCATCTTTTGCCAAAAGAGAGCTTTGCATACTGAGCTACTTAAAATGTTGCTACCAGAATTTGCAGCATGCAGGTGTCTGCTTAGTATACAGCACAAAGACAGGGTAAAGGCCAGTCTACAAGCAGCTGCTTGATTATTACTCAGAGTGGCCACAGAAGAAGTCAATGCAATCAGCCTTAATTAGGTGCTAACAGGGAGGCCCAAGTGGAACACTAAGTGCTCCCCAACAAAAAAATTGCAGTCATACAGAGGTGTAAGGTGGGGGGAAAACATGCCCAGGACAGTTCTCTCCCTCCCCTCATACCATCCAGCTTTCAGAGCACAGGAAAAGCAGAAGCAACAGCTGGATAGCATCAAGCATCACGGAGTACAAAGTGTTCTGGGAATGATAGTTCCCTACAGTAGCAGTGGCTCAGTTAGATTACCATTTACAAGCATGCAGCTGCTGAACTGGGGAGTGCAGGGGGACTGGGGGCTGCACAAGGGGAAGTTCATGTCAAGAAGGGAAAAAAAAGTTGATATTAGCAGTAAAACACAAAAAAATGGGATCAATTCTCCCCAGACCAGCAGTGAACTCCATTGCTGCACTACAAAACTTCTATTCCCAGAATGCCTTGCACTCTTATGCAGTTTCACTGCCTGTGCCACCTGCTTCCTACAGCCAGAAAGCTCAGGAAACCCACTCCCCAGACTTCTGGTGCCTTCCCCTTAGGTGGCATCTAGGGCATGCACCACACCTCCCCCCCATTACCCTACGGTAGGCATACTTATTTTAAGTGCTGCCTTTCATATAGAAATTAATAGAATTTGGGACATAGTCTGTGACATTCCCACATCACTCATAGGCAGCTTAGTGGCTTTCTTTGTCAAGGCAGGCTTCGGCTTCCTGGACAATGACCCACACATTACAACGAGGGACATGCTCAGCTGGGATGGGCTTCACCTGTCCCCCAAAGGTAAGCGTGTGTTTTCTTCCAGGTTGGCGGATCTCCTCCGGCGGGCTTTAAACTAGGCTCGTCGGGGGGAGGGGAAGATGAGGGTGGGGGAGGCTGTGGACCACCAAACCAGGTGGCACCCACAAGGACAGCCCAGCCTGAAGAAAGAGAGCTTTGGGAACGTGAAAGACAGGGGGTGGACAGCAATACGGCACAGGTAAGGAACGGGAAGGTTAGAGACAAAAAGCCCTTTAGGACTTGGAGCGAGGGGGTAGCAAAAGCACCAGTCACAGGGCTCAAGTGCCTATATACTAATGCTAGGAGCATGGGGAACAAGCAGGATGAACTAGCGCTCCTGGTTGCACTAAATGACTACGACTTAGTGGGGCTGACGGAAACCTGGTGGGATCCATCCCACGACTGGGCGGTACATATTGAGGGCTATAGATTGTACAGAAAGGACAGAGTGGGGAAAAGGGGGGGAGGGGTTGCGCTCTATGTTAAGGAGCAATATACATCAACCCTCATCAAGACAGAATCAAAGGATGAGGAAGTAGAAGGACTGTGGGTTAGGCTACATGGAGGGCAAGGAGAAAAGGATTTGGTGGTAGGGGTCTGCTACAGACCCCCACATCAAGGGGAAGAAATAGATTTGGGGCTCCTGAGGCAACTCTCAGAGACCATAAAAGCTAAAGAGGCGGTGGTCATGGGGGACCTAAACTACCCGGACATCTGCTGGGAGACACAGACAGCAAAGTCCCACCGCTCACGCAGGTTTCTAACCTGTGTACAGGACCTCCACCTGACGCAGGAGGTACATGGTCCCACTAGGGGGAATGCCTTACTGGATCTGGTATTGGCAACGGGGGATGACATAGTAGGGGACCTACAGATCGGTAGCCATCTGGGGGACAGTGATCACCTAAAAGTACAATTCAACATAAGGCGTCGAGTGGGTAAGGTAACCAGTAGGGTGAACGTGCTGGACTTTAGGAAAGCTGATTTCAGCGAACTCAGGCGATTAGTGAAGGATGCACTGCAGAGTAGTAGTTTTGAAATGATGGGAGCCCAAGAAGGGTGGCTGTGCCTTAAGGAAGCTATCCTTCTCGCACAAAGCGAGACGATCCCCGTGCGAGGTAAAAGAGGGAAAGGGGCCAGGAGGCTTCCCTGGCTGACCAGAGAAATCCAGGGCAGACTAAGGGCCAAAAGGGGAGCACATAAAAAGTGGAAACAGGGAGAGATCACCAAAGAGGAATATACCTCTTCTGCTCGTGCTTGTAGGGAGGCAGTTAGACAGGCCAAAGCTACCATGGAGCTGAGGATGGCAACCCAAGTAAAAGACAATAAGAAATTGTTTTTTAGATATATAGGGAGTAAAAGGAAGGCACAGGGAGGAATAGGACCCCTGCTAAATGGGCAGAAACAATTGGTGACGGACAGAGGGGACAAGGCTGAACTCCTCAACGAGTTCTTCGCCTCAGTGTTCCTAAGTGAGAGGCATGACAAGTCTCTCACTGGGAGTGTAGGGAGGCAGCAGCAAGGCACCAGACTTCCATGCGTGGACCCTGAGGTGGTGCAGGGTCACTTGGAGGAACTGGATGCCTTTAAGTCGGCAGGCCCGGATGAGCTCCATCCGAGGGTACTGAAGGCACTGGCCGACATCATTGCAGAGCCACTGGCGGGAATATTTGAATGCTCGTGGCGCACGGGTCAAGTCCCGGAGGACTGGAAAAGGGCCAATGTGGTTCCCATTTTCAAGAAGGGGAGGAAGGAGGACCCGGGTAACTATAGGCCAGTCAGTCTCACCTCCATCCTTGGCAAAATCTTTGAGAAAATCATCAAGGCTCACATTTGTGAGAGCCCGGCAGGACAAATTATGCTGAGGGGAAACCAGCACGGGTTCGTGGCAGGTAGATCGTGCCTGACCAATCTAGTCTCTTTTTATGACCAGGTCACAAAACGCCTCGACGCAGGAGGAGGGGTGGATGTCGTATACTTGGACTTCAGGAAGGCCTTTGATACGGTATCCCACCCCATACTGGTGAACAAGTTAAGGGGCTGTGACTTGGATTACTGCACAGTCCGGTGGGTGGAGAATTGGCTGGAGGGTCGAACCCAGAGAGTTGTGGTGGATGGGTCGGTTTCAACCTGGAAGAGTGTGGGCAGTGGGGTCCCGCAGGGCTCGGTGCTTGGTCCGATACTCTTTAATGTCTTCATCAGCGACTTGGACGAGGGGGTGAAATGTACTCTGTCCAAGTTTGCAGATGACACTAAGCTATGGGGCGAAGTGGACACGCCGGAGGGCAGGGAACAGCTGCAAGCAGACCTGGACAGGTTAGACAAGTGGGCAGAAAACAACAGAATGCAGTTCAACAAGGAGAAATGCAAAGTGCTGCATCTAGGGAGGAAAAATGTCCAGCACACCTACAGCCTAGGAAATGACCTGCTGGGTGGCACGGAAGTGGAAAGGGATCTTGGAGTCCTAGTGGACTCCAAGATGAACATGAGTCGGCAGTGTGACGAAACCATCAGAAAAGCCAATGGCACTTTATCGTGCATCAGCAGATGCATGACAAATAGGTCCAAGGAGGTGATACTTCCCCTCTATCGGGCGCTGGTCAGACCGCAGCTGGAGTACTGCGTGCAATTCTGGGCGCCGCACTTCAAGAAGGATGCGGATAACCTGGAGAGGGTCCAGAGAAGGGCCACTCGTATGGTTAAGGGCCTGCAGGCCAAGCCCTACGAGGAGAGATTAGAGAAACTGGACCTTTTCAGCCTCCGCAAGAGAAGGTTGAGAGGCGACCTGGTGGCTGCCTATAAGTTCGTCAGGGGGGCACAGAAGGGAATTGGTGAGTATTTATTCACCAAGGCGCCCCCGGGGGTTACAAGAAATAATGGCCACAAGCTAGAGGAGAGCAGATTTAGATTGGATATTAGGAGGAACTTCTTCACAGTTCGAGTGGCCAAGGTCTGGAACAGGCTCCCAAGGGAGGTGGTGCTCTCCCCTACCCTGGGGGTATTCAAGAGAAGGTTGGATGTGTATCTAGCTGGGGTAATGTAGGCCCAGCACTCTTTCCTGCTTATGCAGGGGGTCGGACTCGATGATCTATTGAGGTCCCTTCCGACCCTAGCATCTATGAATCTATGAATCTATGAACATAGGCATTTCTCATAAGGCACAATGGTGTCGTTCCACTGACCAGGAACTGGCCATCCACCTCCAGCAATGCCTAGCCCTCACAGGCTCAAGGACTCTTTCAGTTTCTTGTTTAGTCCATTTCTCTGCTCTTCTACAAAAAATGCAGTAATTCTTCCACACCACTTAAGAAAAGAGTATAAACTCATTCAGGTTTCTCCATTTACTTTGGAAAGGAGGAGTGAATGAGTTTTCCCTACATACCATGCACTTCCAAGGTAGCTATTAGGATTCAGGCTTCTACACTCTCACTGCAGAAAATGTCCCTGATAAAATGATGCTTCACCAAACAAAGAGCATACTTCCTGCATCAAATAGCTTGCTGGACAAGATCTGATATAGCATGCAGGTAGTCCTACAGAACCAGTACATCTATGGCAAAGCAAGCTGTGATTGCCTGGCAGATCATCAGACAATGTGTCATAGGAGTTGGTAGTGATCAGGAAAGCACATGAGAAGGTAGAACTGCTATGCCAGATGGAATACCAGGCCTCAAGAAATCAATCTTTCAACTACAGCGAATTTGTCCAATCTCCCTTAGGGATGTTTGCTGGCTAATTCATAGGATACCAGTTACAGTATGAATCAGTTGGACCTGCATGTACCCCCTTTATAAAGGAACAGTATTGTCCTAGTTCACAAGAGGGTTGGTGAACGAGGTGGGGAGAAAGAGCAGTTCTTTCCAGTGTTGAAGAGCATTTTGTAGCATACAATTTGGCACCATTTCACTCTTCCCTCACTTAGACTTATATGTCTATGGACACAGTTTTGTCCACAAAACATATGTTAATTGATCTTTTGTCAGAAGATTTCCCATTAGTCAAGAAGAAGAAAGTTGTAGATCATAAATTGCCATGGAGCAATCTCTGTTATACTGTTAACATGGAGATTGGCATTACAGTGGTGTTTGGGATAATGGTTGCCTGCACCATTTCCTCACCCACTCTTAACGGCTTAGGTTTGGAGGCTATAGGGATGAGAAGGATCCAAAACTAAAACAGGTATGAATAGAGAGATACTGCTTATGCTGCATGTTGTTTACCTATTGAATGTAGGGGCAACAGAAAATACATGGGGACTGATACATGTGGACCTATGTGCAGGAAACCATAGCAGACATAGCCCAATGCACTCTTCATCTATCTTCATCAACTTTGGATTGCTTAGTGGCAGACAGAGCCCTGAGGGGTGCTTTGTCTCAGGGGGACTTAAGGAGCTGACTGTGTTTACCAGTACAGAAATATAAGAGGAGGAAACATACTCCTTAGGTTTCTCTCCAGCCTTTCATATCTGTTCAGAGATGGGCACATGCCAGACAGTTTTTAGAAAGTGGGTTCTCTACCTAGATCTTCACTTAATTTCCTGTGCAACCTTGAGCAAACAATTTAACCTCCTTGTGCCTCCATTTCCTTATCTGTGAGATGAGTTTAAATTATTTACCAATAATGCTGTATATGCTCTCCCATTCTGGGAGAGCATATACAGCCTGAGATAAAAGGTAGCATAGGCATGTGAAGTACTATTAACACAGCTACTGAAGTGCCTGTCTCTCTCCATCCACTGCTGGCCCTCACTGTTCTAGATTTTCTCATCAAACAAGAACGGAGAGCATGAAAATACACTGTCCAAAGGTGACACTTCCTGGCTGGGGAATGTTTTATTTATTTGTTTATTTGCTTGTGCTGAACCCTCCTGATGGAAATCAAATTGGGACTTTCCCTCCCTTGACAGGATAGCTCTGCGGTGCATTTCTTAGTATCTTTGTTGAGCTAGAAACATAGGCTTGAAAAGAGCTGTCATCATGCTGATTGAATTGTCTGGGATTGTGTTAAAATGTGCCATGTGCTGATTAGGCCAGCCAGTGTCAATGACAGCACAAGAGCAAAAGATTTAGCATCAGAGAGATTGCAAGAGAAGTCAGTCACTCAGCATTATTTGCTTGAAGACGGTGAATATTTTGCCCTCATGCTGCCACCGACATCACACATTTTAGTGCAAGATGTGCAGGACACACAGAGGTGTGCTTTTCACAGTGCTCATCAGCTTTGCTACAACTGACTGAAAGCCTTTGTAGGAGCCTGAATTTTCTGGTTGGACTGGGAGCAGGCTGCAGAAAATGGAGCTACTCATAACTTAGGCAGTGGTCATGGAGTGGGTTCACAAAGATGGAATAGCCTACACCCAAATAAAGCAAAACCTTCCTCTGTGTGAGGTATAACAAAGGGTACTGATGGATGTGATTGTTTGTCACGTGGGCAGCCACTGAAAACACTCTGCAGTCGTGCACTGACAGAAATGCACAGCTGCAGAGCACTTTAAAACTGTGTAATTGCACAACAATCTGAACCCTCATTATATGAGGGTGAAGGTTAAGGTGGTCCAAAGCAAATCATTTTCATTAAAGTCTGTCACCTGCCCCACCCACCAGAGCCAGCTGGGCAACGCCCAGAACAAGCTCCCTCCGCTTCCTTCCCCACTCCCATTCCAAAGACAGCGTGGGGGAGAGGGGGAGGGGCATTGCTATGGGACAGCAGCTGCAAAGACACAGCTTCTGTAACCTGCAACTCATCTTCCAACCCCTGGCACCCTACAGTGAACTTCTGTTAGGTCCCAGGGATAGCTGTAACTCACAGCGCTTCCTGCAAAGCAGCATGAGTTACAGTGGGAAGTTGCACTTTTGTCTGTACCCAAAGAGTCCAGCAAAAATCAGCAAAGCCTTTCTTTTGCCACATGTAAGAATAAGCCAGAGAAATACCCTTCCCCTTTCAGGGCTTACCTAAAGTCCTTTAGCAAGATCAATCATCCCTTCTGAAGCCTGAACCCAAACCTGAATGCAAACACAGACTCTCCCCTACATCACAACAAACACGCTCCCCCACACCACTACTAGGGCTGTGCAAAGCTTCAGGTGCTGATTCCGTCTGGAGGAGATCTGGCCCAATTCAGCTGCCAAATCCCTGAATCAAATCAGGAGACCAATAAAAAGGTCTGAATTGATTTGAAGCTCTCTGAATCAATTCAGAAGATTCAGAGAGCTTTGCAGATTTGGGCAGTCCCCGTTTGCTGCTGCATGGAGCTGGACCCAGACTCCATGCTGGTAAGTAGGGGAGGAGAGGGGCAGGAGGGTGGACCATGGGGGGACCCCTGTCAGGCCCCATCTCCTGCCTGTTCCCTCATCCCCCCTGACCACCCCCCAATCCCTGCCCATTCTCCCATTCCCCCCACCCATGGCTTCCCCATCCCAGCCCCAGTTCCCAGCTCTTTAAAAGAAAAAAAAAGTCTCCGCTTCCCAGTTCCTACCAGGTTGGGGGGGCAATCCCCACTGCCCCCCACTTCTCTGCACTGCGTGGGGGGCTCTTTCATGACCTCCTTTTCCCCCCCTCTCTCGCAGCCCCCACCTACCCATGGCTGCCCTGCCCAGCCCCAGCTCCCGGTTCTTTAAAAAAAAAAAAGCCCCGCACATACCAGATGCTGCAGCAGCCATCAAGGCTTCTGGGGGCTCATAGCAGAACCTCCCATGTAGCAGGGGGGAGTGGGGTCACCCCCCCCCCCCGCCTGGCAGGAGTCAGGGAGTCAGGGCTTATTTTAATTTTTTTTTAAGAGCCGGGAGCTGGGGCCGGGCGGGGCAGATGGGGGGTGGGGCTGGGAAAGTGGGAGGGGGATGGGGCCTGTCTGATTCAGAGATTCTGCCAATTCAGCAGCTGCCGAATCTCCATACTGGATTCAACTGAATCAATTCAGGACAGTGATTTCAATCACCAAATTGAATCGCTGTCCCCTGAATCAGCCGAATCTGAATCCAAAGTGAAGACTAGCCACTTCGCACAGACCTAACTACTTCCTACTTGTTTCTTTTTTAGCCAGCAACTCAGCTACTATTCTCTTCTTCAGAGCCATTAAGAAACAGAGGAGTGAGCTGGCCCTGACCCGGGCCCTACTTTTATGTCCTGCAGATTCACTCACTGGGCAGGATGGTTGATCACACACCTCCCAAGTATGCATACTCCTGCTGCACTGCAGTGGTACAACTAGTTTGAGAAAACAAGCCATCACTACTGTGTTTCAGAACAGTGCTGTATTTAGATACTGGGTAAAAACAGATGTCACATTTGAGGCAGTTCTGATTGATCTGAGTCAAAACCTAGGACAAACGAAGAGTGGCGCAGCCCTTTACACATGTAGCTTGTCTCTGGAATGGATGGCAAATAACTTGAATGAGTTGTTATTGTCTCAGAAAAATGTGTTAGCACATGTGATCTTGCATACCTCACAGATATCTAAATTCCAGCAATGGGCTGTCGATCTGTAGGTTCCCACGACAAAAGGCTTTGTTTTTAGCTATAACCAATAGGGCTTAAATGCCATGTACCACAGTCAAGTCCCTCTCACTGTCTGAAGCCACAAGAACTGCCCGTTTAGTTACCAAAACTAACTGCCTGTTGGTAGGTGGTGCCAGCAGACATAGATACAAGAATGAGTAACATCAAGGTGTAGGTGTAAGGGACACACTGTCAACACTATTCCCAGATTCAGTGACACAGCTAACCCTATCATGGTTCTTTTAACTCTATAAGCCACTCCCTACACACTCTCATTCTCAGACTATTTGCCTGGTCAGAATATGGCAATGACATTGCCATGTTACTGCTGATACCTGAGCTATCTCATTCAGTCCTACAATGTGCCTAAGACAGCACTGCACTGTGC
The DNA here is from genome assembly GCF_052110815.1 of Crocodylus siamensis. Taxonomy (NCBI): domain Eukaryota; kingdom Metazoa; phylum Chordata; order Crocodylia; family Crocodylidae; genus Crocodylus; species Crocodylus siamensis. The sequence goes on along the minus strand of NC_143395.1, from coordinate 409,709,756 downwards.
CCTAAAGATCTGCCTTGGACATCTGCCTTAGGGCATGTCCCCATGTGCAGGAGCATGCATTCGTAGCAACAGAAATAATAGCAGCTCAAATTTGTGCTGCTACTTTTTGCTGTTGTGCACTCCCCTGCACATGCACTTTGGTGCAGGGCAAAATGCCCAGCTTTGGGAAAACTGCCCTTTCCTCACTTCTCCTAGCTGCTGGCATGCTGAAGGATCTGTGATGGAACTAAAGGAGGGAGACACTCTGGCCATCAGCCAAAGCATCTCCCTGGATGACTGAGCCACTATGTCTGCTGGTGCACACTCCTGTGGTACGTGCCTCACTGCTTTTTTTCACAGCGGGTTTTTTGGTTTTTGATACCAGGATTTCCCTGTAGCAAATTTTGCCCCTGCACTGCAATTTTGCACACTTTTAACATGGCGGGAATGCAGTTTGTGGCGCCACAAACTGCACATGCCTGTATGTCTGGATCAGGCCTTAGAGGGCAACACTGGATGGCTATGAGTACAATGTGACTAAATGTAATGTGATGATATTGGCAAAGGATCTCTAGGCTGACTATTACAAAGATTTGTTAAAGTAAAGATGATTCCACTGGGATATCAGGTGGTTTCAATTTTAGAAGTGTTGTTGCTTGTGTCTTTTATATGGACTGGATGATGTAGCAGCCTACATGAAATCTGGAGGAGGAAGCACAGATTGCAAAGATAAAAAACCTGGAAAAGCCACCAAGAAATCAATCTGCATGCACAGGGCTACAATCCTAGTTGTAGTTACTTCCTCTCAGCAAAAGATCCCTTTAGGAAGGAGCCCATTTTCTTTGAGAAATATTCTTCTTACTGTAACTCAGCCTGCAGAGCATGAAACATGTATGGCTGTCAGTCTAGTGAGGCCCACAGTAGAGACAGGAATATGATTAACAGAAAAACAAAACAGCAGCTTGAATCAGAGAAAAACAGGCAGCATCAAGGATTGCAGGTCCTTGATTTCTAGAAAAAAGTGCTTGGCACAAACAAAGCAGGGGAACTAAGAATTGATTCTGTATACAGACATGTTTGTAGGGAATAGAAATAAGAAAATGAAGTCAAACTTTTTGGTGGATTTTTTTTATAAGTATTTCATTGGAAGAAGAGGAAGATAAGTGTGTCAAGACTGGGATGTGGGGTAGTCATATCCAGGGATTATGCCTAGGTTTAGGCACCTGATGGCCCTGTTGCATGAGAATTTTAGGTGGTTTCTGGAGCTCTTAACCCTTAGATTGGCTGCACATGGACACCTTTAAGTGCCTTAAAGCACTCATTATCTGGCTCAAAGTTATGCCACTCCAGTGAAGGATTATCTCTGATCCAAAAAACCTTGCTCCTGTTTTGTTAAGGTGTGGCCACTCCCCACAGCCGTGCCACCCATGTTTAAGTCCTCCAGTATCCCAGGAGCAGTGATACGGTGGCCTGTCCTCCACATAGTATTTCTGTGTGCAGCTGAAGATAGTGGCAGCTTGAAGTGGGTCAAGGTTGATAGGGAGCTGTGTGTAGGGGTGAGGCATGGAAAGCCAGAGCTGGTATGCCAGGATGCTGCTGAAGGGCAGGTAGAGTGTGGCCCAGCACAAGAAGAAGCGGAAAGCCATGTGAGGCAGCACCAAGGATGCATGTGGAGGGCACTGTGTGGGAGGTGAGCAGGATCTGGTGCTATCTCTGCTGCCCAGCCTGGTGAGACACTGATGGCTCCATCACTGCCTGGCCCAGCAGCATTGCACCACGCTGCTCTCCTGGTTTCTTCCCACAGCATTATGCCATGTGTTATGGGAGCACTTAGGAGCCCCAGCAATGGCAGTGGGGGGAGGGAAGGAGGAGAAGGAAGGGAAGTCACTGCCTTGTTAAGGTGAGCCACTAGCATTCTGCCTGCACCTATGCTGGGCTCCAGGGGAGGCAGGTGACATTGCTGGGAGGAAACCAGCAGAGAACTGGGATGCAATGCTCCTGGATAGGGCAGTGATGGATCTGTTAGCACTTTGCTGGGCTGGGCAGCAGAGCCAGTACCATGCCGTGGCTTGTTGGAGCATTTAGCAGCCCTGGAAATGGTGGCAGTGGTGGAGTGGGAGGAGGAAGAGAAGGTGCTGCCTCATGACAGTGATCCACCAACATGCTGCCAGTGCCTGTGCTGGGATCTGGGGAAGGCAGATGGCATGACAGTTACATGTTCCTGCCACCTCCCCTCCCAACCCATGTCTCACACCTCTGCCCATGGAGCAGGGATAGAAGCCTGGCCTGGCTCACCACCCCTGCTCAACAGGCCTGTGGTGCAGGGGTGGGCAAAATGCAGCCCATGGGCCAGATGCAGCCCACCAAGCCATTCTATCCACCCCACGGGGCCCCTAAAAAACTTAGAAAATTAATATTTATCTGTCCCTGGCTGCCTGTCATGCGGCCCTTGATGGCTTGTCAAAACTCTATAAGCAGCCCTCTGCCCAAAATAATTGCCCGTCCCTGCTCTAGTGACAAGTCACAGCTGTATAGGTTGGAGACAGAGACTGTTTGTAGCCTTAAGGTATGACTGCTTCAAACTCCAGGCTAGCACTAAGCCTGTCAACATTTGTGCAGCTTACAGCATAAGGTGTAACAAGGCCCAGAGAAAGGAATCAAGACAGGATCACAGTGAGGGTCTGGAGCCGGTGATCAAGCTTGAGGCCAAATGCCAAGGAAACCAAAGTGGTGGCTGGGACCAGCAAAAATTGGGAAGCCATGTGCAGACAACGGTGTAGACCTTTGCCCAGTTTATATGCATTTGAGAAGAAAGCTGCTAGCCACTTAGTCATCGTATCTGCAAAACGATTCCAAACTGGATGGTGAAAATAGGTGGAATGTAATCACAGCAGCACTGATCAGGAGCTATATTAGTCTAGAGAAATGTGGCCAAGTGTTGGCCACTCAACAAATTCAAGCTATTAATAAGAAACCCTTTGGAAAAAGGTAATTTGAGGAAAGACTTAAAAAGCACAAAAAGGAAAACAAAAAACAAGCTAATGAAATTGGTTTAAAGTGTCAGCGAGAAAAGGGGCAACTATTGAAATTTACTGAGTTTCTTTCAACTCAAAGAAGGTGATTTGATCTACTTCAAACTGTTAGTAACAAAAAAAGACCAATCTTTGTTGTCATCAGGCTAACAGGTCCTGAGAAATGCCAGGCCGAGACTGTTTTCAGAGAGCAAAGGAAAAAAAAAGTCTAACAATGAGGTTTTGAATGATAAGGGACTCCATTAAAAGTGTCCATTGTCAATCAAAAGAGAATGAGAAACAAGTCAGCAGTAAATAAATTATCAGATCCCAGAATTTAATGTTCTTTCTTCAGGAAACAGGTACTCAGAGATGGCCACAGAAACTTCAGCTGCTAGGTTTTACATTTGTTAAAAAGGAACAAAAAAGATCTTACTGTCAAGTCATGAAAAATGTAACACAAGGCAAGGAAAAAAAAGAGTGATACAAATATTTGCTGATGAAATGGGTCCAGCTTAAACCTGAAAATATCACTACTCTATGTTAATTAAATCCTTAAAAGTAATTTGATTTTAAAGACGATATTAATTAAAGGTCCCTCATGAGAGAACGCACTGGAGAGTTATACCTCAAATAACAGAGGTTGTCATTTCACAGTAGTGTCAGGTCTCTTCTATACAATGAAGCCCAATACAAAACATTTTCAAAACTAACATTTTCTCAATTAATTTTTAGTTTTAAAAATGTCATAATCTTTGAACACACACTTCTATTCATCTGTGCAGAGTAAGGCCTGGACCCTAGAAAAATGCTCTGTCACTAAAGCTGTGGATTTTAAGAAGGGAGGATTTAAACAGCATAGAAAAGCATAGCCCAAGGCACAAGGGCATTCTCTAAGTTTGTCCAAACTAACATTTAATCTTAGTTTTACTAGTCAGAATCTTTTGTCTTTGTCTTTAGTGGTGTTAGACCTTGAATCCATAAGCATTTTAAGTCCTGTGATTTTGGCTTGGTCATGACTACTAATTCTGTTTTGAGCCATAGGGTACTCCTCCCCTCTGCACCTTCCATTTATACATGTGGAACAATTGTAACCATTGCTTTCAAAGGTTCAGTCATAAGACCCATGCCACCATGTTTCAATAATATCAACCTGGCTGGCAATTCTTGCACATGAGCATGTATTCTTTGCACCATTTTAGTGCTCATATAAAACAAACTTGTGACAACTTGAGGCTGGTTCACATAGTGAGGCATTTGTCTCATGATTGCCCCTTTATCATCCCTCCTAATTATGATTAGTTTAAAACCATGTATCAGCAGATGGATGCTATCAAATCAGACAATTCACTGTTCTTCAGAGTACATACTGTACTGCTCCACGAATCCAAAATATTTTCCTCTCATTTGTTTACATCAGAACATAATGTGCGCCATACTTATTCAGACCAGTGGTCCATCTAGCCTACTATCCTGTCTCCAACAGTAACAGGAGTGGATGCTTTAGAGGGAAAGTACTGAACCAGGTATGTCTAGAATGATCGATTCCCTGTTCATTACGCTCCATGGCACCCATCATCATTGGTTTATGGATGCCAGAGGCTACATCTCTGTTCTGTATAACAGCTACTGATAGATCTATTGTCCATGAGTTTGTCTAGTCCCTTTTTGAACCTAGGTAATGTATTTCCCTCTACAACCTCCCATGGCAATGAGCTTAACCTCACTTGCATAACCAACTGTTCATTCCCAATATGCTGCCTTCTTGCTGCCAAAATGAAAGGGGAAAAAGCATTCAACTGAAGAATCAAATAGCTAAAAAACTGTAAACGTTTTATTTTGTCTTAAAAGCTTTCTGGTTGTGTCAAAAATTAGTTTTTATTTTCTTCTAATCCAACTGTTTTTTATTATACTTATTTTTTGATTGGTGCCCTAAGCTGAAAATCTATGTTTCGTACAGGTCTATCGCTGGCCTAACAATTAGTGCTTGCCCAGGTACCAGAGACTTGTAATTTATTCAAGCAAATTACAGTGCCACTCAGTACTATATATAGTGAACATTAAAAAGACATTTTTTTAAACTTAATGCAATTGTTGGCACTACTGATGGAGAGCATAAATCTAAAGTAGGAAGTGTTAACAAAAACTGAGAATTGTTCAAAAACTCCTACTGAGTGCTGAGAAAACCATGATTAAGCAAACATGAAGAAAAATTCTGCTGGGCAAGAAGCCATCCTATTTAAAAGGAAACATGGATCCAAAAATAAACCATAAAAAAATCAATACCTAAATACATAAAGAATGGAAAACTTGGGAAATAAATAATAATGCATGTAATTTACAATGTAAAAATACAGGAAATGGATAAGGGAAGCTAAGAGAATCAATGGAAAATCAATGGCTACTGGGAAAAAGACAAGAAGAAGACATTACAAAATGTATTAGGAAGAAAACAAACAAAAAAAAAGCAGAGAAAAAAAGACTCACCTCAGCTCAGATATAGGTTCATAGCTAAATGCAGAGGTTAAAATAGTACATTGAACGTCACAATACATTACAAGGGAAATGGACTCACCATTTGTATCTAGCTGGGGTATTGTAGGCCCAGCACTCTTTCCTGCTTATGCAGGGGGTCGGACTCGATGATCTATTGAGGTCCCTTCCGACCCTAGCATCTATAAATCTATGAATCATTTTGAATTTTTTAACATGAGCTCAGACAACTTTATAAAAGATGTGCTGGTACTTCAATCTAGCTTGTGGGAGACATTCTCCAGCCTGTGTATGCATAAATGGGGGATGAATGACCAAAACGGTTGTTTCTGGCGCTGGAACCTATGAATTAGTGAGCAATGAGTGAACAGGGGCAGGAAATAAGGAAGTTTGCAAGGAGTTCACTGGGAGCAAGAGGAGGAAGGGGAAGAGGAAGAGGAGGCAGGCATCAGATCCTGCTCTGAAAAAAGTCCAGAACAACTGGGGAGTTCTCCATGGAGCTGGTCCAGAAACTCTCGTTCACCTTCCTTTACTGTAAGCTTGGTGAGAAGAAGTAGGTTAGCAGGGAAAAGGGAACCTTCAGGACCAAGGATCAGTGAACAGGCCAGTTTACAGGAGAGTTTGCCAAGGAAGGCCTACTTAAAGAGAGGAGAAGGAAGAGAGAGCTGGAGGCTTGAGAGACACAGAGAGATGATTGGAGGATGTTGCAATGCCAGAGCCACTGCCACTGCCAGGTTTTCCTCTGCTTGCACCTGTAACACATATCTTGCCCACTGTCAAGGTTTTTACCTAGGTCCTGGTTTGGTGTTGTGCAGCTTGCAGCTTGCAGGTTTCTACCAGTGACAGCTAGGTGGGGGAGTGCCTGTGATGTAAGTGGTGCCTCCCAGTAGGGTCCCTTGGGAAGCAGGCGAGAGAGCTACAGGAGAAGCTGGTGAGGCTCCAAAGCATTTTCTGCCATGAGGACTTCATTGATTCGATGCTGGAGGAGACCACTAGGACTGTGCAAGAAGGACTGCTGAGGCAGTGCTAAAGAAGGAGAAAGACATGGACTCCCAGGAAGGTGTAATCTGGAAGCCTGTGATGTCTGGCAGCAAGCAAAAGTATTCACCTCCACCTGCAACAGTTTGCCTGGAGAACAGGCATCCCCAAGGTTGATTGAGACCACTGCCACCAAGAGGAAGCAACTCCCCTCTGTGGGAGATGGAGGCATCCATCTGCTGACCTGACCTGTTGTCTTGGGAGGCTCTTTGCCTGGAACCTAGATCTGAGATGTCAGGGAAGGATTACCAAGACTCATAGATTTCATAGATTTCATAGACATTAGGGCTGGAAGGGACCTCGGGAGATCATGGAGTCCAGCCCCCTGCCCAAAGGGCAGGAAGTCAGCTGGGGTCATAGGATCCCAGCAAGATAAGCATCCAATTTACTCTTGAAGGTGTTCAATGTAGGTGCTTGAACCACCTCCGCTGGCAGACTGTTCCAGATCTTGGGGGCTCGGACAGTAAAGAAATTCTTCCTTATGTCCAGCCTGAAATGGTCTTGCAGGAGTTTGTGACCGTTCGACCTCGTCATCCCATGGGGCGCTCTGGTAAACAGATGTTCCCCCAGATCCTGGTGGTCACCCCTGATAAACTTATAGGTGGCCATCCGATCACCCCTGAGCCTACGCTTTTCCAGGCTAAAGAGTCCCATGGCTCTCAGCCTGTCATCGTACGATCTGTTTTCCTGACCTCTGATCATGCGCGTGGCTCTCCTCTGGACTCTCTCAAGCTTCTCCACATCCTTTTTGAATTGTGGAGCCCAAAACTGGACGCAGTACTCCAGCTGCGGCCTCACCAAGGCCGAGTACAAGGGGAGAATGACGTCCCGGGATTTGCTCGAGAAGCATCTATGGATGCATGCCAGCATTTTGGTCGCTTTACTAGCCGCAGCATCGCATTGCAGGCTCATGTTCATCTTGTGGTCAATGATGACCCCCAAGTCTTTTTCTTCTGTAGTGCTAACCAACATAGCACTGCCGAGCCTATAAGGGTGCTGCAGGTTTTTCCTCCCAAGGTGGAGAACCTTGCATTTTTTGGTGTTAAACACCATGAGGTTCTCGTCTGCCCATTTGCTGAGCTTGTCCAGGTCAGCCTGGATCACCCGCCTATCTTCTGGTGTGGATGCTTTGCCCCAAAGTTTGGTGTCATCGGCGAACTTGGCCAATCCACTCCTGACTCCAATGTCCACATCGTTAATGAAGATGTTGAACAGTATGGGTCCCAGGACAGAGCCTTGAGGGACCCCACTGGTCACAGGGCACCACGATGAGTGACTGCCATCAATCACAACCCTCTGGGTCCAACCACGGAGCCAGTTTCCCAGCCAGCGGATCGTGGTGGAGCCAAAGCCACAACTGGCCAGTTTGGCCAAGAGGTGATCATGGGATACCAGATCAGAAGCTTTTTTGAAGTCAAGATATATGACATCAATCTCTTCTCCCTTGTCCAGGTGATAGGTCACCTGGTCATAGAAGGAAATGAGATTGGTCAAACAAGACCTACCCGCAACAAACCCGTGCTGGCTGTCTCTTAGACTAGCCTGGGCCAGTCCATCAAGGATGGCCTCCTTAATAAACTTTTCTAAGATCTTCCCCAGGATAGAAGTCAGGCTAATGGGCCTGTAGTTAGCCGGATCCACTCTCCTCCCTTTCTTGAAGATCGGCACCACATTGTCCTTCTTCCAGTCTTCGGGCACTACACCAGAGCGCCAGGAGTTTTCAAAGATCCGTGCCAGGGCCTGGGCTATGACGCTCGCCAGCTCCTTGAGTACCCTGGGGTGCAGGTTGTCAGGGCCAGCTGACTTGAAGGTATCCAGCTTCTCAAGGTGTTCCTTCACGAGGTCAGCATTGATGGAGGGTAGGGGATCCCCCTCACCCAGATTTCCCTGTCCCATAGCAGGCATGGGCATCCCATGTGACTGATGAAAGACTGACTCAAAGTACCTATTTAATAGGTTGGCTTTTTCCTGGGCATCAGTTGTCAGTTGCCCCATCTGGTTTAGCAGGGGTCCAACATTGCCCTTGCTTTTCTTCCGGCTCCCCACATATCTGAAAAAGGACTTTTTGTTGTCCTTGATGCCTGAAGCTAGTTGGAGTTCAGTTGCAGCCTTGGCTTTCCTGGTTTGCTCCCTGCAGGACCGGACCAGCACGGAGTAATCCTCCTTGGAGGTGAATCCCATCCTCCATCCTTTGTAGGCTTTCCTTTTTAGCCACAGTAGGTCCGCTAGGTCTCTGGAGAGCCAGGGGGGCTGCTGTGCCTTCTTGCTGCCTTTCCTCCGTGTTGGAATAGATTTAGCTTGTGCATTGAGGATCGCTTCCTTGAGAAGCAACCACTCTTCTTGAACTCCCAACTCCCTGGGGTCATGGTCCCTGAGGGCCTGACTGACTAGCCTCTTGAGCTTGTCAAAGTCGGCTTTTCTGAAGTCAAGGACTTCTGTGTTGCTGACTGACTTGCCAGCTTTACGGCAGATGGTGTAACCCTTTGACTACTACCCCATGTTGCTCATCTATGTATGCACCAATGATACTGCCAAGGGTGACCCTGAGCAGATCAAAAGTGACTACAGGCCTTTGGGTGCAAGAGTGAAGGGGACAAGGACTCAGGTGGTGTCCTTCTTGATCCTACTGGTTAAGTGGAAGGGCCCTGGCAGGAGCGGATGCATCCTACACATCAATGCATGGACCTTGGCTTCTTCAACCATGGGATGTTGTTCCAAGACGAAGGATTGCTAGGAAGAGATATGATCTACCTAACAAAGAGAGGGAAGAACCTCTTCACAGACAGGCTTGCTAACCTACTGAGAAGGTCTTTAAACTAGATTTTCCAGGGGTAGAGTCCAAAGCCCTGTGGTAAGAGGGGAAACAGATGACTTGGAGGAGGCACAAGTAAAAGAGGGCAACAGGGGAGGCCTCCTCATTCTTCCTGAGAAAGTAGGACAATCAGTTACTTCAGGTGCCTGTGCATGAATGCAGAGAGCCTGGAAAACAAGCAGGAAGGACTGGTAGTCTTTGCAGAGTCACAGAACTATGCTATGACTGAAATAACAGAGAGTTGGTGAGATAGCTGGCATGGCTGGAAAACTGTCATAGATGGGTACAAATTTTTCAGGAAGAACAGGCAGGGGAAAAGAGGAGGAATTGTGCTATATGTAAAAGAGCTGTATGATTGCTCAGAGATCCAGTATGAAACGAGATAGGCCTGTTCAAAGTCTCTGGGTTAATGTCAGAGGAGAGAGCAATAATGGTGAAGTTGTGGTGGGTGCTATAGACGAACAGACCAAGGGAGGAGGTGAATGAGGCTTTCTTCAAACAGCTCGTGGAAGTTTCCCAATCACAGGGCCTGGTTCTCATGGGGGACTTCAATCACCCTGACATCTGTGGGGAGGGCAATACAGCAGTGTGCAGGCAATCCAGAAAGTTTTTGGAGAGTGTTGGGGACAACTTCCTGGTGCAAGTGTTAGAGATGTGCTCTTCTTGACCTGCTGCTCACAAACAGGGAATAAGGGTGGGGGGTGTAGAGAGAACATGGGGAATGTACTAGTAGATGGCAACTTGGACAGTAGGGCCATATGAAGCTTCACTGGCTGTTTCGTTCTGAGGCTGTTTCAACTCGTTTTGAGCTCAAAACAATGAAATCAAAACAAAACAAAGGGCTTTGAAATGGCCTCAAAATCAGACAAGGTCAGCTGAAAAGTTCTGAGTTTCAAAGCAGCAGCCAGGTGGTGGGAGGCAGGGGAGAGCCAGGGCTGCACTCTGAACAGCTCTGCACCCCGATGTGGCTCAGCCCAGTGGGAAATGCAGCCCTGGCTCTCCCCACCTCCCACCTACAGGCTGCGTTCCATGGGGCTGGTGGAGCCAATCAGAGTGCAGCTGGCTCTGCTCACCTCCCAACACTGGGCTGTGCTCCAATTGGCTTCACCGGCCCCATGGAGGTCAACCCAGTGGCTGAAGGCAGGCAGAGCTGCCACTGTGCTCCATCTCCTGCCACTGAGCTGAGCTCCATGAGGATGCGAGCTGCTTGGAGCTGAACCCAGTAGCAGGAGGCCCTTCCCCATGCCGGGCTGAGTTCCCCAGGGCTGCCAACCACTGGGAACTGAGCCCAGTGGGGGGAAGTGCCTCCTACAATTGGGCTTTGCTCCCAGCACTGGATAACTTAGCCTGACTGAGGGAGACACCTCCCACTGCCAGGCTTCATCCCCAGCACTGGGAAACCCAGCCCAGCTTCATGGCCTTGGAAGGGGCTACTATCCCTAACAGTTTAATCAGAATCAGGCAAGAAATGACAAAGTTATAGGCTGTTTTGTGCTTCCCCATTATAGCCTATAGGCGAAACTTTGAAACAGCATCAAAACAGTGAAACCTTTTCAATGGAATGGAATGGAACAGTACTTTTGAAATGAAATGAAACATCAAAACAGAAGTCAAAGCGGAACGCTGCTGTTTCACACAGCCCTACTGGAAAGCGGCAACTACAAGATAATTGAGTATAGGATCCTGATGAAAAGAAGTAAGGAGAGCAGCCAAGCAACAACCCTGGACTTCAGAAGATCAGACTTCAACTCACTCAGGGAACTCATGGGCAAGATCCCCTGGGAAATGAAAGGGTGAAGGAGATAGTGGAAGATGTCTCTGAAAGAGTATGTGGGGCTGGCTATGAGGCCTCCCCATCTCTCTGCTGCTGGGATTCTGACTTCCAGTCTCAATTCTCCTCTCTCCCTGTCACTGCTGTGAACTAGGCACAGGTAGCATCCACCTGCCCTAACACCTTCAGTTCTAATCTTCTCTACCTCCCACTCCCCATCACTGCCAGTAGAGGAACTGGCGCTAAAGAGCCCAGGACCAGTTGAGAAAGCTGAAGCATCTAAGACCAGAGAGTGGGACCCATCAGCTGACCAGTCTGGGAAGCTATCACTGCTCCCACTGAAAACTGTGTATCCTACTCTCCCTTCTCTGTGGAAGCAGGGGGGAGGCAGAATAAGAGCATTCTGGGGTTCTGGAAGAACACCTTTACTCCCTATACACATAAAAATTAATGAGGTACTATTTTGGAGTACTTCGAGTGTTTCTGGAATATTTCCAAGGGCATGTACGTTTGTATATCTTGCTGTTTGAAAACATTTCAAAGGTGTTTAAAATGGCTCCCAATTTCACTGCAAAGCTCACCAGGCATCCAGCAGTCTGCCTCTGGGCATGTCAGAAATACAATACTGTATTTTTTTGCATATAATGTACATTTTTTCTCCAGAAAGCTGGATCATACCCCTGCTGGAGGATGAGCAGACAAACTCACCAAACATCAACTGCAAAATCAGCAGGTTAAGATGCTTAAGGGAACCCACTCCTACCCCAGCCTAGGAACAGAGCTTCTCAATGAGTACAAGGAAGCCTAGAGCCTCCAATGTCTTTACCAGTGATTTGGATGATGGGGTGAAAAGCACCCTGTTTAAATTTGCTGATGATACCAAAATTTGGGGTGAGGTGAGCACACTAGTAGGGAAGGAAAGACTGCAGCGAGACTTGGATAGGTTGCAGGGGTGGGCTAGAAAAACAGGATGTGCTTCAATGCTGACAAGTGCAGGGTTCTGCGCTTGGGCAGTAGTAACCAGCAGCACACTTATAAGATGGGAAACGCACTTCTTGAAAGCATAGAAGCAGAAAGGGATCTTAGAGTCATTATTGACTCCAAGATGAACATGGGCCCACAATGCAAGGTCACAGTTGGCAGGGCTAACCAGACCTTGTCGTGCATCCACAGGTGCATCTCTAGCAGGGACAAGGAGGTGATCCTCCCCCTCTATGCAACACTGGTCAGGCCACAGCTGGAGTACTGCATCCAGTTCTGTGTGCCCCACTTCAGAAGGGATGTGGACAACATGGAGAGGGTCCAGAGGAGGGCCACCCGAATGATCTGGGGACAGCAGGGCAGACCCTACAATGAGAGACTGTGGGACCTGAACCTGTTCAGCCTTCACAAGAGAAGGCTCAGGGGGGACCTGGTGACCATCTATAGAGTCACTAGGGGGGACCAGAAGGGTTTGGGAGAGACCTTGTTTCCCCTAGCACCCCCTGGCATAACAAGGAATAATGGCCAGGAGTTGTTGGAGAGGAGGTTTAGATACGTAAGAACTACTTCACAGTTAGGGCGGCTAGGATCTGGAACTAACTTCCAAGGGAAGTAGTGCTGGCTCCTACCCTGGGGGTCTTTAAGAGGAGGCTTGATGCCTACCTAGCTGGGACCATTTGAGCCCAGTTTTTTCTCCTGCCTGGCAGGGGATCGGACTTGAAGATCTACAAGGTCCCTTCCAACCCTACTTCTATGATTCTAGGATTCTAGGATTCAAAGGCACACTTACATGCCTGTACATTAATGCTAGGAGTTTGGGGAATAAACAGGAGGAACTGGTCCTTTTGCTAAACAAAAATGACTACGATCTCATAGGGATCATGGAAACCTGGTGGGATTCCTCCTATGACTGGACTACTGGTATAAATGGCTATACCTTGTACCAGAGGGATTGTGCCAAAAAAATGGGCAGGGGAGTAGTTCTCTATGTGAAGGAGAGCTACACATCCCTACAAGCTGAGACTGGCACCCAAGGAGGATGACTGGAGACCTTTTGAGTTAGAACATGATGGGAATGGAGTGACGGGGATACAATGGTAGGAATCTACTACAGACCTCCAAACCAGGAACAAGTGCTTGTCCAATATTTGTCAGTGAACTGGCTGAGGCTGCACACTGTCGGTGCATGGTCATCTTCAACTACCCAGACATCCCATGGGATGAGCACTTGGCCAAATCCAATCAGTCACAAAGCTTCCTTAAATGCATGGATGAGCTCTGCCTGTCCCAAGAAGCAGGCTGAGAAGAGGCAAGGTGATGCTGGACCTGGTATTGGGGAAAGGGGATAATCTAATCAGCAATCTAGGATTTGAAGGGAAGCTGGGTGACAGAGATCACAAGTTGATCACTTTCACTGTCCATTGCAAAGTTGGTAAGTCAGCCAGCAATGCAGTAGTCCTTGACTTTAGGAAAGCTGAGTTTCATAAGCTCAGAAGACTTGCTCTTAAGGCCCTAAGAGGCCATGATTTCACAGAGAGGGGAGTTCATAATGAGTGGTTGCTCCTTAAGGAAGACATTTGAGAAGCACAAAGGGAGTCCATTCCCACCCATAGGAAAGGTAGTAAAAGGTCTCAAGAACCCCTTTGACTCAACAGGGAAGGAGAAGTATACTGCACTGGTCCACACCTGCACGGAGAGAACTAGAAAAGCCAAAGCTGCAACTGAACTCCATCTGGCTACATGAATCAAGGACAATAAAAAGTGCTTCTTCAGATATGTGGGGAGTTGAAAGAAAAACAAGGGCAAAATTGGACCCCAGCTAAACCAGCTGGGGCAGTTGACTACCAACACCCAGGAAAAAGGCAATCTGCTTAATGATCACTTTGCTTCAGCTTTTCACCAGCCCAAAAGGACCATGCTGCCTAACATGATGTGGGATGACCAGGGTGAAGATGAATATATGCCCAACATTGGCGTGGATCTTGTGAGGGAGCATCTTCAGAGGCTAGACCCCCATATATCAGCTGGTCCGTATAGGTTGCACCCAAGAATGCTAGAGGAACTGGCAGACATCATTGTGCACTGGTGAGGATATTCAAGAACTTGTGGTGCTTGGGCAAAGTGCCTGAAGATTGGAAGAGGGCCAACGTGGTGCCCATCTTCAAGAATGGGAGAAAAGAAGACCTGGGAAACTACAGGCCAATCAGTTTGACCTTAATCCCTGGGAAGATTTTGGAAAAAATTATCAAAGAAACAATTCTTGACAGGCTAACAGAAGGCAACATTCTGAGGGATAGCCAGCATGGGTTTGTTGTTGTTTTGCTTGACAAATCTCATTTCCTTCTATGACCAAGTGACGTATCACTTAGAAAAAAGGGAAGAGTTTGATGCCATATACTTGGACTTTAAAAAGCCTTTGACCTGGTATCCTATGATGTCTTCATGGAAAATTGGGCAAGTGTGGCCTCAACTACTCCACAGTCTAATGGCTGGGAAACTGGCTCCAAGGTCAGACACAGAGAGTGGTAGTTGATGGAACCAAATCAACATGGCACTTGATGACTAGTGGCCTCCCCCAAGGCTCCGTTCTCAGACCTGTACTCTTTAATGTCTTCAGAAACAATTTGGATACTGGTGTCAAAAGCAGATTGGCCAAGTTACCTGATGACACCAAACTTTGGGGAGGAGTGTCCACACTGGAGGACAGGCAAGTGATCCAGGCTGACCTTGATAGGCTTGCAAGGTGGGCGGATGAAAACCTGATTGCATTCAATATGGAGAAATGCAAGGTGCTCCACCTCAGGAATAAAAACCCGCATTGCACATATAGGCTTGGCAATGCTACACTCGCTAGCACCATGACTGAAAGAGATTTGGGGGTCATGACTGACCACAAGATGAATATAAGCCACCAATGTGACATCACAGCTGGCATAGTGAACAAAACTCTGGCTTGAATCTACCAATGCATCTTAAGCAAGACCAGGGATGTCATCCTCCCACTGTACTCAGCCTTGGTGAGGCCACAACTGGAGTAATGCATCCAATTTTGGGCTCCATAATTCAAGAAGGATGAGAGCGAGTCCAGAGGAGAGCCTCATGCATGACCAGAGGGCAAGAGAATAGGACTTATGAAGAGAGGCTGTGAGCTATGGGACTCTTCAGCCTGGAAAAGCGCAGGCTCAGGTTGCCCTGGTGGCAGCCTACAAGTACATCAGGGGTATGCATCGGGATCCAGAGGGACGTCTGTTCACCAAAGCACCCCAACAGATGACAAGGTCTAACAGTCATAAACACCTACAAGAACATTTTAGGCTGGACATAAGGAAAAATGTCTTTACTGTCTGAGCCCCTAAGGCCTAGTACAGACTCGCCCCAGCAGTAGTGTAAGCACCTACTCTGGACACTTTCAAGAAACATTTGGACGTTTATCTTGCTGGGATCCTTTGGCTCTGGATAACTTACTGCCCCTAAAGATTTGTGGGAAAAGTGAGAGAAAGAGAGCACACAGGAGGGAATACTGCTCTTCAGTCTACTAATCAGCAAACTCTCCTTGGAGATAGGAGAAATAGATTTGAACCTCCTTAGGCTGATCTCTATCTAACTTCCTCGCTGAGTGCACTGATTGCTATACCATCCTATAAAAGGTGGTTACGACCATGTCCTATTCCTTTGCTGGTGACTCCATTTTAAAAGTAAAGAGGGAGCCCTGTTCAGTTTGTTGATCTCCCACTGAGGGGCCTAACACTACTCATATATTGTAAAAGGCATCTTGGAACCAAACTCTGAGTTCTGGACTCTACTCCCTGGGCTGGGAGCCTAACACTCAACTTCTAGATGCCTAGAGATATAAAATTTCTGGAAGTTTTGACGCCCTGGAAAAAGAAGTGGGTTTTTTTCTGTTTTTTTCCTGGAAAAAAAAAATGAAATTTTTGGAAAAATTTAAATATTTGCAATACTTATTTTCTTAGCACTTTTTACAAATCTAAATTCACTTTGCTACTTTAAAAATATAAAATGTATTATGTTAACTTGTTTCGAAAATAAAGTTATCATGTTTGATACATTTATTCAATGTAAAAGTATAGTTTATTCAGACAATTAGAAATTTACTCATTGAATTTACTTTAAAATGTTTTTAATTTTTGTTACAAATGAAGCTACAAGCTGCTGAACTCTAAGGAATCTAGCATCTCTTAGTTTTTACCAGTTTATGAGAATCAGGCAAAAATTTAAGTTGAAAATAGAAGAAACCATCAACATAATAGTAAAACAAAGAAAGTTATTATGTATTCTGGACTTAGTCTCCTTTACAATGTCAAGCAGATACAGAAAGCACTCATTTTTTGAAAAAGAGCTGTGAAAAAAGGGGGGAAAATGAGACTCATTGAATACAAATTTTGCTACATGAAACTTTGTCTAATCAGTCTCATTTTCTGAGCTATCACTATAGCAGTTTCTGCTTCTTCTGATCCTTCATTTTTAACATGTTCATGGACTTCTGAAAACTGAAGGCTTGCCTGGATTAAGACAAGCTTCTATACTTTTTTACTTGTTAGTTTATTTGTTGATTCGGTATGAGTATTTCCAAATACAGACCAGTTTCTTTCATGTGCTGCAGAAGATGTTGGAATCTGAAGCAGGCAAGATGCAACAGGAGTCAGAGGCTATGTCGTGCAAAGGCCTTGCTACCATGTTGCAGAAGAGATATGCTTGGCAGAGTCCAAGACTGCATTCCTGGATCAAATACCTGAAAATGTTCTGCAATATTAGAAAGTACCTTTCCAACTTCAAGTCCAAAGTGTGTTGCTTGTTTTGTTATCCAGTCAAATGCAGTAGCAGTGCTATCATCACTAACATTTCTGCCTTTGAATCTTGCATCCAAGAGATTTGCAGGAGCATGAATTGATTGGTAACAAAATTCTTCCTGTCTGTTAATAAAGTCTTTCACTTTTCTTTCTTCTGTACTTCTAAGTGGAGATGCATTTAGATTCTCAAAACCAGCTGATTTTATCTGGGCCATTTGGTAAAGAAGCCCTGACAAAAGTCTGATTCAGACGCAGTGATTGCTGAAGAAATTGGCTTTAGAATCTTCAGGGGGTTCTGCAGCTGAATCCAGAAGACACCCTCATCAAGTACAGTGTTTCTGACACTTCTGGGCACGTTAAGATCCTCAATTATTACTGTTGCTTCAAGAGCTTCTTTGTTTTTTAGTAAACTTTAAAATGAGATCACCACCCCACCCCATCTAGTTTTATTACAGTTTGAGTGTCACTATTTGATTCTTTGCATTCTTTTGTTCCTGCTTCTTCTTAAAGACTGCAGCTACAATATGAGTAGCTTTTACATGTTTTATAATTTTGTTTGCCCTTCTATAGATCTTTGGCAGAGAGTCCAACTTTATGATGTCATTAAGAAGCAAGTTTAGCCCATAGGATGTACATCTTATTGCAGTAATATGGGGATATTTATCTATTATGCTCTCCCGTGCTGCTTTCATGTTACTTACATTGTCAGTCAGCAAAGTAAATATTTACCACTCCCAATCTTCTGTAGGACTTCACATATTTCACTACTGATATACCCTGCAGTATGCCCATTCTCTCCTGTTTCAATGCTTCTGTAAAATACTGAGGTGTTGTTATCACAAAGTTTATGATTCCTTCTCCCTCCACATTTGTCCATCCATCTGTAAGTACTGCAAGACTCAGTGTTTCATTGATTTTTCCTTGCACAGATTGCATTACACACTCATATTCTGAATCTAAAAGAGGCTTGCTCAAAGAGTGTCTGCTGGGCAAATGGTATGATGGTCTTAGCAATTTAAAAGCTTCCTGCTAGTATGCATTTTCAGTTATTGACAATGGTGATCCCAGAAGAACATTGCTCTTGTAAGACCTTGGCCAATTTTTTCCCGATCTTCAGGTGTCATCTTGTCAACAAATGAAGCTATTGAGAGTCTTTTGTATACAGCTGGTTGCAATATTTGGTTACCTGAGGATGCTGATTGGGCAACCCTTTGTGATGTCGATGTTATAGAAGCAGCAGCAACAGCAGTAGGAGGACTTCTGGATCAAAAATGTTGGAACGAGCTACTTGCACTTTCACCATCATGATCTACCTCCTCCTCACTTACACCCATGAAGGATTTTTTTAATGTCTGCAGGACACTTCTTACATACAAGGATGTGTTTGGTCATCCTAGTAGCATTTGGAAATGTGTATTTCATTTTACAGTATTTGCAAATCACATTTTTTTATCAGAATAACTTGCAGCGTGAAAATGCTTCCATATGCTAGAAGTTGGTGGCACCATTTTGCTGAGGGAGAAAAAAGAAAAATGTAATTTAGTGGCTAGCTTGCATATGTAAACACTAACCTACAGCATGTGCAGATTTAGTAATGGATGGAAAAGAAATCTCCTCAGAGTTAACTGTGAACAACTTCCCTGCCCTACAGGCCTCACCTCACTGCTAAGGTTGGGGGATTTGTCACAAACATCAGATTAGTAGGAATTCAATTATAAATTACATAGCTTATGAAAATATACTAATGTGGCTAAAGTATAGTTTAATATACTGAACTGAGAGAAATTTAAACTCTTACCTTCCAATAAAGAAGTATACTTTATTTCAGCTCCTTTGTCCTGCTTCTGTATTTCTGTCGATATTGAGGTCACAGGGCCAGGGGGAGGCAGGTTCCTTCCAACTTCGAAACCTTTAGACTTGCTCCATCTCATCTCCTGAGGCTTTCGAGCAAGTAATAAACTCTTTGTTTCTAATCTCTACAGAAATGAATGGATGCTGCTGCCAGTATCCACTCCCAGTCCTTTGGGGCCTAGACAGGAGGACGGGAGCAGATCCCCCAACCTCTAGATCAAAAGTCAACAACAGAGGAAATCCACAAGCAATGAAGGCACTGAATTCTTCTTCCTTCTCTTGTGAAAATGGCAGTGCCCCCTGGGAGCAGAAATGCATCTTGCTCCTGCATTTGAGAGTTGTCCTCTACTGCTTGTCCTCAGCGTACAGGAATTGTACTGATCTGAGACTGTTGATAGTCTTACATAAAAGTCTTCCTAATACTATTATTAGAAAACATTTGGGGGGAGTAAAGGGTAGTAATATATGAACACCTTCTCTTAACATTTTTTTGATTATTCTAAAAAAACTATTTCATAAGAAGTTTTTTTCATTTTTCCAAAAATTTTTGACTGGAAAAAAACAAACAAAAAAATCCTCAGAAACAAATGGGAAAAAAAACATTTTTTTCTGAATTTTTCTGTTGTTTTTTTTTTTTTTTCCCCCAGGTCTTCACATCTCTGCAGGTGCCTTTACTGGACCTAACCCTTAGTTCCAGATTCTTAGCCTCTCTCTGTACATCCCTTCACCATCTGGCAAATAGTACATTGTAATAATATGATAAAATATTAAAATCCAATGAGGCTGTTACGTATATAGTCATAGAACCCATAGGGTGTTATCTAGATAGGGAAGAATCTCACCCAAAGCCTATTGGTAATTTACTTATGACACTACTGGAATTATTGTGAGCTGATGTTAACTTCCTTTGTAAGTCAGAACAGGAGCGTGTCCACCTGCAACTGTATATTTCTTGTCTGTAATGCCAGTTTAGTAATTCAAGTGACTTGTACTATCTAGCAGCTGTAGTGCATATAATACCTGTCCCTTTCAGGCTTCTGTTTTAAATATGAAAAGTTTTTTTACAAAACCTGAAAGGTTTTTATTTTTTTAATGGTAGAGCCTTTGTAAAGAAAGTCTGCAAATCCTCCTGCACCTTCCAATATTTACGTAGAATTGATCTGAACAAAAAATTCAAACCTAAAGCTCTAATCAATGGCCAAACTCTGACTGGTTTCAGTGGGAGCTAGATAGGGCTTCTCAGTTTTCTTTGAAAATTGCTCACAGCATCCTAGAAAGTACAGAAATGCTAAGACCAACATGAAGCCAATTGTTACCACCAGGTTATAAATCCTTCAGAAAGAGGCCTTATAATGGAACGACTGACAGACTTTTAACTATAACAGAGCAGTTGGGTGCCGCTGTAATATCCTTTTGAGCACATACTCAGTTTAATTTATACATAGGTAGCAGGTAAATTGGTCACAAGTGCCTTCCAACAGCTCCTTGTTGCACCACTTGGTTTTTTATTTTTGCATTTTAATTTGGCCAGTGTTTCCTAGCTCTAATCTCATACTTGCCTTTGCAAGAATTCCTGCCTTCTGTGCACCCTACTTGCCTCTTGAAATTCCAGTAATCTTCCTTTGTAGTGCCTTCCTTGGGTACCAATAAAACCTCCATCTGTGCTAAAAAATTAATACTGATGTGCAGATTGAGTATAAAAATGTTCCTAGGCCAGCTTCAAATAAGTCTGGGTGATTTCATTAAATCTTTTTAATGGCCACTGTCAAAGAGAACCCTCTGTTCTCATTTCATAGATTTCATAGACATCAGGGCTGGAAGGGACCTCGGGAGATCATCGAGTCCAGCCCCCTGCCCAAAGGGCAGGAAGTCAGCTGGGGTCATAGGATCCCAGCAAGATAAGCATCCAATTTACTCTTGAAGGTGTTCAATGTAGGTGCTTGAACCACCTCCGCTGGCAGACTGTTGCAGACCTTGGGGGCTCGGACAGTAAAGAAATTCTTCCTTATGTCCAGCCTGAAACCGTCTTGCAGGAGTTTGTGACCGTTTGACCTAGTTATCCCTTGGGGCGCTCTGGTGAACAAACGTTCCCCCAGATCCTGGTGGTCACCCCTGATAAACTTATAGGTGGCCATCAGATCACCCCTGAGCCTACGCTTTTCCAGGCTAAGGAGTCCCATGTCTCTCAGCCTATCATTGTAAGATCTGTTTTCCTGACCTCTGATCATGCGCGTGGCTCTCCTCTGGACTCTCTCAAGCTTCTCCACATCCTTTTTGAATTGTGGAGCCCAAAACTGGACGCAGTACTCCAGCTGCGGCCTCACCAAGGCTGAGTACAAGGGGAGAATGACGTCCCGGGATTTGCTCGAGAAGCATCTATGGATGCAAGCCAGCGTTTTGGTCGCTTTACTAGCCGCAGCATCGCCTTGCAGGCTCATGGTCATCTTGTGGTCAATGATGACCCCCAAGTCTCTTTCTTCTGTAGTGCTATCCAACATAGCACTGCCGAGCCTATAAGGATGCTGCAGGTTTTTCCTCCCAAGGTGGAGAACCCTGCATTTTTCGGTGTTAAACACCATCAGGTTCTCGTCTGCCCATTTGCTGAGCTTGTCCAGGTCAGCCTGGATCACCCGCCTATCTTCTGGCGTGGATGCTTTGCCTCAAAGTTTGGTGTCATCGGCGAACTTGGCCAGTCCACTCCTGACTCCAGTGTCCACATCATTAATGAAGATGTTGAACAGTATGAGTCCAAGGACAGAGCCTTGTGGGGCCCCACTGGTCACAGGGCACCACGATGAGTGACTGTCACCAATTACAATCCTCTGGGTCTGACCACGGAGCCAATTTCCCAGCCAGCGGATCGTGGTAGAGCCAAGGCCACAACTGGCCAGTTTGGCCAAGAGGTGATCATAGGATACCAGATCAAAAGCTTTTTTGAAGTTGAGATATATGACATCAATCTCTTCTCCCTCGTCCAGGTGATAGGTCACCTGGTCATAGAAGGAAATGAGATTGGTCAAACAAGACCTACCCGCAACAAACCCGTGCTGGCTATCCCTTAGAATGTTAGCCTGGGCCAGTCCCTCAAGGATGACCTCCTTAATAAACTTTCTAAGATCTTCCCTAGGATAGAAATCAGGCTAATGGGCCTGTAGTTAGCCGGATCCGCTCTCCTCCCTTTCTTGAAGATTGGCACCACATTGGCCTTCTTCCAGTCTTCGGGCACTACACCAGAGCGCCAGGAGTTTTCAAAGATCCGTGCCAGGGGCTGGGCTATGACGCTCGCCAGCTCCTTGAGTACCCTGGGGTGCAGATTGTCAGGGCCGGCTGATTTGAAGGTATCCAGCTTCTCAAGATGTTCCTTCATGAGGTCAGCATTGATGGAGGGTAGGGGATCCCCATCACCCGGATCTCCCTGTCCCATAGCAGGCATGGGTGTCCCATGGGACTGATGAAAGACTGATGCAAAGTACCTATTTAATAGGCTGGCTTTTTCTTGGGCGTCAGTTGTCAGTTGCCCCATCTGGTTTAGCAGGGGTCCAACGTTGCCCTTGCTTTTCCTCCAGCTCCCCACATATCTGAAAAAGGACTTTTTGTTGTCCTTGATGCTTGAAGCTAGTTGGAGTTCAGTTGCAGCCTTGGCTTTCCTGGTTTGCTCCCTGCAGGACTGGACCAGTGCAGAATAATCCTCCTTGGAGGTGAATCCTGTCCTCCATCCTTTGTAGGCTTTCCTTTTTAGCGGAGGTCTGTAGTAGACTCCCACCATTGTGTCCCCTGTGCCGTATTCCCCACGAATTTTTACCCAGAGGGTCTCTAGCTGTCCATACTGGTCCCTGGCACAAGGCAGGACCACCAGTGCAGGAAACTAAGAATGCCCCAATGCCGTGAGGCCCTCCATGGAAGAAGGAGACAACTTTTCTCCAAATACAGATGCCACTTCGACAGGGCCCCATTAATCACGAGTTGCCCAGGAAGGGGCTTCCCACAGGGGAGGAGGGTTCCCCCTGCCAGTTCTGGGGTTCGCTGTTGGAAAAGAAACCCCAGCCAGGAGGGTTCCCAGGTATTGAGGGCAGGCAGCCAGGTTATTTGAGTGGGTTACAGGGGCCTGCAGGGCATTGGGATATCCTTTCCCTCTTATTTTCTTAGGGGCCCAGCTATCACCCTGGGGTATTCTTCCCTTTCATGGAGACCTGCATCTTTTTATTTGTGAACCCTCTGTCTAAGGCTTTGTGAATCCTGCGCCTTATATTTTGTAAGCTTGCACCTCATGTTTTGTAAACTGGTATTCCAATAGAGTATAAGTTTGTATGCCTTATTGAGACACTTGTTTTGACCCTTTGGATTCTACTCCTGTTTATAGAGTTTGCGTAGATATGTAAATATTCTGTCCATAGTCCTTGTAAGTCATCTATATGTATGTAATTATTAATTTTATAATTTTTATGTCTTACTAAATTTGTATATAGTTATGGTAATCCTGTGTCATAGTTTCATAGTTTCATAGTAGCTAGAGTCGGAAGGGACCTAGGTAGATCATCTAGTCCGACCCCCTGCCTTAGCAGGAAAGAGCACCGGGGTCAGATGACCCCGGCAAGGTGCTCATCTAACTTCCTTTTAAAAATCCCCAGGCTAGGAGCCTGCACCACTTCCCCTGGAAGCTGGTTCCAGGCCCTAGCCGCCCTGACTGTGAAGTAGCGCCTCCTAATATCTAATCTAAACTTACCCTCCGCCAGTTTGTGACCGTTATTCCTGGTCACTCCTGGCAGCGCACGGGGGAACAGGGACTCCCCCAATACCTGCTGATCCCCCCTGACCAGTTTGTAGCAGGCCACAAGGTCCCCCCTTAACCTTCTCTTGTGGAGGCTAAACAGGTTCAGGTCCCGTAGCCTCTCCTCATAAGGCCTGCCCTGCTGACCCCTGATCATACGAGTGGCCCTCCTCTGAACTCTTTCCATATTGTCCACGTCCCTCTTGAAGTGTGGCGCCCAGAACTGGACGCAGTACTCCAGCTGCGGCCTGACCAGTGCCGCATAGAGGGGGAGGATCACCTCCCTGGACCTGCTCGAGATGCATCTGTGGATGCATGACAGGGTACGGTTGGCCTTCTTGACTGCCTCCCCACACTGCCGGCCCATGTTCATCGTGGAGTCAATGACGACTCCAAGATCCTTTTCCGTCTCCGTGCTGGCAAGAGGGGAGTTCCCCAACCTGTAAGTGTGGTGCCGGTTCTTCCTCCCCATGTGCAACACCTTGCACTTATCAGTGTTAAACCCCATCCTATTCTCATCCGCCCACCGTTGCAACCTGTCAAGGTCAGCTTGTAGCCTATTGCACCCTTCTAGTGCACCCACATCCCCCCACATCTTAGTGTCATCAGCAAACTTGAACAGGGTGCTTTCTACCCCGTCATCCAAGTCACTGATGAAGATGTTGAACAGTGCGGGCCCGAGGACCGAGCCCTGCGGAACCCCACTGCCCACATCCTTCCAGGTCGAGAAGAACCCATCCACTACCACCCTCTGGGTGCGGCCCTCCAACCAGTTGGCGACCCATTTGACCGTGTGGGCATCGACACCACAGTCTCACAGTGTCCTGGCCTTGCTCTATAGGGGAAGGAGAAAAACTACATACAGCCAGCAGTTCAACCCCCCACAGCGTACCTGCCCTGCTAACAGTCCCTTCATTGGAGAGGGGAATACATACTTGGGTATTACCTAGGTTACAATAAAAACAGAACTGAGGCCAGAAGGGATTATTATGATCATCCAGTTAAACTACCTGCATAGCACAGCTTAGATCATTTCTCTATGTGCTTCTGGCATGAAGCCTATAACTTTTGGCTGAGCTTGAGCATAACTTTTAGAAAGATACCCAATCACATTTCAAAGGCCACAAGTGATGTGCCCCGAGGTAAGTCAATCCAATGGCTACTTGCACACACTCTAGAAACAGTTTGCTGCCTAACTTCTGTTTCCAGCATGATACCTTGATCCTTAGATATCAATATTAAGCATCTTGAACATATTCACGTGCCATCATGGCAAGCAGCAAGATGCTCAACTCCTGCCTATGCAATGCTGTGATCCAGATCAGAGTTGGGAGGCACCAAAAGCCCATCTAAATCCCCGATCCATTAAATGACACAGAGCACACATAACTCAGACTGACAGCACTGAATTTAGTATGTAGGCCAGCACCCATGGCAACTCTTACATGCAACCTTTTGCACAGTATCCTCCTGATTAGAGAACTCACCTAAGTAGTGTGAGACTGAGGAGGTCCAATCCTATATTGCCTGCTTCCCAGGAGAGTGTCCTAACCACCAGAATCTGCGGCCCTTCGTAGCCAACTGTGTAAGACCCAGGGGAACAATAAGAGAAACCAGTTATGAGGGCACTCAGGGGTAATGTGTAGGGGATGCACATGGATACACATTCACCTCCTGCACGTGGCGGTGCACCCCCTGCAAAAAGATGCTGTTGACGCTGCCAGTGGCACCTGTGATTGCCAACCTGTGGTCAGCGCTTGCCTCCCTCCTCCCCCCACAGTGCCAGCAGCGTCTGGGGGAGCTCCCTGCTCACTGCCACCATGCTCCTGCCACTAACGCCATGCTCCTGCCGCCACCAGAAAACTCCCCAGGAAACCCCTTCTGCCTTGGTTATTTCTGGTTTTTAACCAGTGATTATCTAATGTAAATTTCATAACCAGTTGTGGAGGCAGGATCAGAGCCCAAGATTCCTTCTTCCCTTGCAAAGGAAATCCACAGATTCACAGAAGTTAAGGACTGGATCATGAGATCTTTGGTTCCAGCCCCCCTGCTCTAGGCAGGAAAGACTTCTAGGGTTAAATAAACCCAGAAAGGTGAGCATCCAGTCTCCTTTTAAGATCTCCAGGGTAGGTGCCTGCACCATCCCCACTGGAAGTCTGTTCCATAGTCTGGTCAGACAAACTGTAAAGAAGTTTTTTCTTATATACAGTCTGAAACCTCCTTTTAGGAGTTTATGACCATTGCTCCTGGTTTTCCCCTGGGGCACTTTGGTGAAAAGTTGTTTGCCTAGCCCCTGATGCTCTCCCCTGATATATTTGTAAGCTGCCACCAAATCCCTCCAAGTCTTCTCTTTTCTAGGCTGAATAGTTCCATATCCTTGTATGGCATTTCTGGATGCCTAGCAGCTTGGTTTCAATAGGTGAGGTGAACAGTGACAGGTGTTTAGGGCACCCTCCTAGAAAATGGGTTTAAACACTCTCAGACTAAGGTGGACCTTACAGCCTATGTCTTCTACTTACTATGCAAGTGGACCCATATAATAACTAGAGTATTCATCATCATTGGGAGCCATCAGTCTTGGGAGACCATGGAGATTGAGCCTTTGGTGGGTTACCAGGTACCACCATAGCTTCTTGTGTGGCTGAGGAGTCTGATGCATGATAAGCAGACCCTCTAGCAAGATGCACACACAAACTTGGGTGAACTTGCACTGGCATGCCAAGTACCATCTGTCTTGTCTGCTTCTGATGCCTCTTCTCTAGTTTATCTCAAAGCAATGTAGGCCCTGCTTCACAACAGCTTTCCACTAGCAGTAGTTCAAAGTGATTGATTCCCAGCATTGACCATCGATGCACAGCTCACAAAGATTATTCTTGCAGACATCAAAAAAATGGAGTTAGAGCTGGCCAAGCTGATGTTTTCTAGTGGCCAGCTCACTATAGAGTAAAACCTTGAGGATTTGGCCATCGCTAATACAATTCACATATCCTAACCAAAGGAGATTTCTCTGTCTCACCCAGTATCTTGGCCTGTTCCAGAACAGCAAAGCTAGAGATTTTGTCACACCATGTTATGCCCAGGATACAGTGGAGACATCAAAGTTGGAAACTGTTCGGTTTTCTTTCTTCCTCACAATAAAGAGTTCATATTTCACTGCCATACAATAGAGAGATAAGCATGCAAGCACCATAGATAGATATCTTTGTCAACAGAGCAAGCATTCTGTTCTTCCAAACTCTCTTGTGAAATTTAGCCATGGCATTTCTTGCCTTTCCAATGCAAGCACTAATTTCAGCTTCCAAGCCAAGATTTTGGAAAATGGTGGAGCCCAATTAAGTGAATTTTTCAACCACTTTTAGGCTTTCATCATTTATTCTAACTTCTGGAGGGTTGGTCAACTTGTTGACCCATGACTACTATCTTCTTTAGGCTAATGGTCAGATCAAAAAAGTCACAAGCATGAGAAAGGCAATCCATGAGACTTTGCAGTCATGCTTCTGAATGACTAACAATTGCTCCATCATCAGCAAAGAGCATTTCATGGATAAGAACTTCTTGGGTTTTTATTTTCATTTAGAGATAAGCAAGGTTAAAAATTTTCCCATTGGATCTGGTCTGAAGGTGTATTTCTTCTGTACAGTGACTGAATGGATATTTGAGCAGGACAGTGAAGAAAATCCCAAAAAGCTTCAAAACTAGGACATAGCCCAGTTTGACATCACTCTTGATTTCAAATTCTTCTGAATATGACACACAGAACTGCACTGTTCCACGCATACTGACATGGAAGGACTTGATGATGCTCAGGAGCTCAGGAGAGCAGCCAATCTTCTTCAGGATTCAGAACAAATTATCCTGCTAACAAGATCAAAAGCTTTGGTGAGATCGACAAATGCTATGTACAGATTTCCTTTGTTCATGGGACTTTTCTTGTAGCTGTCTCATGAAAAATATCATATCCACCAGATCTACTGGATCTGAAACCACAGTGAGATTCAGGGTAGATTCCATCCTCAAGGGTCTGCAGTCCTAGCAGGACAACTTTGGTGAACAGCTTCCCAATAATGCACAGTAAGTATATACTGCAATAATTACTGCAGTTGCTCGTATCACCTTTGTTTTTGTACAGAGTGACTATGGTTCCATCCTTCATGTCTTGAGGAACTTCACCTTCTCTCCAACATATACATATTAATTTGTGCAAATTGAAAAAGTGGGCAGATTTCCTGTACTTCAACTGGTATGCACTCCTCACTTGGGGCTTTACAACAAGCAAACTAGTCGATGGCTTTTTCTACTCCATCTACGGTAGGTTCATGATCAAGTGCTGTCAGAGTTGAGATGTCTTCAAGTGTGCTGGCAGAGAAGTCACGGATCACATTTTCATGACAGTGGAGTTCTGAGTAATGTTCAATCCATTGATCCATCTGTTTATTGCAGTCAGTGATGACTTCACCTGTAGAGGATTTTAAAAGGGAAGTCTTACTTGGAACAGGCCTGAGAGCTTTCTGATGCCCTCATAGAATGCTTGCACGTTGCCTTGGTTAGCAGTTTTTTGGATATTTTTGCACAGTTGTAGACAATAATTGTTTGCACATCATCTCACTGTACATTTGACCTTTTGCCAGATCTCTCCAAGTGCCTGCAAGTTGGAGTGTCTAGGGTCATACTTATATTTAAGGAGAGCTTACGATTTCTTTTCTATGACTGGGATCAATTTGGATGATTTCTCATTGAACCAGTCATTGGAGCTGAGATGCAAGGTACCATAAGAGTCCAAGGCAGTTTAATAGATGTCTCCTTGGACCTGAACCCATTTCTCCTCAGCAATATTACATGACTAAAGATATGATACAGCCCTGGTGACAGTTTTAATGAACTGGGATGATGTGTCTTCAGTTTTCAGTCACACAACATTTATTCATAGTAAAGTCTTGCTCTTGTACACTTTCCTGGAATGCAGTTTGACTTCAGTGTATACCAATGAATGATCGGTATCATAGTCAGTACTCTGATAGGATCACATAATGATTATAGCATGGAAGTCTCATGAACGTGTGATAATCAGGGCCCTATGTCCAGATCATGGACAGTGCCAAGTTACTTCTATTGCAAACAGCAGTTTATTTTTAACTATAAAACCAATACCATGCACTCTGATTTCTTTGAGCTGTTTGCCACACCAGAAAAAGGTGTCGTTTTTCTCTTTCAGGCAGCCAGTGCCTGGTAGTCTGGTCTTGTGTAATGACAATATCAACATTCAGCCTCAGTAGTTCTGCCTCAATTACTACAGTTTTGCGTGCATTGTCAATGGTTTGGAGGTTGTCAGATATACCTGGGGTCACTGTATGTACATTCCAATTTCAAATCTTTAGGATTAAAACAAGAGATTCTCTGGGTTAAAATACGTGAGGAACATGGCACAGGGGATACAGTGGTAGGAGTGTACTACAGACCTCCTAAAATGAACAAGAGCTTATCCAAGAATCCACCAGGGAATTGGCTGAGGCCACACACTCCTGACGCATGGTCATCATGGGAGACTTCAACTACCCGGACATCTCATAGGAAAAACACTCGGCCAAATCCAAATGGTCACAAAGCTTCCTCACATGCATGGACGAGCTCTACCTGACTCAAGAAGTCTATGCACTGACAAGAGGTAAAGCACTACTGGACCTGGTACTGGCCAAAGGAGGTGATCTAGTCACTGACCTAAGAATCAAAATGAAATCTGGGAGACAGTGACCATGACCTGACAACTTTTAATATCCATCGCAAAGCTGGCAAGTCAGTCAGCAATGCAGAAGTCCTCAACTTTAGGAAAGCTGACCAATAAGCTCAGGAGACTTGTTGTCAAGGCCCTAAGGGACCATGACTCAACAGGGAGGGGAGTCCAAGATGAGTGGTTGTTCCTTAAGGGAGCGATCCTGAAAGGACTAGGGTTGTCCATCCCATCTTTGAGGAAAAGCAGCAAAAGGGCACAGCAATACCTTTGACTCAGCAGAGAACTCGCAGACCTCCTGCATCTAAAAAGAGAGGCTTATAAAGGATGGAAGGCAGGAATCACCACTAAGGAGGAGTATCCTGCACTGGTACGTGTAGGGAGTAAACCAAGAAAGCCAAGGCTGCAACCAAACTCCAACTGGCTAAATGTATCAAGAACAATAAAAAGTCCTTTTTCAGATATTTGGGGAGTCAGAAGAAAAGCAAGGGCAACATTGGACCCCTGCTAAACTAACTGAGACAACTGACAATCAACACCCAGGAAAAAGCCAACCTGCTTAATGGGTACTTTGTGTTGGTTTTTCACCAGCCCATAGGGACTGCCCTGCCTAACATGATGCGGGATGGCCAGGGTGAGGGTGAATTTATACCCAACATCAGTGTAGACCTTTTAAAGGAACATCTAGAGAGGCTGGACACCTTCAAGGCAGCTGGTCCTGGCAGATTACACCCCAGAGTACTTAAGGAGCATCATAGCCCAGCCACTAGCAAGGATATTTGAGAACTCGTGGTGCTCAGGTAAAGTACCCGAAGATTGAAAGAAGGCCAACGTGATGCCTATCTTCAAGAAAGGGAGGAAAAGAGATCTGGGGATCTTTAGGGGCTCCACTCCAGATTTTTTGGGGGGTTTACTCCCTTAGCTTTCACCTCTCCCAAGTCAAGCCACAAGGCAGTGTTTGTGGTTATTGTCATCTTTGTCTGCCAGCTTTGCCATCGGGAAATATCCTGTTTCACCAGAGTTGCCACTGTGATGATTGGACAGCTCTTAATGTGAGTATTCCACTGAAGCCAATTCAGCTGTTATTGATGTCATCTATATAATAAAACTTAACTGGGTCCCCTATAGCAATATATAGTCTGACGTCTGAAATGTCACCTCAGTGGAACTTACTCTGCATACTCGTTTGTGAATGAAAAGTAACTCTGCTGAAACTAATTGGGTGTACAGTCAGTACATATGGGGTTTCCTAGGGATCTATCCTGGATTCAGTACAATTCAATGTCCTCATTAATAACTTAGAGAATGGAACTGAATGACTTTGGGTAAATTTGAAGATGACATCAAGCTGAGCAGGGAACAGACACTTTGGAGGACAGGATAAGGAGTCAAAGTGACCTTCAAAACTTGAAAAAATGGACTGAAATAGAATGAAATTCAGTCAGGACCTATGTAAAACACTACAGTTAGGAAGGACAATCAAATGCCCTCCTGGGGACCAACTGGCTAGGCTGCAATACAGCAGAAATTTTGGGGGTTACAGTAGCTCACAAGGTGAAAATTAGTCAGTGGGAGATACTGTTGCTAAAAAATTTAATCGCATATGGGGTCTGGGAGGGGATTTCAGAAACTAATAGCAAAATGCCTGGCCAGGCTGTATGTCTGACATACTGGGAAACTACACCGCAGCATGGAACATGGATGGTGCTATTGTCAAATGCATGCATCGCTTATGACTATGTAGAGAAGTGGCATGGTCCAGTAAATAATCATTTCACACAAAATGATTTTGTTTTGAAATTGGCATTAGTTTTTGAAACAAGCTTGTATAAACAGTAAAAAGTAATTCTTCTATTCCATTCAGCAATGTGAATCCTCACTTGGCATAGTGTGCCCAGTTCTGGAAACCTCATTTCAAGACATGGACAAATTAGAAAAATCCAGAGAAATGAAACAAAAATTACCCAAATTCATGAAAACAGGACATATATAGGTTAAAAGAAGTTGAATTATTTAGCATGAAGAAGAGAAGACTGTTTGGTACTAGAGTCTGGATATAAAGAGGATTGATATGAAGAGGATGGTCATCAATTTTTCTTTGTGTCCACTGAGGATCTGACAAGAAGCAACAGACTTAAATTGCAACAGTGGAGGTTCAGGTTAGATATTAGGCCAATCTTTCTATCTATGAAGGCATTTATGTATTGGAACAGATTATGTAGAAAGGTTGTAGAATTTCCACCACTACATTTTAAGAGAGGATTATACTAATGCTGATCTGACAATTTAGACAGGGATAATCCTGCTGTAAACAGGATGTTAGATTGAACAGCCCTCTGAAGTCCTTTCTACCCCTATTTTTCTATGGCACTGTGATTGTATACTGTCCTCTGATGAAAACTTGTATCCGTTGCAAGTGCATAACTGTGCTTTCTCCAACACAGATTATTTTGCATTGGTATCACTAAACACAGTGAATCTAGAAATATGCGTAGCATTATACAAAGAGTGTGACAATCTGTTATTGTTTAGCAGACCATCAACATGTATTGCTAAACAAATTTCACGCAGTCTGAGTGCAAGTCTGACACAGCAAGTCCCCAAAACTTGTCCAAATGGACATCTGGTGAGCTGTTGGTTTAGAATATCTGGACTAGTTTTATTCATCATTTATTTCTGCAGCCAAGAAAACAAAGAGAGATTAAAACACCTTGAGAGAAAAGCATCAGTGATTTTTTTATTCACTTTCCACTTCCATGAATGAGCCACCTCTCAGGTTTGCCAGAGGCCCAACTGTGAGCTGCCTTACACATGTGCACCAAGGAGTAACTGCCTCCCTGCTCCTAAGCAGCAGTGTGGGGCAGGAGAACAGCAGAGTCCAGTCTCCATAGGATTGAAAGTTTTGCATCAAGTGGGCCAATACCAAAGGTCCTATCCAGAGGCAGATCCAGGATTTCCCAAAGGGCGAGGGTGCAGGAAAGACCCTAAAGCAGAAGAAAATCCCCACTCCCTTCCCCTTCCTGCTCCAAAGCACACCCCTTCCCTTCTCCATTCCTTCCTTCCGTACACCCCTGCCTGTCACTGCTGCTTTCTCCACAAGAGAGCCAGCCGAGCTGAACTGGAGCTGGGCTCAACTGGGGAGGAGACAGCGGCAACGAGGCAGCTGGAGAGTAGCCTCATGCTGCTCAGTCCTGGAGCAGGAGTGGGGAAGGGGAATCCCTTGTCTAACCCTGCTGCTGCTATCTGCATCCCCAGGTGTTCATCCATGGGGGTATACGTGCACCCCCTGACCAGTTGCATTTGCTGCTTAGGTGACAGGCAGTGGGGGCAGGTGGGAATGCTGGTGCCCACCCTGCAAATGACAGCCGGGGAGTGGAGTACTGTGGCACTCCCAGAAGCAGCCGCAGCCACTTCTGGAAGCAGCCACAGTGATCAACCGCAGCAATTGGCCGCAAGGGGACCCCCCGCCCCTTTCACTGACTGGTCGCTGGGGGGGCATGTGTCCCTCCTGACTAAAGCAGCACCAGTCGCCCACGGAAGGAAGTGTTCTGATGCTTCCATGCTGCTGGAGACAGTAGTGAAAGGCAGGCAGGGGAGAAGGTGAAGGGGTGGGGAGGGGGTGTGCCTTTGCCAGGAAGGGGAAGGGAGAGATGACTTTACAAAGTCCTTAGAGGCTCCTGTGGTGCAATTTAATCCAAAAGAGAGGTGCAGCCACACCACTGCAGCGCTTCTGGATCCATCCCTGTTCCTGTTCTAGTCCCTAGAGATAGATTGTGAAAGCAGAGTAAGCCCTCAGTAATGGCCAGAACATAATCTCACTGCTACCAAACCAGAACAATGTTTGTAATTCAAGAAGTCCCAAATGGATCCTGGTTTCCTCCTTTCGCTGAGGAACAAGAACTCTTTCCTCCTACCCCTTGGATTTAGGAAGAATTTTTCCACCCTGTTTGTCTATGATTCTGTACTGGCTGATGCAGTCAAGACTCCACTCAGCCCTTGTGCATCATGATTAGGGGGAGCATTAATATGAAGTTTATAAGGTTTTTAAAAGATATCAGAGGAAAAGCCATGTGGGCTTGCAGATTTGTCAGAAGGCAGTAAATGGGTTGGGTTTACATACAGATTGAGTAAACGGATTGGTTTACAGTCGGTACATAGTTTGTACATACACAAAGTCTTTGACAAAAAGTTTCAAATTAAGCAGAAATAACTTTGGTATTAATTTTCCCATTTCCAAGTTTATCTTTTAAGAGATCCATTCTGGAGTAATTTATATCTTTTTTTTTCACTAATTTGAAAAGCAAATAATTTGCCTGCCTTTTATAATTGAATTATTTTAGCCATCCCACCTGAGAGACTCTTTTTTCCAGAGAGAAAAGCATTTAATTTACCCTCTGCACAATTTAATTTCT
This sequence comes from Crocodylus siamensis, assembly GCF_052110815.1. Classification (NCBI taxonomy): domain Eukaryota; kingdom Metazoa; phylum Chordata; order Crocodylia; family Crocodylidae; genus Crocodylus; species Crocodylus siamensis. Next base: position 409,676,107 of record NC_143395.1, on the reverse strand, counting down.
TATAAATCCTTGAGGATCTAGTCTGTTTATGAATCTTAGCTAAAGCAGATACATCTATCAGTATGAAATCTCTTACTAGACTGTGATAGTTTTTTTAAAATCATTAGGAGTCAGGGAAATCATCCTCCTAAACCATCTTTTTGGGGGGCATCCCTTCTTCTATGTGAAATATCATTAGGTTTATTAAATGACTTCTCCAACCTTTTGACATGAAGAATGTCCTTCATTAAGAAAGGGCTATAGTGCCCTTTCTCAGTAAAAGAAGAGTCTTACAGATGATATGTTAAAAATTGCATGTCAGCTGACTATATATAATGAAGAAAACTTTACCAAGTATAAAAAAAATAAAATGACCTTTATTAGAAGCTAGGAAATAATCACTTTTTGTGTAAGAGAAGGTGACTGGTTCACTACTGTGTTAAAGGAGGGGTGAATTGGGAGATACAGAATGTAAAAGAAAATATATGAGTTGAGTTCCTGCTTCAATGAGGTAGGTGCTATTTTTGGCCTCAACATCAATGGATTCAGGATTTGACCTTCAATTTCTAATCTATTTTAGATGAATACCCAACTTCACTCAAGGCAGGCTCATTCAAAAGTGCCTCTTTTCAAAACTTATACACAAGGGACTAAGGTCTGTCCTCACTTTATTTTATTTTTAGTTTGATCTGTGAAATTCCCCAGGAAATATTTCAATAAGATGAACCTCTGCTATTGTATTTTTACTCTTACTGTCTCAGTCATGCCACATGATAGAAAAATCATGTTGATCTTTATTTGGAGCATACAGCTTTGTCAAGTATTACTTTAGGCTTTGTCCAGACTAAGAAAAAAAAGTTGTTGTTTCTTCAACTGAGCACAGCTTAGGTTATTATTCAACTTGTAAAAATGGAACTTGAGTTCATAGGAAAATAGATTCATAGAAAAGTAAGGGTGGAAGGGACCTTGAGAAACCATTTAATCCAACCCCTGCCTGAGGCAGCATCATCTCTATCCAAACCATCATCTATAAATCCATTGTTTAATCTGTTAGCAAAATAGATTGTGTCAATCCTGACACAACCACAAGAAATAACTCCCTAACCATTCACAGGTAAAGAAAGGGGACAACATTGGGCAATGTACGACTGCCACGAGGGGCCCTGTCCAGACATGTAGGTGCGTGTGCTTGCAGAGGCACAAATTGCTGCAACACACACCCCCGCATGTGTGCTTTGATGCAGGACACACTGTCTGGCAATGGGTAAACTGCCCTTGCCCAGCTTCTCCTGGCTCTTCAGCACTGGTGGCCCCAGACACGACTGCTGGCCCCAGCAGCCTTACTGGGTAGCCTAGAGCAGCAGGGGCACAGGTTGGACAAAAGGGAGGCCTGGCTGGATTGCCCGGCTTCCATATGTGCCAACATGCTTCTTGTGCATGCATTGTGCCACTTCTTCTGGGTTTTTTGTTTTGTTTTGTTTGGGTGTTTGGGGTTTTTTGGGGGGGAAGGGCGGGGAGGGGTTGCTACCAGTAGCAAATTTTGGCCCTGCACTGCAAATTTGCAGTGTGGGACATGCTTTAATATTTGCTGCATGAAGTTTCTTGCACCACAAACCACATGCCCCTGCATGCCTGGATGTGGCCAAGGCCAATAAAATATTTGAGAGATCCAAGTTGTTAAACTGTCTACAACAGTGCTAAATTAAGAATTTCAGTCAATATTACCTAATCTGATTTCTGCTCAGAAAAACCCATACATACTTTCCCTAGTGTAGAAAAGACCATGGAATTCTTTTAATTAAAAAAATCAGCCAGTATGTTATTTAGTGAACCCCAATACTATTATACCAATTATTGATTAGTTAAATAAAAGATGCATGAAATTTACTATTAATACAGACTTATTTTTCTTTACAAGATATTTCAGGCTTTCTTTTACAGCAGTTCTGCAATTTGTCTAACTGCAGTAGAGTTAACAGTGTTTTTCCATGCCTTTTGTTTTTTATTTAATTCTGACACACATGCTTTAGCTGCAGTAAAAAAATATTTGAAAATCCTCTTACTAGACAAACCTGGTGTCCGTCTACTTAAAAATAAGAATAAAAAAATAGGTCTGGAATATCATCTAGTCCAACCTTCTGTTCAGGCCTTCATCATCTCTAAACCATCTCAGATAAAAGTTTGTTTGACTTTCATTAAAAAAACCCCACAACTCTCACTACCAGAAATTCAACTTCTTCTCCAGATTAGCCACTTGATACAAAGTTTTTTCATAATATCTGGCACAAGCACTTCTTGATTTTAATCTCTACTGCCTTATGCCTTGTGGAAATAATACTTTATACATGTTCAAACTGTATAATATACACTGTATAATATTCTGGTAGATGCAAGGCTTTATGAGCTGTAAAAGTGAAATAATTCCACAAGGTGGAAAGCAGAGGAAAATGAATCAGTTGAGATACCTATCTTAGTTGCTTAGAGGATCGACATTATATCCCCACGTGCAGTACCTCACAACACCCTGTATTAGGAAGGTGCTATTTTTTCACTTTAAAGATGGCAGACTGTGCAACAGTAGGACTAAATTACTTAACTGATCTCACAATAGAGGCAGGAAATTGAGCCGGGTCCTTCAAACTTCAACCCACTACCTTGACTATTGCACTGGATTCCTTGCCTGCCAACTAAGGATTGTCATATCAAAACCAGAGAAAATTTTACATCCTGTGAATTGAACAATTGCCTACAGTGAGTGCCTAAACAATCCTCTATTTCCTCAGATTTCTAGATCTTTAGCTTGCCAGCTTTGTTCTATGTTTTTGTTCAAAGAGCTGTCGAAGAGCACAATGTAGCTTTGCCATTTGTACGTGCACAGATTCATCCCGAATCATCACTGGCAAGTTTATAAGTGACATCCAGCAACAATATCTCATACAATGTTAGACATTTAGGCAGAACAGACTTCACCAGTTGTCCAGTTCAACTTCTAAATACAACTCAACCACAGCAGTCAGCAAGCATTTCTTCAAAAACAAATTCTTTTATACTGAGGAACAGTCAAACAGTGGGTTGGCTATTTCATGTGGGAACAACCTGCTCTCAACTTTTCACATCTCAGTGATGCTGGTTACAGTGTTACTCAGAGTCTGAGCTTATCCTCTGCTTAGCTGTTCACACCTCATTAAAGTTGAGTCTATTCAGGCTAAGGGCTGTTGAAAGCAGTTGAAAGCAGGGCAAGAATAATTTCCCCTCACTCACAGGCATGTTGAACAATTTGGCTAAATACAGACAGTCAAAAAGCCCAACCCTGAATCAATTCATTCTTTACAGGTTAGTCTAAAATGCACAGATTGAACCAAAAAGCATGTGAACAGACATTCACTTTTAATTCCAGAAATGCAACCACATGCCTGCACTGGCCCAGCCCAGAAGCCGGCAGATGCTAGAGCACGCTGCACTGCTTGACTGGAGCAAGAGCTTGCTCCAAGGCTAACCTGCCCATCCTGTAAGAGTGGGCTTGTGGGAAAGGTGCAAAGCATTGTGGGATGCTGGGAGACTGTGAGATAACTTGGATCTGGAGGGGATCTGGGACAGAAGTTTAATAAAGCAATTTAAGCTAAATCAGTTAAGTCTGATACTGCAACCATTCTGGGTGCGGCCCTCCAGTTTCAGCCATGTGAAAGAGGTGTATGTCCATTGAACTTTTGTTGCATTACAGATTTGAACTATTTCAGCTAGTTTTCTATAATTTAAAGCAGTTCGTAAGTAATTTCTGTCCCTAGTCTTTCTGTTTACCAACAAGGCTGCTATAAGCAGTTTAGAAGATGTATTGTTCCCTCCATCTGAAGTTACAGTAAGAGGAAGAAGAACCATAGCAAGCCAAATGTGGAAGGATTGTGATCCATGCCTATTAGAATATGCTATGACCTGATCAACTGGGGAAGGAAAATCTAACAGGAGAAGGACTTTGCGGGAGCAGAAAGTGTTTTACAGCAGAGGTGCTCAACCTCTGGCCTGTGGGTAAAATTCAGACTGTGAAGCTGTGTTGACCAGGCCACAAGAGTCTCCAAGCATCTAAAAATTTGAAGACATATCATTGCAATACATGGCTGGATCATCCCAAATGTGGTGGACCAAGCCAGCACAGGATCTGGGCAGCACACTGTCAAATCTGAATCAACAGTGCAGAATCCGGGTGGTGCATGGCTAGATCCAAGTATGTGAAATCAAGCCCAGGGACTGATACCATGCACTAATCCCATGTGGATTCCTATCCATGGACCAGCCCCACAGCACTTATCTGGCCCATGGCACCAGAAGCTTGTGTGCCGTTGCTTTAGAGGGACAACTGCCAACTCTGTCAAATGTAGAGGGCCAGCATCAAAAGTCCAGGGAAAAAGGTTGTTAGAAGATAGCAAACTTGCTCTGGGGATAGCTCACAGGGATCAGGCAGTCACAAAGGGAGGGGCCCCTGCTTTGTTTTTTCCATGAAATTAGATCTTCATTTTTAGTGGAACCATTTCCTCTTATTTCTGTTGCCTTGTAGTGTTTTGCCTTTCAAATGTGCTTTTCTCTGGAAATAGTTTGCTATTCTTTCGCAAGTTGATGAGAATCACCTTTGAAACCACTGTACAACAAAGCAAGGCTATTAAAAAGAAGCATCCTGAATGCAAAGGTTTTACAAAGAGGGATCTCTAGGAATGCAAATGGAAAAAAAAATGCTGTCAGCTATTAACAGCTGAGAGCTTATGAGAAAAAAAGAAATTAACCAAGTTCATGGAATAAACAGATATGATCTTTAGTGCTTAGAAACATGATTTCCCCCCTCTCATTCCTTAATGAAATAGTAAAACAAGACACTATAGCTTAGTTTATTTTCCATTAGTTTTTAATGTTAAGTCATCTTAAGTTATAGGTGCCCCAGTGTGGGTTTACATCAAGGGATTCTAAGGTCCTGTCCAGAGTCACAGTTGTCCAATATGGCATTCAAATACTTTTGAGATAAAGGGGAGAAGGGAGAAAGATATCTATAGGCATTAAAGCGGCATTTTTATACTGTATGTCAGTACTTTACATACAGTACTGACACTACCTTCCAGGATTTATAATTTAATGATAAACATGTGAATCATAGAATAATGGGACTAGAAGACTCATGAGGTCCTCTAGTTCAGTCCTTTGCTCATGGCAGAATCATCCCTGACCATACAATCCCAGTCAAGTGTCTGTCTAACCTGCTCTTAAAACATCCAAGGATGGAGAGTCTATGACCTCTCTGGGTAGCCTGTTCTAATGCTTAACCACCCTTAAAGTGAGAAAGTTTTCATCATTTCATAGTTTCATAGTTTCTAGGGTCAGAAGGGACCTGAGTAGATCATCTAGTCTGACCCCCTGCCATGGCAGGAAAGAGTACTGGAGTCAAACGACCCCAGCAAGGTGTTCATCCAACCTCCTCTTAAAGACCCCCAGGGTAGGAGCCAGCACCACCTCTCTTAGAAGTTGGTTCCAGATCCTAGCTGCCCTGACCGTAAAGTAGCGCCTCCTGATAGCTAGCCTAAATCTACCCTCTCCCAGCTTGTGACCGTTATTCCTGGTCACTCCTGGCAGTGCTTGGGGGAACAGGGACTTCCCCAGTGCCTGCTGGTCCCCCCTGACTAGTTTGTAACAGGCCACTAGATCCCCCTCAGCCTTCTCTTTTGGAGGCTGAACAGGTTCAGGTCCCGTAGCCTCTCCTCATAAGGTCTGCCCTGCTGCCCCCTAATTATGCCAGTGGCCCTCCTCTGGACCCTCTCCATGCTGTCCACATCCCTCCTGAAGTGCGGCGCCCAGAACTGGATGCAGTACTCCAGCTGTGGCCCAACCAGTGCCGCATAGAAGAGGAGGATCACCTCCTTGGACCTGGTCAAGAGGTATCTGTGGATGCATGACAAGGTCTGGTTGGCCTTCTTGACTGCATCCCCACACTGCCGGCCCATGTTCATCTTGGAGTCAATGATGACTCCAAGATCCTTTTCTGCCTCTGCACTGACAAGAAGGGAGTTCCCCAGCCTGTAGGTATGGTGCTGCTTCTTCCTCCCCAGGTGCATCACCTTGCACTTGTCAGTGTTGAATCCCATCCTATTCTCATCCGCCCACCCTTGTAACCAGTCTAGGTCTGATTGTAGCCTGTTGCATCCTTCCAGTGTGCCCACATCCCCCCACATCTTAGTGTCATCAGCAAATTTGAACAGGGTGCTTTTTACCCCCTCGTCCAAATCACTGATGAAGACGTTGAACAGTGCGGGCCCGAGGACCGAGCCCTGCAGGACCCCACTGCCCACATCCCTCCAGGCTGAAAATGACCCATCCACCACCGCTCTCTGGATGCGGCCCTCCAGCCAGTTCATGACCCAATTGACTGTGTGGGTGTCGACACCATAGTCCCCCGTTTCTTAATGAGACAGGGTGAGAGACAGTGTCAAAGGCCTTCCGAAAGTCCAGGAAGACTATGTCCACTGCTACCCCTGTATCTAATGATTTGGTGATCTGATCATAGAAGGCCACCAGGTTGGTCTGACAGGACCTGCTACTGATGAACCCGTGTTGGTTGCCCACGGGTATTTAAGCATTAAACCCCCTGCTGGCCCCTCATCAATGTGTGCCAGCATAATTTTCATAGACATAGATTTCATAGATTTCATAGACATCAGGGCTGGAAGGGACCTCGGGAGATCATCGAGTCCAGCCCCCTCCCCGAAGGGCAGGAAGTCAGCTGGGGTCATAGGATCCCAGCAAGATAAGCATCCAATTTACTCTTGAAGATTTTCTCGAACAGCTTGCCTAGGATCGAAGACTAAATGGCCTATAGTTTCCCGGGTCCTCCTTCTTCCCCTTCTTCCACATTGGCCCTCTTCCAGTCCTCTGGCACCACACCAGAGCACCATGAGTGCTTGCAAAGCCATGCCAGAGGTCCTGTAATGACCTCCGCCAATTCCTTTAGTACTCTAGGGTGGAGTTCGTCTGGACCGGCTGACTTGAATATGTCCAGTCCCTCCAGAAGCTCCCTAACTAGTTCCTCACTAACCCTTGGCCTAGGTGCGCCTCCCCTGGGGCCTGAGGGGGGCCCAGTGGGGGGGTGGTGGCTGTTACGGTCCCTGCTTAGGAAGATGGAGGCAAAGAAATCATTAAATATGTTGGCTTTGTCATCTGGTCTGACAACCAAATTTCCTAACGTGTCCTGCAGGGGCCCCACATTACCTGGAACCTTCTTTTTACCCCCTATGTATTTAAAGAAAGACTTCTTATTATCCTTAATCTGGGAAGCTAGTCCCAGTTCCATCTCTGCCTTGTCCTTCCTGACTGCCCCCTACATCCCCAAGCAACTGCAGTATAGTCATCCCTGGTGATGGCCCCTCCTTTTCATTGGGTGTACGCCTCCCTTTTAGCTAGGAGACATTCCCAGATGCTTTTGGTGAGCCATGGGGGCTTGTGTGCCCTCCTTATCCCTTTGATCTTCGTTGGGATTACCTCCCTTTGTGCTTGTAGGATCGTCTCCTTGAGGAGCGACCATTCTCCTTGGACACCTGGCTCCCCTCCCCTCTGAGACCTCAGTGCTTCCCTGACTATTCTCCTTAGCTCACTGAAGTTTGCCCTCCTGAAATCTAGGGCTGCTGCCTTGCTGCAGGCCTTTTCCACCTTGCACTGGATGGTGAATTCCAGCAGGCAATGATCACTGTCGCCCAGGTGGTTGAGCATCCGCAGCCCCCTCACCAGGTCATCTCCCGTGGCCAGCACCAGGTCCCACAAGGCATCTCCCCTGGTGGGGCTGTGCACCTCCTGGATTAGATGGAGGTCCTGCATTCTGGCTGAGAACCTACGTGAGCCGTCAGACCTGGCTGACTGCTCTTCCCAGCAGATGTCTGGGAAGTTCAGGTCCCCCATGACTACCACATCCTTAGACTTCACTACCTCCATTCCTAATATGCAACTCAAATTTCTTCTGTTGCAAATTAAGACCATTGTTCCTTGTCCTATCCCCTGTGGCCTAATCTCATCCTCCATATAACCACCTTTCAAGTATTTCAAGACTGTTAACAAATTACCTATCCATCCTGTCTTCTCCAGGCAAAATAATCCTAGTTCTTTCAGTCCTTATAAGTTATGTTTCTCATTTTTGTCATTCTCTGCTGGAATCTTTTTTAATTTGTCCACATTTTTCTTGACAAAAGGGGCCTAAAACTGGGCACAATACTCCAGGTGAGGCTTTACCAGTGCTGATTCTAGTTGGAAAAATCTCTTCTCTTGCAATGGTAATCTGAGGACTGTAATGGCTAAAGATCTAGTGAAAAGCAAAAGGCAGTGTTTGCTCATGTCAAAATTGTTATAATTAATTCCCTCAACATAATTACTGTTAGCCATCTAATTTATTAGATGTCCCAAGGTAGGTGTCCCAGCAGAGACTGGTATTGGGAAGGCATTTGCACAAGAAATAAATGGCCTTGTAAATCAGTTCAGGGAGTTCACTTTGTAGTATGATGAATTGAACAAAACATTCAGTTTTAAGGAAGAAGTTAGTTTGAGGCTCAGAAGTTCAAGCTGGAACCAGGTTGTTTTTGGATAAATAGAGGCCTCTTAATACATAACATTATCTTTTCAGCATGCTTAGTAAAGATGTCTTTCCTACCACTCTGCCTACCTACTACATTACTAATTGCAAAAGAAACATACTCAGCTTATTACCATTTTTTTTCTTTGCAGTTTTGGGATTTTTGTAGAACAGGCTGTGACAAGCATATGCCTGGATCACATTCTTAGCTCTGGCTGATGCGAGACCTCCATTTTGATTCTATGTCTTCCATTTGGTACGCTAACTGCTAATTTATATTGTGTGTTGTAAAAACCAGCCACGCTCTGAAAATGCCAGTCTAGTCTAGATGTAAACTTCTCCGGGGCTAGGGATAGACCTTCAAAAACCTGAGCCTAAATTGATTCAATCTTTGCAGGTTTGTCTAACCTGACTGGGCTGAACTGGTTTGAAACTGGACAGACATTCTCTCTGGACAGAGGACATTCTTCATCATACTGTCTGCAGCAAACTAACAGGCGAGTAAGCCAGCCAGGGGACTGATAAAAGTCTTTATCACTGGATTAGAAAACCAATAGCCTCTATCCACATTACTTTAAACTTCTTGAACAGCTTACTGGCTGACCTGCTGATTAGCTCCAAAAGCCCTAAGTGGTCACTGTTCTGCCTGCCTGCCCCAGCGAAATTGGAGAGAGACATACACAGACACCTCTCAGCATTAGCTAGCATACCACATGCTGGCTACAGTCTGTGCTGTGGCAGAGAGAAGAAAGGGAGCTCTGCTTAAGCAGTGAGTGGTGAGGGTGGGGAGAGGGGGATACAGGGATGCTGAGCTCCAGCCAAGAAGCAGAGGGGAGGGGCCAGCTCTGCTGTGGAGCAGAGAGCTCCACACAGCCCAGGAAGCATGTTGGGATGCTGGGAGACTCTGATTTAACTTAAACCAGCAAGGGATCTGGGGCAGGTATTTTATAAACCAGTTTGAGCCAAATCAGTTAAGTCTGATACTACACTCAACCAGGTTTATCTCAAAGTGGTTTCAGTCATTTTCAAACTGGTTTATGTTTACTGAACATCTGTTCTGTTACAGGTTTAAATCAGTTTCTGATCACTTAAACTGGTTTATGTGTAATGTCTGGCCCTAGCCCAGAAGAGCATGAGACACCTTAGAGAAGACAGTGACAGAAACATCAACAGCTATCAGCTCTGATGATCTCTCAGCTAATGACATATCCACAACAACAATGAACTCTTCAAAGAAATAAAATGAAGCCTGTGGAAAGATGGAACTAGACTTCTTCAACATGGTGCATGGCCAAAGGAAGCAGATCCTACCCATATTATTTTTTAATTTATTCTGAATTTATTTTTGTTGTTGTTTTAACCTCAGCCATGGATGAGGAATCCTTTGTATTCAGTGGTGACAGAACAAAAAATGGTCTAGATATTATATTATCTACTACTACTTGCCAAAAGGCTGGCTTGGACAGAGAGAAGCCAGGAGAATTTTCCTTGGCCTGACAATGTCGCAGAACACTTAGGTGCCCTGCTCCTTTTAAAGAGAGGAAACTATTAGGGAAAGAGCCCTAGCAGTGTGTGAGAAGCCCCAGCTGCTGGTTACCAGGGCAACCAGAGTTAGCTAGTGACCCACACCTGCAAGTGGTCAGCTGACCAGAAGGGGCAGGGCCTGGCCCACATATAACCCCAGGGCTGAGGCCAGGCTGGCAGTTCCCTGCTGGCAGCCAAAGGGGAAGGAGTGCTGCCTGCACAAGCAAAGGGGAGAGGCCTGACTGCGCAAGCATCTCCTGATACTGTGGTGGGCTGGAGTATTCCCCGATAGGGCTTGAATAAGGTTATAGCTGGGTGGTTAGAATTTATGTTATAGCCCAGGGGCTTGTGTTTTGTTTTCTGTTTAATTCTGGTGGCTTGGGTGAGGCTATTAAGGGATGGAGGAGGCCTTATAGGGGACCCACAGCAGCGTGGGGACCCTGGTGCCAGAGAGGGCACAGCACTGGGGCCGCCGAAAGCCCAAGCGCCAGTGAGGCGTAGAGTGAGGCAGGGCCATGGAGAGCCCCAGGAGGACAAGGGGGCCAAATTATAACAAGGCCCAGACCGAACAACATCGGTTCCATCTGCAAGGATTGGGGGCGTGGTAGAGGGGTGGCTGGAGCCACACATAGCCCATAAGGCTAGGGTGCCCTGAAACACCCATTACAGAATGGGACCCACAAGGGGTCCACGAGGTCAGATATTACAGCAAACTGTGTCCAAGAGGACATGAAGACAGCCTCCCTAATATATATATTTTATCATCGAAGAACTAGCGGGCGAGAATCGAGAGTGCCCTTTGGGCCAACTTGGCACAGGAAGGGGGCCTTAGGGAGATCACGGGCCATCCTACAGGACCCCACACCATGACAGGCATAGTAAACACTCTTGGAAGGGCTAAGATCTGCCTCCATGGATAAGGGGTCAGTATCTTAGAACTTCCTGCTGTTTTTCAAAAGTATATAACTCTTCAGTGGTTTCAAGGGCAACAACAGCTCTGCAGTTAGTAGGCTATGTATTTGTTGATCCTCAGTCTAAAACTAGAAGATTAATCAACTAAACTGCTCATTCTTATCCAAACCAACCATAACCTGAAGGCTGGTATTAGACCCTGACTCCATGCAGTGCCCAATGACTAGGGAGATGACGATCCAATTGCCCATGGATCCTGTTACTCATTAGCCAGAGCAAGTAGGGAGCAAACATTAGCACACATTGCTCACACCAGCTTTATTCAGAATGGGGACAGCTTCAGACTAGCTCCCAAAAAACAACAAACCAGGGAGGCACCCCAGACAATAGTTCTTTCCACATTTTATACACCTTGGTTCACACTTATTAACATTCCCCCCGCCTATGTCCCTCCTTTGGTTCCACCCATTTCTCTTCCTCTCAAGCTCCACCTCTGTTTTACTGTTTGCTTCCTTAGCCTGGTATTGCCTATGCATTTCATTCATTTACATGCCTCTCTGCTAAGAGCGCATGCGTAAGACTTTGACCTCCACTTTTTTCGGTCACTTGCTGGTTCTTTGTTGACTTCAGCACCATCTCCAAGGCCTTACTTCTGCTTTATCTCCTGACGACAGCTGGTGAGCTGCATCTTGTTCTTCTTATACAATGGGCTCTAACTCTGCGACTTTGTTTAGAAAACTGCTTGCCTAAGCATTTGCAAGATTAGTCTTAATATATCATCATGCCTTGTGACCAGGAGCTCTGAAACAGAAAGAAACCTTCATTCATCTGCACACCCAATACTCCCCCAAAATCCATACTGATACCCAGACAGCTGGAGTGAAGTGTCATAGCTGCAATCTGACCTTAAGTATGTTGGGTTTAACTCACCACTATGGCTGGATCCACATGAGCGTGGGCATTTATTTCCCCAGGGACAAGCAGCAGTGGCACACCATGTACCACTGCTACTTGTCCCCAGGGAACACCTGTGCCATGCACCCTTTGGTGCATAGCAGGTTACCCTGGGTGGGGTAGGGGAGGCTGGGCCACCAACTGTCCTTGCCCCACCAACCTAACCCAGGGTCCTGGGACCTTGGAAAGCTGAAGCCATGGTGCTCCTGCAGCTGGGAGCTTAGCTGGCAGCTGACGTGGGGATCCAGCAGGCCATGTCTGGTTTTGGGCTGCAAGTGTTGCTTCGATGTGCACCACCCTGCTTTTATAAGGCATGAGGTTTTTTTTGACTCTGGGAGATCCTGGGGTCAAAAAAAAAAAAATCCCATGCTACAAGCTGGCAGTGCATGCAATGCCTGCATGTGTGATGTGTGCTGCTGCAGATGGGTCTGCAGCACCACATAACACACATCCGCACTTGTCTGGACATGGCCTATAGTTGCATCTTTAACATTGCTTTTCATTATGCTTGCCACATTATGAAATTCTCATTCAATTACTTCTATGGGGTTTTTTGGCAGTTTTCCTTTTCTCCATCTTCCAGTTGTGACCAACTCAATACATCTCTTCTAAAGAGCACACATTTTCCCCTAAGAGGCAAAATCAGAAACCTCCAAATGCCTGAATAGATCCTTTTTTCCCATCTCAAACCACACTTGAAATTGTTTTGTCTGACAGTTGCCTCTCCCTCATTACCAATGATTCTGAGGTATCATTTTCCAGCTGACTTTGTTCTGACATATAAGAAGAGAAAAGCCTGAGCCTAAATGTCCAAGTCATAATTTTTAACCACTCTTCAGTTTGAATGCTTCCTGAAGACTGTTCTCCATTCTGTGATTTGTGGATGTCATTTTTTTTTCTGTTGTTCATTACAATACCCTCTAGAACTGCTGACAATGATTGACAGAACAGGTTCACCCCAGTTTTGGCTTTTTAGAGTCTTCTGAATTTGATTTTTTGCAGCTGTCATCAGGACCCATGGATAAAAAAAGATCTGCCTTGTTTCATTCATGGTTGCACAATGTACATTATGCATGCCAAATCAAATCACATTATCACGTGAGGTAGTCAGATTCACAGTAACTGCCAAGGTATGTTAGTGATTGCATATGAGATCTGTGTCACTAAGAAGCAGATATACATTGCAGAGAAGTAGTTTTACTGCTATTTCAGTCAACAGTAGTCTGTTCTTTGACTCAGGATAAACTCTTATGTCCCAGTAATATAGGAGGCCATAGGAATTGTCCTGCTCATCTTTTAAGACATTGATCAAAGCCCAGAATGTCTGTGCCATTCTTCTCATTATCACATTTTGAAACAGTAGTCTGTGGCTATTGGTACCTTGGACAACTGGCCATTTATTCAGTGAATGGACTCAGTTAGATTTGTCTCCATTCCACAAGCTGGTTGTACATACAAACAATACTATGAAAACCACTTCAAAACCAAATTTAATCACATCAGTTAACCTATAACTTCCATCCCCTCCTCAGAAGCCTAGTAAAGTAAATGAGTCTTGTAGCACACTCTGAAATCAATATAGTTGCATGTTTATGGACTAAGAGAAGAAGCATAATTCAGTCTAAAACAATAGTCCTCCTGCACTAAGTCACTAGAAAACATGAAAATTTACTCTCACTGTCATCCTCACTTCTAACTTTAATTTCCTGAGATGTCAAGCAGCATCCAACAATCCCAGAGGCAGCATGTTGTCTACAAGCCATGGGCCTAAAACTCACTGACACTCACTGACAATTCCCAGTCCACTTTCTGAAATCTGTAAAGGGCTACATCTAAATAGGAAGCTGTTCAGCGGCTGAAATTAGTCCTCCTTACACATTAGGTTTCTAATATACTATATAGTGCTACTATACAGGATCTGTACCAAATACCCATTTGTTTCTGGATGGAATCCAGCGTGTTTGTCCAATTATATAAACTACGAGGCCTATGTGGTTTGGGACAACTCTTCCCATTACCTTACTGCCCAAGGTAGTATCAGCAAAGGTGCCTAAGCTGGAATAACATTGTTAAAAACAGGAAGAAGTTTCTGGCAGATCCTCACCTTTGAAATTCCTCCCTGATTTTATTTTTCCCATCTTCCAGGAACCAGATCCTTAAATCTTAAGATACTCTGTGAAATAAGCACTTTATTTATCTGCATTAGAAATCTAATCTTTTCTTTCATTTCCCTGGAGGCAGTGGGCTACCAGTTGGAAGACGTTTTGCAATTTGCTTTGGAGGTTCTTTACGTGCTTGCGTGTGTGTGTGTGTGTGTGTGTGCATGCGCGTGAGCGTGTGTGTGTGTGTGTATGAATAGACACAGACATAGACTCTTCTATAGTGGGAAATACAGTCCATTGTGTTTGGAATTTATTGCACAATTAAGTTTTTGTAATGCCAGGATGGCCTGTTTATGCTTTCATAAACCTAAGTATGGAATAAAATAAATGCAGCAATTATGAACAGCCCCTTCAAGGAGCTAAGAAGCAAGGGGAAGGTAGGAGCTTGAGACATAAAGGAAAGGCAAGGAATTTTGAGAGTAGCAACAGTAGTTAGGGAAGGAGGCCAGGCAGGACTGAGAAGATGAGTGCATTGAAGGGAAAGGGATCAACAAGGTGTGTGGAGGGGTAAGAAATGGTGAACAAGAGAATGACTTTGGAGATAGCCACATAGGAAGACGAATGAATAGGGAGGCCAGTGAAATATGATGGCTGAATCATAACTCAAGAATGGTGGCATCCCATTTTCATGTGAAGTAAAGGAAAGGCTTAGATTAAAGAAAAGGTATCACAGTTGGTTGACTCTTTTATTAATATTATTATTTATTTTTAAAAGTAAATCTATAGTATTATGATTGTTTTATCATTATTAATAATGCTACTGTCATTACTATTGATATTACTTAATATTACCCTTTTTGTAGAAAGAAATTCATGCAAGGATCAAGGCCTGATTACAGGTAGCCTCCATGTCAGACTAGATGTAATGGGAGGGCACAACAAATGGGGTGGACAACAGATGGGAGGTTGAGGTTATAATCAAGCTTCTGGAGCTGCACCAGAAAGCTGCAGTCACAAAACCACTAGCTGGCTGTAGTGAATCAAAACATCCCATTCTGTTTGCAGGGGTCAAGCTTTCTAAAAGATAGGGATACATTTGTATTTCCAGTCCTTACTGCTATTATTATATGATGAGTATCATACACCATAGACTTCAGTCTCATCTTCTTGTGCCTACAGACTATCAAAGGAGTTATTGCTGGCAGATAATTTTACCCAGCATCTTGCTATAGCCGATCAACATCCTGCCCCCAAGGCAGCAATCCTTCTAACATCCAGTCCAAAGAATTTCTGTTCTGCCCCAAGAGACTGATTTGTCTACCCATCCTGGTTCTCAGTGCCCTGCTAGCTCCATCCAACATAGGATCCTGTACTATATCATGAAACACGACGATTAAAACAAACACAATTCAGAGTTTCCTAAATCCAAGTTGGGGGCTCTTAAAACATTTGAAGTTTCCAGACCTATTAGAAAAAGCTCTGGGTTTTAATAAAGTCAACAAAGCCTTTTTTATTATTGTTTTTTCATAGCCAATTCTTCTAGAAACTGTAAAATATGTTCATGTGTTTCATGGCAAGCTGTTTTTAATTCAGCAGAAGTCCTGTGGAAGAGGGGGTGGGTTCAGTTTAAATCCAAAAACTGAAGCCATAGGGGGGATAAAAATCCTCCTTTGGCACCAGAGGAAAAACAAACATCTGCTTACATGTTATTATGTATTAAATTCAACAAACTAAAATCAATACAGTTGCCTTTTTTCCCACCTCATATAAAAGAACCCAGGGTAACATATCGCTCAGACCCAAGTAATCTTGAACTCTTACATCAGTTTACAAGTTGGGCAACTGTCATTGTGCTGCCTTTGAGCAACCCCTTGTGTGAGGTTTATAATTTGCATGACACAAATCACATCCACATCAACATTTCCAGAAAAGGATACAAAAAGCTAGTTTTTTGCCTATGCAAACTATTATAAATATATCCGTTTTCTGGTGTCAGGTTAAACAAGGCTGACTTTTTCCTCATATAAGGTGATGCGGGAGCTTTTGTGTCCCTGAAATCAGTATTGTGAGAGTTGTGCTGCCTGGCACTGGTAGAAAGCTGTTCAAAATGATCTTGCATTTGCAGTTTACAGAGCATTGACTCGGTCTTTTGTTAAGATAAGGGTGAGGCTGGATCACTCTATCCTGAAGGGTGAAATTCCAAAATGGTACGTACTGCAAAGGTTTTGTGCAATGGGAGCTACATTAAAAAAAAAAATGGTTTCCAGGTCTCTCCTCTTACCTCACAAGGCAATAACTTTTGGAATAGGAAGATATAAAGTGATGCCCCATTCATGTTGTAAAGGTGATAGTGTCCATGGTGTGAACCATGTTAGCAATTATGAAATCCAATGAAAATACTTTTACTTCAAATCTAGCAGTGATTTTGACCCTGGGTCTACCTTATTTTGATGATCCTCAAAAATGAGTTTTGCACTACCTTTCTTCTGTCTGCCCCTAAACATGAACTATGTAGAATCCATCCCATACATTCAAATAACTAACCCAGTGTAAGGGATTCACAAAAAATCTCTTAAGGTCAACCACCGCCATTTTAAATAACTAAGAAATTCTCGTGAAAATCATAGGTAGTTTTAGCTGATTAAGGACCAAATAAGGAGCATGCCATGTGACTCCTAATGGCAATACACCTTGAATACTACTACTACTAAAAAGATCACTTTCATTTTTCTTTTGCCAATGTCCAACCCGTTCATTTGGCTAACCTGTGATTTATAAACAACTGATGCACTTCATGGATGTTTACCCCCTTTGAGGCAGTGCTGAGTGCCATGTTATTTCAGCTATTTTAAGATGCAATCAGTGTAAGGAGAATGAGACAAACTTAAATTACAAAAACACTGGATGCCTTCCAAGAATTTGAAGTGGTTGATACTCAATTTCAGGTGCACATGGGAGCAAATAGGTTTTCCCTAAGAAGCACTTCTGATGTAGCATGTACACCCTAGCTAAAACTCCAGGAGGTAGTTGAGATAGGGCTGGATAGACAGAGGGCATTTCTCTGCTACTCTGTGGCCTCAGGTATAAAAATAAAGATTTAGGAATAAAATTTTCAAATGTGCCTAAGGGAATTAGGGCATGTTTGAAAATAATCTCCTTGGGTCTCAGACTCCAGGTGCTTTCATTAGGAGTTCTGAGACTCTGGCCAGAGGGGTTCAATCCAAGATGAACAAAAGAATCCATAAAGAAGTTTGCACCCAGAGAGGTTGTTAGATATATAGATTCAGGATCAAACTGAATGCAGTAAATTGCAGCTGGAGTAAAATCATTTACTGACTACTATTCTCTTCTCAGGCTGGTAGTTACCTCAAGCCAATTTTTTAAGAAGTGACCACAAATTTGGGGTAACTACACTTTTGGATGCTGAACTTGAGATTGTGACCTTGTTCAGGCAAGGTGCTGAGGTCCCCAAACATGTCATTGAGTGTCACACTGAGGGCAACGAGGGTTTTAATGTGTCTGCAAATCAGATACCAAGATTTCTCAAGATAATCAACAGGAGTTAAGAAGATAATTTCTCTTTAGGCAAGCTATTCCATAACTGCATACTTCAGAGTTCAGGGTTTATTGTAGCTTTCTTTGATGCATCTGGTACAGGCCATTGTCAAAAGCAGGTTATTGGAATAGATAGAAACTAGGTCTGATAAAGTGTGGCTGTTCCTATGTTCCTGGCTAGAAATACAGATGCATTTAAAATGTGTCCCACTTCATCTCTTGTGAAACTGTCCCTCCTTTAATTGGAACAGGGTTTTACAAAAGAGTGCCTCTCAGCACAGCAGTGGCCACAAAGAAGGTTTCAGACTGCTGACATGCAACTTTACATTTTCACTTTTAAATAAAATATAAAAGTTTAGCAAAGTTCAGCATTCACTGTATCTGATTTATATGAAAGAGGGAAAAATGTTCAAGTGCTCCATTAGAACCTTAAGCTCCACTTTTGAGCAATTAAGAACCATAATAATGGAGCACTCTTCAAAGCCTTGCAAAGCTGTATTAAAATAAAACATCATTATAATATATATTAAGTATATTTTCCTTAAAATTATGTTTAGATCTAAAAAAGAAACTATATATTATATAGTACTGATACATATATATTTCCCCTACAACTCTTTATACAGAAAAGAAGGCTTTCAAGAGAGATCTGTCAGCAGCCTTATTTGTTCAAAATGGAACTTGAGTTTCTCATTTACTTTTCTTCCATTTCCATAAAAATGGATTTTCTGGGTGGATCAGTCACAAACATTACATATAACTGACACACCCAGGAGGAACATCATTACAATAAGGATGCAGCAAAGGCCATGTTTAGATGTAATATATGTCAGATGCATTTACTCTGGTGTAAACTAAGTCAGAGTAAGGGTTTTTGGGCAGGTGTCTACACATATAAGGACTAGGGAGAAAATTAGCACCCAGTTCCCTGCAACCCTGCAATGGCCCCTGCTGTTACCCAGAGGAGCTCTAGGCCCTGGCTACAGCTGCCAGCACCTAGCAGCCCTTTTAAAAAGCCAGCTCCACTCACTGCTCTCTGGCCAGCCACTTTCTTTCCCAGGAGCAATGTCACCAACACAAGGACAACACACAGCAGTGTTTTCTTTGGCCACTCTGCCTCCCTGTACTGTGGCTGCTCTGGCCCCTGGCCCTGGCAGCAATGAGCATGCCCTGTGCTCCTGCTGGCCGCTGCAATCACCCTGCTGGTCTGCTATGCTGACCGCCACCTGGCCCACAGCTATCTAGCCCTGCCCAGCTCCCCCACAACCAGCGACTGCCCACAACCAGCGACTGCCACCCTGTGAGAGGTCCCTGCCTACCTAGCTGTGGGGGCAAGGGTTTCTCAAAAAAGTTTTGCATGGGGTGGGTGGTACCCAGGGCCAGGGGAGTGCACACAGGCTGGGTAGGGAGGGGAAATGGGCAGGGATGGGGGCCAGGGCAGGGAGGGCCATTCCCCACATGTCTGGGGCTGGTATGGCTGGTGTATGGCTCTGGCCAGTGTTCTCAGCCTACAAGGTGCAGCACCCAGCTGCTACCCCATCCCCCCCAGGCAGGAGCTGCCACTGTTGGCAGCCAGTGGTGTCATGACCAGCTGCACCTCATGTCTGGCCCTGAGCTGCACAGCTGGTGAAATTTGGTGGAAACTGTAGCTGGGGAGCTGAGTGGGATAAGGTGCTGCATGCCTGAGGTGTTACCAGTAGTGCCAGATCAGAGCAGGGCTTGGGCAGACTGCCCATGCTGGTGTAAACCAAATGGCTGCAGTCTGGGTCCCAAGGTGCCAGAATCTTGGTCAGCTGCCACAAAAAAGGCATGGCCAGAGCAATGATTGTGGTTAGTCCTGGTGACTGACTGTGCCTGCAAGGCCTTGACCTTTATGCGGCCTTGATGCACATCTGGCCCGACATAAATGCGGGTGTTAGAGCGCCTACTTCACTCAAACTGGCACAGCACCTCCACCTAGCCTCAAAGCACCATGAGGTCATCAGTTTCTTCCTGGCTCCAGTTGGGGCCCTAGGTGGAGGGCATGGGCGTGCGGATGCAAGTGGTCCTGGGCTTGGACAGGGTGGACAACACCATGCTGGGTCCCATGCCAGCTGTCTGGGCCTTCATGCAGCTGTTCTGGTATGAACAGGAGCATAGCATCGGACTAGAAGCTGCATGACACAGGTTATGCCCCACAGTACCTGTAGGTGCAGGGCAGGTCACTCAGGGGCATGCTACAGGCAGGTGGCACTAACCCTACTGCCCAGAAGCTGCCTGAAGCCCCACTTCAGGAGGGCTGACAGGCCTTGCCAGGGGCTGCAGCAGCCTGCAGTACCCTTGAGCACCCAACTGGCCCCGACAGCATTGTCCTAGCAGCCATGTCGCAGTACACTGTCAGGCAGCAGAGCAGGGTTGAAGGCAGGCAAGCACACCTCAGCTGTGGCCTCCCCAGATGGACACACAGGCCCTGCAGTGCTTTTATAGCTTGCAAACAGGGGCTGCCATAGGGGAAACACAACTCTGGAGCAGGAGAGGCTCCTAACCTCCAGCCCTGGGGCTGGCCTCAGTCAGCTCTCTAGTGGCTGGGCAGACCCAGGAGTAAATTTGCTCCTGGGTTGTGTCTACACGTGAGTTACTGTTCAGTAACAAATTGTGCTTAAATTTGCTACCTGCCTTTGCAGGTAGAAAATTTAAATAGTGATTAAGGGTTTTTACTGCCTAGTAAGTGCACACACGTGTAGACGCACATGCTTAGTATGCAGTAAACTACACTAATGTTCAGTAACACATCTCATATAGATGTGCCCACTGACACTTAATTCATTGCTTGTATACTCCCAGCTAGTGCTGCTATTTTCTGCATCATACTTACTGCTGAAATGTGAATTTCTGAAAGTGAAAGACCTCACACTGAATTATTGTAATCCAAACACTATATAAACAGCTCTGTTACTGGAAATCTGAAAACTCAGCTAGCCAGAATACCAGGAGTGACACATATTGTAAAAACATAGGGCCAGATTCTCTGGTAGCAACAATGTAATTATGCCTATTCTATCCATTCCAAGATGAAGACCTTAGCTTTCTCTCTCTTTTACTTTGATAAAGGATTGTGATCATTCAAAAGTAAATAAAATACTTTTAGTTTCCTCTTTATTTCATTTTCAGGGTTTTTTAATTTGTATTTGTATTGCTGTAAACTCCCCAGTTACAAAGCAAGGACCTTTTAGGGTTAGGTTCTACACCAGCACCAAACAAAAACAATGCATAAAAACCAGTCTGTGTCCCATAATGTTTACAATCCAATAAAAATCTCACCTTGACATTGTTATGCTAGTGTATAAAATATACTCTTTATCTATAATGAGCTACTTCATTCTTGACTATCCTTTTAAGGCATGCTGAGTGTATATGGAATAGAGCTGGCTAGAAAAATTAAAAAGATGATGTAAAAAAGTTTGAAGTTATTTCTATTTTGGGGGATTTGAAACAGACTGTAGGATCTTTGGTTGGTTGGTTGGTTGGTTTTCTATTTATCAAACTTCCTTATATCCTTTTTATCAAAGAATATTAATGAAAATATCATCAAAAGAACCGAACAATACCATGGCTTTTAGTAAACAAGAAGTGTCATTTTGTCATGGTTTGATAACTTCAGTGTTTAAAGCTGAAAAATATTCTGAAAAATGAAGTATTTTGTTAAGTCATTAGTCACTGAGCAGGGTAATGCAGGTGAGTGCACAGAGTAGCAGACTAGGATTCAAGAGACCTGTCCAGACCCTTCCCTTGGTTTCCTGAATGATAGCATCTAAGTCACATTTCTTTTCAGTATCTCTGACGGGGGTAGATCCAGTGGTGCAGCTATGTAACCCTTTGATTCCTGGTCCACCCGCAGTTTAAAAACCACCATCTAGCAGTGCCAACAGCATTTCCATTCAGGCATCAGTGAGGAAGTCGATTGATTTCATGGCTCAATATAATCTACTTGTTTCCTTCTAAACTCTTCATCCCTCAGCTGTTGATGACCCTTTCTCCTTTTTAATGATCTTGATGTTCTACTAATCAAGCTAGCCTGCTTTCTATAAATTCTGTTGGCTGTTAGATGATGGTGGTAATATAGCTCTGATTTTACAGCCCTGCAGACAGACATGCAGAGTGGCTGCAATTACAGTGCGTCAGAGCAGAATCAATTAACCGAGTCTGCTGGGGGGTAGTAGTTACCATGCTCCAAACTCCAGCATCTCATGTATCAAGCCTCCCCATGCGGAAAAATGGTGGGGAGGGCACTTTAACTAAAGCTTGTTTAAAGAGGGACAGGGGCACCGATACAGAAGGGATACATGAGACTCCTGGAGCTTTAATTAGAGCAGCTCCTGGAGCCACTCTAACAAAAGCACCACCCCCCTCACTCCCAGACCACGTGTATAAAAGCCCTTTAGCTCAGGTGTGGAAATAACTTTCAGTGAAAGATTTGGATTCAGTGTCAAAATGTTCAAGAAGGCTAGAATTTGTTTTATGAATCTGAAAGACATTCAGATTTAATTCCAAGGACTACAAACTAATGAAACAATATCTTTTGATTATTTGTCCTTGTTTGTTGTGTTTTTATACATACTAGATAATATAGCAATTTAATTAACTTTCCAGTAAAATATACTTGCTTTTTCTTCAATCTTAAACAGAATAAGATAGCCCGACATCCCTAGCATATTAGTAAAGGTTCTAGTTTCTTTTTAACTGGACAATGCCGATCGCTTTTGCAAAGAGATATACAAAGGACATGTGTCTGTGTATATAATCTGTATATAAATGTGTATAGAACAAACTATGGGTATGGCGTTGGCGGGGGGTTGTTTGTTTTATGGGGAGGGGGGTTGAGCCAAAATCTTTTGACACCTTTATTCTGTCAGAGTAATCCTCAATGCCTCTGAAGTCAAAAACATAACTTGGACATTAAGGTACCTTTAATGTCACTGTTCAACATCTTCATCAGTGACTTGGATGACGGGGTAGAAAGCACCCTGTTCAAGTTTGCTGATGACAATAAGATGTGGGGGGATGTGGGTGCACTAGAAGGGTGCAATAGGCTACAAGCTGACCTTGACAGGTTGCAACAGTGGGCGGATGAGAATAGGATGGGGTTTAACACTGATAAGTGCAAGGTGTTGCACATGGGGAGGAAGAACCGGCACCACACTTACAGGTTGGGGAACTCCCCTCTTGCCAGCACGGAGACGGAAAAGGATCTTGGAGTCGTCATTGACTCCATGATGAACATGGGCCGGCAGTGTGGGGAGGCAGTCAAGAAGGCCAACCGTACCCTGTCATGCATCCACAGATGCATCTCGAGCAGGTCCAGGGAGGTGATCCTCCCCCTCTATGCGGCACTGGTCAGGCCGCAGCTGGAGTACTGCGTCCAGTTCTGGGCGCCACACTTCAAGAGGGACGTGGACGATATGGAAAGAGTTCAGAGGAGGCCACTCGTATGATCAGGGGTCAGCAGGGCAGGCCTTATGAGGAGAGGCTACGGGACCTGAACCTGTTTAGCCTCCACAAGAGAAGGTTAAGGGGGGACCTTGTGGCCTGCTACAAACTGGTCAGGGGGGATCAGCAGGTATTGGGGGAGTCCCTGTTCCCCCGTGCACTACCAGGAGTGACCAGGAATAACGGTCACAAGCTGGCGGAGGGTAAGTTTAGATTAGATATTAGGAGGCACTACTTCACAGTCAGGGCGGCTAGGGCCTGGAACCGGCTTCCAGGGGAAGTGGTGCAGGCTCCTAGCCTGGGGATTTTTAAAAGGAAGTTAGATGAGCACCTTGCCGGGGTCATCTGACCCCGGTGCTCTTTCCTGCCAAGGCAGGGGGTCGGACTAGATGATCTACCTAGGTCCCTTCCGACTCTAGCTACTATGAAACTATGAAACTATAAGCATCAGGACAGCTGAGTCTCCCCCATAGCGACATGAGAAAATAAAATCACATAAACATAAAATGAATTGCCTACAATGATCAGTGAACACGTGTCACTCCCGGTATTCTGGCTAGCTGAGTTTTCAGATTTCCAGTAACAGAGCTGTTTATATAGTGTTTGGATTACAATAATCCAGTGTGAGGTCTTTCACTTTCAAAAATTCACATTTCAGCAGTAAGTATGAGGCAGAAAATAGCAGCACTACCTAGGAGTATACAAGCAATGGATTAAGTGTCAGTGGGCACATCTATATGAGATGTGTTACTGAACATTAGTGTAGTTTACTTTTGAAACATTAGTGTAGTTTATAAAAGCAGCTTTACAATATACCACTAACTAAAAGGATATTCTACTGAAATTTCTCTCTACCTACTTTTATCTGTTACATCTTCATGAAAAGAATTAAATGAAATGATTGGATGGAAAAATGAATCTCTCTGAATACACTGACATTTCATAAAATGTGACCTACACTAAAATAAAGACTGGCCCGAGAACTGCCATGAAATTAGGAATTATAACTCTGTTCTATAAGTAAGGACCTATACAATATGTCAAAAAAAACTTTTAATTAAGGAAGTTAAATTCAACCCTTCTTAAGCTTGTTGACATGAAACAAAGATTTTAGTTTGGTCCCAATGCAGGGTGAAGTAAAACCATATTATCTGGCATTGTGAAGCAGGGGGGAAAAATGATCTGTGGAAGAGATTTCATAGGGAACAGCAGGAGGTCTATGAAAAACCAGTGAACCAAATAAATCACATAACAAAATTTAGTAGGCCATGCATGTGAATAGGGAGATAGATAGTAGGCTATGTCAGCTTTTCTTGCAAGGGCACTTTTTTGATGGTGCTTCGCCTCATGGCTAAGCAAGAGAAGAAGATGAAAGATCAGATTGAACAAGATCTAGGACCTCTTATTGTGAATTCTCAGCAACTGCAAAAATATGCCCTTTTCAGAAAGACGTGGGCACAAATTGTGAGCCTGGTCAAGGATTTTTAGAGTCATTGCAACCAGGGAGCAATCATATTTATAACATGTTGGCCAGTGCAACATTAAATCTGAAACTACTGTGGTGATGGCAGTGTCGTGTTTCACACAAGGCAAGAAACAAGTGTCCTGACATTATGGCCACTTAAAATTACACGGTTACTTTTCAGAAACATCTGCTGCGGCATCCTGAACAAATTCCTGTTTCGGAAGTTCTATTCTCCTATCTGAGAACATCGGTCCAGCATTTTTTGACACAACAAAACAAACCCAAACTATTATTTTTACTTCCACTTCTGAAATGAAAGCAAAAGTTCTGCTTAACTGCACCGCTTTTCCTGAATAAGTCTACCCAAGATGTGACTGCATTTCAGCACCAGGCAGATAACGCCCAGGTAACACATATGACATGGCAAAACATTTTGGAACTTCTGAGATGGATCGAGGTCTCTCTCCAAACTTTTGAAAGCTGAATTCTTCTGGAAAAAGATGGAACTGTTACCATTCTTCAATCTTACAATGGGATGTTATAACCCTGCTGATCTTAATTTGGACCCATTGTCCTCACAGACTAACTCTGGGTCTCCCCAGCTGAAATGATCTCATACTCCTGATAAAGAGGATATGCATCCTTTTCTTGCTTCTGTGAACAGTAAAAATAGTTAATGAAAAACAAATCTGAAAGACTGTTGTTGCTACCTGGGCTGAAATACTTAGCCATTATAGATACACTCAGTACTACTGTTTCAGGCTGTCTGTAAGACTCAAGCAGTCATGGGCTTGGAAACATTTCAGTGGTTGCAACTGTTATAATTTGCTTTTAATAACCATGCACATCGGTCTTTGCAGGGAGAAAGTTTTGTTACAGGATTATCTGTCTAACACCAATGTCTGGTATCTGGAGCAACTCTAACTTCAGAACTGACTCAGAGATGCAGGTGGGATGCAAAAGTCCCTGTGGGTTGTAGTTACCTTTATCAAGGATCGCTACCTCTACACAGCATCAGGAATAACCCAAACTAGCAGTAACACTGCATATCTTCCGAAGACTAAACAATTACTTGCACATTAAGAAAAAAAAGTTCAAAGGGCTAGGTGTAATGGAGACGCTTAAATGACACCTAACATAACAAGAACCTTGTCCTAATATAGATGGATTCAAACTAAGCCTCTCTCTCTGTGCATACATCCTGTACTGAAATATACTCCAAAATATATATATTTTGAGGACCTCAAGATTAGCTTCTGAAATGTGTGTCATTTATACTTCTTGTAGAAATGTGTGTATTTGCTGGAAGTCTCCGATCAAAAAGCCAATCAGACCTGACCCTATTTAGGCATAAGTGACCTCACAAAGTCATGGCTTTCCATGCATAAGTGAGGCATAAGTGACCTCAAAAAGTCACAGCTATAGCTGTGTGCTATTTCAATTATTGCTTGGTGTTACCTGTGCATCTCTGTGGATTTCTTTTAGAAACAAGTCATCAAAACATTTATTCAGGGGGTTATTAATTAGTAAAATAATGTGATGACATTGAAACATTTTTCAGGAGAACTAAGACCTTGGGCATTCAATGTGCTCAGTTGTGAAGTTTGAGACTTGTGCTTGGCTCTCACTAATTGCCTTCTACAAAAGCAGCTATGCCATTATACAGAACCACCTTCATTTATTTTTATCCTACAGTGGCACTAAGAAAAAAAGAACAACCTATTCCTGTTTGAGGATGGGGACAGAAATAATAAATGCGCTGAACCATTTAAAAACATCGCTTCTTAATAAACAAAACCTTTTATTCTGAACTGCAGAAGGCTAGCTTGATGCAATGCAAACAGAAGAGGCAGCATATGTAGATCAGAGCTGACACATCAAAGCAAACATGACAGAAAAAGCCTCTCTAAAGGCTTAAGAAAGCCAGCTTGGTGGAGACAAATTGTTTAAATATAAAAAGCTTTTCTTCGATATAAAGAACACAGCAGTAGAAACAACTGGGAGAGACCTGCCATTTCAGAAGAAATGCAAAGCCATGGTTGCCTGTAGAAGAAAAAAAACTTTCCAAATGCAAATATTTAAAAACCCATAGCAAACCCTCTGAGGGGAGAGAGCAGGTTTTAAAAGCAGGCAACAAAGCCCCAAATTGCTTTTACAATCTGGAAAGAGAAAGAACAATACTAAGAATCAAAGTGTCGACTTTCTATTTCATTTATGGCCAGATCTGGCTGCTGAACATCCAGGACTCCCACTGTTCAGATATACTTGGGATCCCGCCTCAATCCAAGTGGAACTCTGCTTAAATTAAATGGACACATGCCGATATAAAACCGATCGGTGAGATCAGGAGCAAGCTCCTTTACTTCAGAGCAGTTCGGCACAATTCTAGTCACCCCAAAGTAGTTACTGGTGTCTGATGGGGAAAAAAAAGCATTGTTTCTTGTTTCATTATTGGCAGTCACCATGGCAAAGGAACGAGAGACAAATATTCGGTGAAATCCCAGTCCAGCTCAATTCAGTGACAAAACTCCCCTGAACTATGAAATCCAAATCAAAATGCTGTTCTCTCGAAACATCGAGACGCAAATCAAAATGGACCGGTACTGTTTTGCACAGCCCTAGTACGGTGCTAATTTTTGGCATGCCTGCCAAAAGGTTTGCCTACTCCCAGTCTAAGAATGCTTATTCTGTATATATCTAAGAAGACTATCCAGTCTGATATATGGAATGCTTTGCTGAAATTCACTGGCAAGGTATTTGGCATATCAACTGGGCACAGAGAAAATACAGTCCTAACTTTGTCTCACAGCACAGGTCTCTTTCTCGATTCTAAAAGATACCTGGCACATGATTGATACTAACCCAAAATGAGAGAGCGGCAGCAACCACCACAGTGGCATCTGTTAATCATCCCTTTCCTTTATCTTCTGATAAATGTCCATCTTAGAGTTCGAGATCCAAGCTGGATACAATCTAAGTAATAAAGCCATATACGCACACAAGCACACTACTATATATACACCACTAAAGCAATCCAAAATGACACCTTTGAGTATTACAAAGGATTTCACATAGATCCATAAGCACTAAGATGGTTTCCCGTTAGGGTCCTGGAAGAGGCAAAATGATTAAGGAATTCTTAGTTTTAGCTTGCAGCCCAGTAGTACAGTTTCATCCAGAGAAAAATATTGAATCCAGCAGAAAACAAAGGCTCATTCTCTGAGAAAATGGGTTGCAATCATTGCTGACTGTCTCCTCTTTGACGAATTAAGGGTAGAACTGTAGGAAGCAGAAGCCAGATTAAAAAGAGGTTTGTCCTCATCTTATCTGGCTGAGAAGAGGAAATAGGGTAAGGTCAGCCTGGTCACATCTTGAGTATACCTCCTGCTCTCCAAGCAGGTAAGGGGAAGGACTGATATAGAGACTCTGTCTACCCTCCTTGATAATTAAAGTACCTATCCAGCACGAGAGAAAAAGTAAAGTTCACCTTCTTGAAGACTTCAATAACTTTCCTCCAAGCACCTGCATAAAAAGTAGGAAAAGAGGATGTAGTTATTGTATTAGCTCATGATCACAACTGCACAGGGCAAGAGACAGAAAAGTCCTTGAGCTCTCTGTCTCACTCTTCACCACATTTTGCAAGTACTGTGTATCTACGGCTCATGTACAGAGAACAAAATACTGCACTTGGCCTCACCTGGGGAATCACAACAATATTGGCCTAGATTCTGTCCTGGGGCTGAACTAAGCATTATACTGAGGAATCGTGTAGACTTTGAGGGGCCACCCCACAGCTCTCGGATCATGCAGCAGTCAGCTCCAAAGAAAGTTCAGACGGCTAGAAAGCCATGCTACCCTCCACAGCCTGGCACGAGGCCCCAACTTGCCAGAAGTATTTGGGTGTCTATCAGAGCTCTGCGAAGCTTTGGGTGCTGATTCAATTCGGAGGAGATTCAGCCTGACTCAGCGGCCAAATCTCCAAATCTGAATTGAATCAGGAGACCAATAAAAAAAGGCCAAGTTGATTCAAAGCTGTACGAATCGATTCGGAGAGCTTCCGAGATTCGGGCTGTCCCTGCTCGCTGACGCAGGGAGCTGGAGCCAGACTCCATGCTGGTAAGTGGGGGCAAGGCAGCTGAAGGAAGGGGGAGGAGACCATGGAGGGACCCCTGCCAGGGCCCATGCCCTGCATGCTCCCCCAGGCAGTCTCAGTACCTCCCGACTCCTGCCCACTCTCCCAGCCCCGCCCCCCTGGCTGCCCTGGCCAGCCCTGGCATCCCGGCTCTTTAAAAAAAACCCATACTCGCTGGCTGCTGTAGTGGCCATCAGGGCTTCTGGGAGCTCGTGACAGAGCCCCCCATGCAGCGCGGGGTGGGGAGCACCGGGGATTGCTCCCCCTCCTGGCAGCAGCTGGTGAGTGCCGGATTTTTTTTTTTAAGGAGCCGGGACGCTGGGGCTGGGTGGGGCACGGGGCCTGTCCAATTCAGAGATTTGGCTGATTTAGCGGCAGCTGAATTTCCAAATCAGATTCGGCCAAATCAATTGAGGACAGTGATTCGAATCACTGAATTGGATCACTGTCTCCTGAATCAGCTGAATCCAAATCAAAGCAAATACTAACCGCTTCACACAGGCCTATACCTTACTAAAAATCAACATGTGTTAGGGTCAGATTTTTAAAACCTAAGTCCTGAAGGGGGGTAATCATTCCTTGTGACCAATTCTCCTCCATTATTTTCCTTTGCTCTAAAACTAATGGGCAAATGGAGTTATTGCAGACAGGCTACAAACAGACTCTGCATTTATCCTGTGATAAACCATTTTATCCTTGGACAAAATCCAGTCTTACAGGCAAGTATGCCTGTTGTCTTGCAATAAATGCTAAAGAAGTTCCACAGGTAAGAGGTAGTAAGAGTTTATCCAAGGATATTGGAAAGACATCTGTATAGTTACTTCAGCCATTGATTCAATGATGCCATTGCATCACAATGAATCACACTGCACTCATTAAACCCTGATTAGAAAGGTGATGTGTGTACAGGCTAATCACAGGATATTCTTGTTCTGGGACAAATGCAGGCACAACTTATCCAGGGATGTATGCAATGTCTGTCCCTAGCCAAAGACTGCCCCAGCCTTCATTTTTCTTTCTTCGTAAAATGGTCAAAAAGAGTTTCAGGGACAGACATAAATCATGCCCCTTAGCATGCCTCCTGCTCCAGTAAGGTGTGGCCACTCCCCATGGCTAGTCCACCCAAGATGAATTCTCCCAGTATCCCTGGATGCTCCAGGCCTGCAGCAGTGGGAAGCACTCACTGCTTCTACTGGGCACAGCCAGAACCACAACTCTGGAGCGCCCAGTGGCTGTGGTGCCTCCCATATGGTCCATCCTGCAGCCAGCAACCCCCATGCCCCTAGTCACAGGTGCCCCATCCCCTGAGCACATAGAATCAGAGATCTCGGACAGACATTGCATAAACCAGTTTGAGCCAAATAAGTCTGATACTACATTCAACCAGGTTCATCTCAAACTGGTTTCAGCCATTTTCAAACTGGTTTATGCACACTGAACAATCTGTTGTTACAAGTTTAAACCAGCTTCTGCTCACTTAAACCAGCTTATGTGTACCATCTGCCCCTAGCCCTGGTGTCATTTGCAGTTGCTGGGGATGTTTCAACCACCTTTTACTCACCCCCCACCCCCCAGACCCCTCCCCACCAGATTGAAAGAGGCTCAGATGTAGGGGGCTCAAAGAGTCTTTAATCACAGAAAAACACAAGGAACACTATGGGGTACTGTCTCTACCTGGGGCCATATACAGCTTAGTCCTGCCCTTGCTCACCAAGCTTCTAGTGGCAAGTCACAGCTATGCAGGTGAAAGAAGCCAGAGATGGGTTTTCTCCTTAAGGTGCAACTGCTCCCCTAAGCTGAACAACACTAAACTGATTAACATTTCTAGAGCTCACCGTGCAAGGTGTAAAGGCCCCAAGAAATTGTAGAACCAGCTTTTTCCCCTATTGTCCCTTACATACATTCCTGCAGCACAGGAGCGAATGGAGGTTTTAGGATTTGTAACTTCTTACTTTTCTTTTTGAGAAAGTTGCTTGAAACCAGATGGGATCGTAAAGATAAAAGTTCTCCCATTAAGTGCCAGCAGAGATGCCATTAGTATGCTAATGGACAGATGTTTTCTTAAGGAAAAGATTAAACATATAAAAGGTGTCAGGAGAATAAATAGCCCCTTTTTCATGTAGAATCCAGCACGGAAATGACCAGTGGGATAGAACTGATCAGCAAAGGAAGAAGCTTGAAAAAGTCATTTCAGGTGTCTTGGTAGCTTTGACACATGGATTACAGCAAAGTTACTACTAGAAGCCTCTCTAACAACCTCTATATATTGGTGCCCCTGTGTGAAGCAGCAGCATTAACCATATAATGCTTTTTTCACAATGTAACTGCACTGAAAAATACACCCAAAATGGTAGTTTGCAGAAAATTAAACCGCCACAATGCTTGGTGTATGCTCAATCAGTAAAGAACAGGTCTGATAATTAAATCCTTAGATAAAGGCTTAAGCTTCACATAACAATAGCTCATTTATCAGGCAAGGTTTCTTCAAAATATACCATTAAAATATATATGTACACACAGAGGTGTAGGTTGTAGCCGTGTTGGGCTAAGGACATAGGCAGACAAGGTTCTTTGGGTGAATCTGATATCTTTTATTAGACCAAGTTGGAAAAAATGCTAAAAAAAATTTCCAACTATTTAAGTTGGTCTAATAAAAGATATCAGATTCACCCAAAGAACCTTGTCTGCCTATGTACACACACATTGAAATGTACTCATTTTGGAGCCCATCCTGCAAACTCCAGCATATCAGAGCTACTGTAAACACCTAAATGGTCTCTGTGAAGTGAGGAAAAATTACAAGAATAAATGAAACTTTCACACCCAGATTATTTGTAAGATCTTTTCATGTGGCACCAGGTACAAGGGTTTCTTCTGATTAACACCCTGGGATTTTAGTATGTCCACTCTGTGGTGGCACCATGCATTAACTGGGACAGCACTGGTTGTGCCCCACTCAGCCTCTTCCACCTGGATGCTCCAGACCCAAAAATAAACCAGTCGATATACTTCACAGCATCTTTTCCAGCTGCTCTTTGTCTCCAGTGTCTTCAAAATGGTCACTGAGGACAAACCCAGAGCATCCTTGCCACAATATTTTCAAACCTGGATCCTAGACGCTGTTATAATATAGAGGTACCTGAAGCCAGTAGGGGCCAACCTTTTTGGAAGGCATGCCACAAATTAGCTCTGCACACTTCCCAAGCACCACTCCAATCCCCTTCCTCTGCATGGTCTGCTGTTCTGCTTTCTGGTCCCTGCCCTATCTGCTGCTGTGCTGCCTGCCCCCGTGAGCCTCACACAGGCTAGGTACAGACATTCACAAAGCCTGAGGCAGAATCGATCTAAGTTATGCATTTTTCTGTAAGTGGCACAGTTTAGGTCAGTCGTGACCAGAACATACGTTCACCCTTTGCTGGGGAGAGGGGTGGGGGGCAAACCTTAAACCAGGTTTCTACATTTTTAAACTAGTCTACTTGCTGAACTTCTGTTCTGTTATGGGTATAGTCCAGTTTCGTGTGCCTAACTTCTGTTTTGTTACAAGCATAAACTAGTTTCCAGCAGAAATGTAATGTCTGTACCTGGCCACAGAGGCTGCCTGTGCCACTTGAGACACACATGCTGCAGTTTGACCACCCCTGCCCTACATAATTAACCAGTGCAAGCAACAATATTAGGATCTCACTTGCTTCAAATAGCTGAGGTTTCAAGTATTCAAAAATATTTTGGGGAGCTGACAGATGAGGTTTTCAGAACCAGATGCCTAAAATGTGGGATTTACATAGGAAATGTGCATCCATTGCATAGCGATCAATCAAAATGATCTGCTACGGTAAGCATGATGTATAGCTAATATTCTGCACTTCAACCCTTCAGGCTGCACCAGGTATTTCTATCACTTGTGTTTCATTTTTAATACCTTACAATTTGCTTTTTTATTTTAATTAGTGTGTAGGAGCTTGCATTAACTTGTAACAATAACACAGTCTTTTAGATGAAGAAAAACTGCACAGGTACTTTTGATTCACGTGTTCTCGAAAGCATAAGACCAAAGCTGGGAGAACCCCTTGATACAAGACTACAAACAAAACTAATGCTGCGCAAACAGAACCTGGACAGGGCTCTTAAAGTAACTGAAGGAAACTGGCTCCTCCTAACTTACATATTATCAAATGAGCACTCACATGAGACGGGAAGCAGCAGCTATGTTTTATACATATTATGATTTAAGGAATAAAGAAGTCTTCAGACTGTCATGAACACTGGGTAAGGACAGCAACAGGTCAATGCTCCACTTCCACGACTCGTCAGACTTCTCAAAGGCTGAAGTGGGAAAACAGCATCAACACCTTATCCTGACCTTCCCTGCAGGCCTGCATTTTACCTTGGCAGAGCAGTGGTATGAGTAGGGTGGGGCAACCATGCCAGGCACTGACTTGGTGGAGGGGGGGGAAACACTGCTGCTACTGCAGCCACACAGTCACACCAGTGACATGGTGGCCACTGGAAATCACTGCTGCACTTGTGTGGCAGCTGCCCTAGGCACCCAGCCATGTCTTTATAAGGCTGTTGAAGAGCATGTTAGGACCCTGCAAGCAGCTGCAATGGAGACTCTCTTGTCTAACCCCTAGGTTTTTACTACTGAAGTAGCCATGAGGTCTCCCTGTGCTCTTTGTTCTTGCTACACCACAGCATGACAAGCCATACCTTTCCTGCTTCTTTTTGCATCGTGCTGGGCAACAGCTTCAATGATGTGTTCAGTCAGTGCAGCAGACATCTCATTAAACTCCCTGGTTATACTCAGGCCAAAGACGGTTCCCTAGACCTGTCCAAGCATGCCTCAGCCCTGACAGCTTTGATGGAATCTAGCCCATATATTGCCCTATATGGACAATACTTCAATCAGTAATTCATTAGCCTGGCCTTCTAGTTTGGGCTGCAATTAGCTTGGCCCTCTAGTTTGGGCTGTGACACTTCTCATTTGTGAATTAGGGACATAGATCCTCATAGACCTGAGGGTATAACTACACAACACAATGCAGTGCCATGCAGAGCTTGGCTGAGGCACTCAGGCTACATATGAACAACATATCTGGTACCAAAAGCAGCACAACCACATTAACATGAAGCTCTAACCAAGCTAATTAGCTTTGCTGATGAGCAGGACTAATTTATCTCTGCCTGGTGCATTGTGACTTTTAGACATATGCTGGGAATTATTCAAGGAAGCACCACAGATGTTCATGGAGCTGGGTTCAGTTGCTTTGTTTCCAGTTTGCCATCACAGCCTGATGAATTAAACAATGTCTAATATTGGACACTGGTACCATTCACTATGCCGCACACCAAATACTTCAGCAAGAAATTAGTCCTCCAACCCCACCATAGAGTACAGTTATCATTTTCAAAAAGTAAAGTGATGGGAATATGCTATCCCCAAGTCCCAGCATCCCGGCTGTTATGAGGAGTGTCAGGGCACGGAAAGAATTCCCTGCGTCTGCAAGTGCTGTTTCTGCTTTTGCCACTGGCTCCTTTGCAATGTATTACAAATATCACTGGCATGTACTAGATCAATCAGTAACAAGTGGTTTGGGGATGGTGTCTCTTTATTGATTATCCTCTGGCACCAGCATCTCCTTTTTATCTCTGCAGGGCAGACCAAGCTTTCCCTGATTTCCTGCCTGTGGATAGTGTCAAGCGCAGAGGGAGAAATTGATGCCTTCTTGCTACCTCTGTAACACTTCAAGTTTTAACCAGTTCGGTTTTATTTCTCCCCTGTTCTTCTTTCCTCCTTTCTCCATGATCTTTAGGCGTGTGTCTTACCTCTGCTGCTGAAAACAACTGCTCTCCAAACATTCCCTTCTCCTCTCTCTAACGTACTCAACCACATTCCTCAGTAGGCAAAGACCTCCCTTCAACATATTAGAGAACAGAAACAATGGGGATTATAGGGTATAGTTCCCCATCCCAGCCACCCAGCTTCTGGGACTTGATAAAAACTTCCACTCCAGGAACACAAAGCGTTTCAGTGCAATAGTGCTAAGTTTCACCATGCCTATGGTCTGATTCTTCTTCATCCTGACGTTGGAGCCTTGAGTACTTGCACACAGCACTGTTCAGGGTTCATCCCCCTTCTTCAATGGGGATTACCTGTTAAACATTCAATATCTCAACAACACCATATGGACTTAAAAGGACCCAAGATTTCTTCCTATGGGGTAAGAAAAAGCCAAATAGCAACTTCAGCAAAAATAAGGTTTTTCTACATTTTGGTATAATTATTAGTTCTGAATTTCCTCTCTGTCCCAGAGACAGTTGCAAACTCCATTGTGTGCTGTCCTTTGTTTTGTGCAACATTGGCAATACTTGTTCATAAGACTTTTTCTAGAAAAATCCAGAACGTTTGCATCACCCATTTCTTGCAGACATGAAATTGCTCAAAAACAGCAATGTATGTGCAAAGCCATGTATGTCTTAACCTCAACTTCAGACCATGGTTACAGAGACACTAGAAAATGGGCCTGTTCCCAATACCACAGTAGAGACCAGGCTAGGTAAATTAAGGTGCCATACAATGACCTTTTGCCTTCAAGAAAAGGCTCCAAAATAACGTGAAGATGTTCATGTCGGGTCAAATGCAGTATTCCATTCAACCTGAAACCTAATTTTTGGGATTCATCTACCATTTCAAGTATTTCAAGTCAATCTCATTTTTATTGACTTATTTATTTGGCTTCATTCCCCAAACAGAACGATCAATACTCTGTACAGCATATTCAAGAGGTAAAGTCTCATTGCAAATCTACTTCCTTGCATACCAAAGTCTCTTTTGAAAATGGGGTACAAATTATTTGGCATTTATTGAAAATGTTGCCCCAAAAACCATGGGGACATTTTCAGTTAACGCTGAATTCCCTCCAGTTCTGCAATACGCTTTTAGAAACGGGGAACTAGACTTGCCTGCAGTATACTCTGAAAACGATATAATGTCCTTATAGCACTGCTTTCCATATAATTGTCCATCATAATATTTGGGTTGCTTATTAACCAGAGTTGCAGCAAATAGAGAAATTCTTTAAACAGTCCACGGTGCTGCTCAGCATCTCTTTCTGAGTGGCCACACTTTACAGGCAACTCTACCTTTTCAAGTCCAACCAGTTAGAATCAGTCATGCCGTACATGTTGTACAATGCTGATCTGTTAGTAATAAGAGATGGAATGAAGTAGATGCCTATCAGGCTCCTTGCCTCTGTGTAATTTTTGAACTACACATGAGGCCAGGAGTAAAAGAAGCAAGAAAACACCCTGAAGGGAAGAATGGAGGTGAACACAGGTGAACTCTAGAAATTTGAGGGGCAGCTGGAAAAAGATTTTTTTAAAACTCTTTTTAGCTATACACAGTAAGGGCCACCAAAAGGGGAGAGAGTCAGAACGTGGCGGCACACTGACATTTTTAATAGTTTTGAGTTAACTTAGGCAGAGATAGTTCATTATAAAACTGATACAGGACTGTGAAGAGGTACTATACTTCATGCATGAACAACATATGAACGGTAGATATCGAATGAGATGATCTGAAAACAAGGTGAAACCATGACTTGCACTTGAGGAGCAATTTTGGTGGGCTCATTCCCTTGTAAGACACCAGATTGCAACTGGGGACTGAAATAAAACACTCAAAAAGATATCCAGGCTTAACCGGTGACAAAGCAAATAGTCTGGACTCAATAACTGGTAAGTCCTGTGCCCTATGGAAGGTGGACAGTACTCTGACAATACAGACGTGATATAATGTTCAAAACTATTAGTAGAGAGGCAAGAGCTCAGAGCCACAGTTCATAAAATACAGCATGTGGAATTTCTCACACTGTGGTAAACAGTATGAGCTAGGATAGCGTCCAGCATTTATGAAAAGGTACAAGGGATTACTGCACTTCACAAGTGCCAGCTGAGTACACACATCATAGACCAAAATGATGGCAACAGCAAAGGGGGGACCCTCAGAAGAAAATAGCCACCAGTGCAGCAGAAGAGGGATGGATGCAAAGCCTAAAAGCAAATAGAAGGTTTTTTAATGTTAAACTGGACACAGATGCGCAAGCCAATACTATGCCAGAAACAGTGATATAGGCATGAAAGAAAAGTGACAAGCAGTAGAAGGCAAATCGTGAAACCCAGGACTTATAGCTGTAAATTTATTTCTATTAATGGAGCAGATGAACTAGCTAACTGAATGAAACATTGGGAAAGCTGATTCTAGTACCAGGGGAAAAGTGCCCACAATCAGGTTGAAGAGTCACTGAAAGGACGAACGAGGCAGGAAAACATGTGCATACTAGGGCTATGCAAAGCTTCGGTTGCTGATTCAATTTGGCGGAGATTCGGCAGTCAAATCTCTGAATCCGAATTCAATCAGGAGACCCTTTAATCTCTCCGAATCAAACTGGAGCCCTCCAAATGAATTCAGAGAGATTCAGAAAGATTCAACGATTCAGATGTAGATGCAGCTTTAAATATGTTTTCTACATACCTTAAAGTACCAGGTGGCTCGTGAACACTGAGATTCTCGGGCAGATGGAGTATCCCACGGGACCATGGGGGGATCCCGAGCACACTTGGCAGCAGACCCAGAAGTAGACCAGAAGCACTCCCAGCCCACTTTTGGGTCTGCCAGGGAGCATACGGGGGCCCCCCGGCTCAGCGAGTGGTGCATCCTGGGTCTGGGGGGCACCCGGGATTTCCTCGTGGCTGATCACCGATCTGGGGGCAGCATCCCCCCCATGCGCTTAGTGGCAGACCTCCTGTGGGACGCTCCATCCACCCCAGCATTGCAGCATTCATGAGCTCCGCTGGTACCTTGAGGTATGTAGAAAAAACATTGTTTATGGCTGAATCACTGATTCTCCAAATCGGCATCAAATTTTCAGATTTGGATTCAGCTGAATCAAATCAGGACAGTGATCTGAATCAACAAATCAAATCACTGTCCCCAATTCAGGCTGAATCTGGATCGAATACGGCCTGTTTCACACACCCCTAGTACATACTTTGCCACAACAGCCTGAGAGGGGTTGCATGCAGAAATGGAGAGGGGGCACAAATCTTGATGAGTTTAAGAAAATGAAAGCTTTAAAGATAGGCCCAAGTCTGGAGGTACGAAACAGGAACTGGAAAACTAAGTTGTCCATCAAAGACCTGTTTAAAACAGCAGTCAAAATTGGAAACCAGTGGTTTATGCATAAATTAACCAACAAAAGGTGAGAATCCCTGCAAAGAACAGCTTTGGCCTGAGGGTAGAAATTTCATTTTTGAGAAGCCCGTGTTAACTGATACTGACCATAAACCACATATTTCCACTCCCCAAAGGGGCCTGGCAAGCTTCTCCCGTGAGGATACAGAGCTTTTATTTCAGCTGCAAATGTATGATTTGCAAACTGAATACACCCTGGGGACAGATTTGGTGCATGTGCTCTTTGTGACATGTAACACCCATGCAAGGAAGTGAAGCCCAGAGCTTGTCATGTACATGACAGCCCTGCTTGCCAATCACATTTGGGTTAAATGCCTGGTTGCAGAGGCATAGCAAGTCAGCTGGGCACCTGGGGCAGCTGAAGTGCATGGGGACAGTGGTCCCCATCTAGTTGGTCTAATAAAAGATATCACCTTCACTACAAGTTCTGACTCCTGGGGGCACTGGCGACTTCTGGTTAACACCACGCTGCCTGATTTTGTGGCTGTGGCAGCAGCTGCTATGTTCCCACTGCCTATTCCTCCACTCCAAGTCAGCACTGGGGTATGCTGCCCTGTTTGTGCTGCCTTTTATGCTACCTCTTGGATACCCGGTTAAGAGAAAGCTTGTTTTGCAGGTGACGAAGCTCTGAGAACCTGGAAGCTGATAGCAGTCCCAGATCCTAACCTCACAGCTTCCACAATCTTAAAGGTCCATGGCTCTGGGGTTGTCCACCATGCAGAAAGCCTCAGCATCAGGGGCCTGAGGCCTTCCTGCATCTGAAACCCATAAAGCAGACTGCCACAAAATAGAGCCCATGTTTCCTTTTGCAGAGAAATTCAACCACTATTGTTCTGGCTCCAGATAAGAACTAAAAAAAAAAATCTCAAAAAAAAAAAAATGCACAAAATGCAAGTATCTGTTTCTGTCAGCTTTATATCTTACAAGTCCTTAAGCCCTGTCCAGCATCAGCTTTCCCCTCAAAGTTAGTCTGGCGTTCAGCGCTAAAATCCTGGAAAAGTATTTCCACTGTTTATGTCTGGATTTAGCTTGCTGCAAGACCTCTTCATTCTAATCTGTAATCTTAGTTACCTCCTTGAGGGCACCCACTGTAATTTCCCATTTCAATTGGCAGAGCAGATGAGAAAACTCGTTCACACATACCAATCCCATATATACACAAAAGCTGTCCTAAAGGAGCTGGCTGAAATGCACACAGACAAAGGTCCTGTGGTTAACTGTATTATTCTGTTGAAATACAGGATGCGGTAGGACACAGAATGTGTGCAGAACCATAACAAGTGACTTTTTTCCCCCCGTTATGGACTCAGTAGGCTTGTACCACTCTGTAAAGAGTTTTTGGGGGGGCAGGGGAGGTTGTTTGCGGGTTTTTTTCCCCTGCTGCCAATATCTTGTCAACTTGTGCTTAGTTTGAGAAAAATTATTTTCTTTCTACTTATATTTTTAAAAAGTAATAAATTCACCAATATTTTGAATGTGTATTGAGAGTCTGCTGCACACTTGTTTCAGTTATGCTTTCTAAGGTTTCATTTGCAGAGAAAGAATATATGTTTAACAGATATTTGCAGAAATAGTCAGTCAATTGCTATCTATTTTTAGACAGTCTATTTTTACTATTTTTATTTACGATTATCATTTGCATATTAATAATGCTTAAGGCTCCTACTCTTGTGCTACGTGACCACTAGACGCAGTGCAAATGCAAATGCAAAGGCAGTGACTATTTTGAAGAACAGTGAATAAGACAAGGGACAACTGGATTCAGACAGGTGAAAAGTACAAGGAGACAACATAAATCAGCATGGGGGCAGTGGTCTCAGCACCACAGTGGCCTTACCATTTTCAAATCTGAGATACCATTCCAATTTTTTTTTTTTTTTTTTACAGATTTTACAGATGCATTAGGGGAGCTCCTTCCAAGTGTAAGAGCCAACATGAGAAGAAAGCCCAATATTTTTTGTCTGACAACCAAACAGGTGCATAGCTTGGTATCTTGGGCCAGCTGGAGTAAGAAGTCACCCTTAATCTACTGGAATAGAGATGATAGCTAGGGTAGATATAGGCTGTGAAGGGTCTTTAAAGTAAAAATATCTAGTCTAGGTTTGATGAGACAGAGAAGGAAAAGCTAGTACCAAGAGATGGGGAGACATGGCCAAAGCAGTGAGCTAGGGAACTTATCTCTGCAGCTGTGTTTGGGGTGGATAAGATCAGGGCAAGATTACATTTGCTGAGGCCAGAGCAGAAGAGTCTCAGTAATGAAGGAAAAAGACAACCAGAGGTATAAAAA
This sequence comes from Crocodylus siamensis, assembly GCF_052110815.1. Taxonomy (NCBI): domain Eukaryota; kingdom Metazoa; phylum Chordata; order Crocodylia; family Crocodylidae; genus Crocodylus; species Crocodylus siamensis. Next base: position 409,635,894 of record NC_143395.1, on the reverse strand, counting down.
AAAGAGAAGGAACAGGACAGTCTTATTTTATCCGGTGAACTCTTCAGAGACCTAACACACCATCTGAATGTGAGGACTGATGGATAAAAAGTAATTAAGGGTCACCTTCAGGTGAACTAAAATATGTCTGGTGTAGTACTGATCAGTTATGTAGACAAAACGAGGAAATGTTTTTAGTTTTTTGGGCTACAAACAAAAATCCCATCACACTGGAGCATTCATAGCAATACAGCTGAACTTGGTGATTGCAGGATATGGCATCTGCTTTTGTCAAGCCCATATGGGGGGCATGCCTGTTCTGCAAAACTAAGATAAGCAGGGGAAATTTACTCAGACTGTACAGAAATGAATAGTGGCTGGAATAAAGAACTGTCAACTCCTTTCTAGAAAGTGTGCTAGAAATAAATATGGTCAAAACATTAATAGATATAACACAAAAGGTCCTGATGGGATCAAAAGGGAAATTTATGTCAGATGCAGCATGTTTATACATGACAAAGGAGAAAATTGGAGGCAAGTAACTGGAGCAACATATGGCAACCATGAATCTGTGGCACCCTACAGATTTCCATAGTCATGGAACTGATGATGAACACAACAGCTTGACAGCATCCTAAGATCAGGCAACTGAGAGTAAAACTGATTAGCAATATCTGCTGACTATTGTAACTTCATAATTAAAGATGAAAATTTAATGACTTAAAATTCTATTAAATATAAGATTCTTTAATTAAGTATGCTTTCAAACTGCATGTGGACTGTGCCAATAACCGAGCCGGGTCTAGACATGACCTACTAATCACATCTGCACGTATCTAAGCAGATTCAGATTAGATCTCAAGAAATAATTCTTTACTGTTAAAACAATGAGGCAGTGGAATAGATTGGCTGGGGAAGTTGCAGAATCCTCTTCATTAGTTTTCAGAAGAAGGTTGGTTTAAGTCATTGATAGGGATCGTTTAGAAACAGTGTTCCTGCATTTGCACTGGGGATTGGACCAGATGACCCTTGAGACCCTTCCAGCCCTATGAGTCTACACATTCTTTATGAAACTTTAACAAACAATTACCAGCATTTCTATTACAGGAACACCAAGGGGCTCCAACAGAGATCAGTGTTGCATTGAACTGGGCATTATACCAACATGCAATAAGGGACATGCCCCCCAAAACATGAGATTCAAAAAGAAAGATCAGATCAAAGGGCACATCCAGATGAGTGGGAATGGGCACTTTGCAGCACCTGAAATGCTTTTGAGGTGCCGCAAAATGCATGAGGCACACATGAAAAGGTTCTCCATGCTGTATATTTGCAGTGCAGAGCCAAAATTAGATACCAGAAAATCTGGTATGTAAAAAAACACAATCCAAAAAAAAGCAGGGTGGTGCAAAAAGCAGGGCAGTGCACATGGCAGCAGCATGCAGCACCCAAAATAGGAGCCTAGCGAGGCAGAGCAACACTGGCTGCTGGGCAGGCTCTGCACAACCAGATTGCTACTGCTGCAGCCCTGGGAGACCCCCAGGAACCCAGGTAAGGCTGATGGAGTCAGCCCAGGTGCCTGCCCCAGCCTCCCCTACCCCACCCAAGGCAATCTGCTGTGTGCCAGAGCATGTGTACAGGAGTGTTTCCCAGTGAGAAGTAGCAGTGGCACAACTGTATAACAAAGATAAATGCAAAGTGCTGCATCTAGGGAGAAAGAATCACCAACACACCTACAAACTGGAGGTGACTTTCAAGCAGCACAGCAGCAGAAAGGGATCTCGGAGTCATAATCAACTTCAAAATGAACATGAGTCGTCAATGTGACGAAGTGATAAGTAAAGCCAGCTGCACTCTTTCATGCATTAGAAAGTGCATCACGAGTAGGTCTAAGGAGACAGTGGCGGGGGCAGCAACAGCTGATTCCCCCTAAGGTAAGTGGGGCAGAGGGTACAGCACAGCTGGGGCGGATCTGGAGGGGAAGGCCTTCGGACCCCTCTTAGCTCACCCAACAGGCGCCAAATCTTTAAGGGCGTTCTGATGTTTGTGCCGGTATTCGCGTAAGGCAGGCACAAGGTAGCTGCCAAGAGCGGCACCTCCACTGAGCATAAGCTGTAGGCACAGCTCTGCAGACATGGTGCAGATGCGGAGCACGGCTGCCAGAGGCCCTGCCCTGGTGCTGCCACCTGCCATGGGCTCTTCTGAGGCCTCCACCCAGACAGAGCTCATGGTGGGGTCAGTGGCCTGTTGCCCCCCTGTCTGTAGGGGGGGCTCGGTGGAGTCCTGGGGGGTGGGGCCTGGTGGTCCCCTTGCCTGTCCCTCCTGTGCAGGTGAGGGAGCTCCAGGCTGAGGTGAGCAGGCTGAGGGGGATCAGGGATGCAGAGGATGAAATTGATGCCTATCTCTGTTCTCTGCAGGCCCGGTCACCCACTATACAGCCCCCACTGGGGATGCATCCAACGCAGGAGTGGCAGAAGGTGTGCAAATCCAGAGCTGCTAGGCCTAGAGTGGTGGAAGCTCCCAGGTTCACCTGGGGAACAGGTTCAATGCCCTGGCAGCTATGACAGAGAAAGATAGAAATTGCCTCTGGCAAGGACAATGCCACTCCCCACATGACAAAGAATGGGCGGAGAGTGAACACCAGCAAGAAGAACCGCCGGGTCTTCGTCATCAGAGACTCCATCCTACAAGGACTGGAATCCCATCTGCCGGCCTGCTTCATGCCTGGGGCTCGGGTTAGAGACATCATGGAGAGGATCCCGGCCTACATCCGACTTGTAGACCAGTACCCCATGGTTGTCATCCACATGGGAACAAATGATGCAGCCAGGGACACCCCTGACTGCATTATGAAGGAATTCAAGGCTCTGGAGGACAAACTTAAGGAGATGGGGGTGCAGGTGGTATTCTCCTCTCTTCTTCGGTGAGTAGGCAGGGACGGCGATATGAGGCCTGCAATGGCAAGGTCAACCGGTGCTTGCGCAGTTGGTGCCACCAGGCAGGCCTTGGGTTCTTAGATAATGACCCATGCTTTGGGGCGGGATGGATGGGCTTCACCTCTCTCCTAAAGGCAAGCGTGTCTTCTTTTCCAGGTTGGCTGATCTCGTATGGTGAGCTTTAAATTAGCCTCGCCGGGGAAGGGGGCCACAGGAAGATGAGGAGACACCACCCAAGCAAGACAGGTGACAAATACATGGAGTGCCCAGGTAAGAAACAGGGGTCCAGACAGTCTCCCAAATCAGGGTGTGGCACACACAGCTAGGCAGGGCTTTAAATGCCTATATACCAATGCTTGTAGTATGGGGAACAAACAGAAGGAACTCGCCCTCAGGATAGCCAGTTCAGACACAGGCATAATAGGGCTTACAGAAATGTGGTGGGATTCATCCCATGACTGGGCAGTTAGCATTAGGAGCTATAGGCTTTAAAGGCATGATAGAGAAGGAAGGAAAGGTGGGGGTGTGGTGCTCCATGTCAAGGAGCAATACACATCCTCTGCCAGCAGAATGGGGTCAGAGGAGGGGCAAGCTGAAGTGCTCTGGGTCAAGATACAAGGAGGCCATGGGGAGAGGGATCTAATGGTGGGGGTCTACTACAGAACCCCCAACCAAGGGGAGGAGCTGGACCAGGAATTTTCAGGCCAGCTTGCAGAGGCACTTAAGACAAGGGATGTAGTTGTCATGGGTGATTTAAATTACCTGGACACCTGCTGAGAGGAACAGTCAGCGAGGTTGGACTGTTCCAGGAGGTTCCTGGCCGAGATACAGGGCCTCCACTTAATTCCAGAGATGCACAGTCCCACCAGAGGAAATGCCCTGTTGGACCTGGTCCTGGCCACAGGCAATGACTTGGTAAGGGGATTCCAGGTCCTAGACCACCTGGGTGATAAAAATCATCACTTGCTGGAATTCACCATCCAGCGCAGGGTGTCAAGGGCCTGCAGCAAGGCAATAGCCCTAGACTTCAAGAGGGCCAACTTCAATGAGTTGAGATTAGTGGGAGAGGCGCTGGGATTCTCGATAGCAGGGGAATTCAGTGCCCAAGATGAGTGGTTGTTCCTTAAGGAGACGATACTCAGGGCCCAAGGGGTGTTTATACCAACAAGAAGCAAGGGGGGCAAGAGTGCCGGAAAACCCCCTGGCTCACTAAGGTTGTCCAGGAATGCCTGATTGCCAAAAAGGCGGTGTACAACCGGTGGAAGGGGGGTGCTATCTCCAAAGAGGAGTATACTCCTTTGCTCGGGCCTGTAGGGGGCCTGTCAAGAAAGCTAAGGTGGACATACAGCTAGGACTAGTGTCCAAAATCAAAGATAATAAAAAGTCCTTTTTCAAGTATATCGGGAGGATGAAGAAGGCATCGGGAAACGTGGGCCCCCTGCAAGATTCTCTGGGCAATCGGTAGTTGCGCCAGAGGAGAAAGCAGACCTCTTTAACCACTTCTTCACCTCCGTTTTCTTGGGCAGGGACCGGGACTTCCCCACCATGATGCAAGACGGACTCGAGGGGAACGCCTCCAGACCTCAGGTTGGGGAGGACTGGGTTAGACAGCTTCTGGAGGGGCTGAATATGTTCAAATCAGTGGGTCCAGATGCTCTCCACCCCAGGTTGTTGAGGGAGCTAGCAGGGGTTATTGCAGGGCCCTTGGCACGGCTTTACGAGCACTCGTGGTGCTTGGGCCAGGTGCCAGATGATTGGAAGATAGCCAAAGTGGTCTCCATCTTTAAAAAAGGGAGGAGGGAGGACCCGGGCAACTATAGGCCCGTCAGTCTTACCTCAATCCTACGGAAACTCTTCAAAAAGATCATCAGAGAGCACATCTGCGATGGGCCGGCTTCAGGGATGATGCTCAAAGGCAACCAGCACAGTTTCATTAGGGGCAGGTCATGTCAGACCAACCTGATTGCTTTGTATGATCAGGTCACAAAAGCATTGGATGCAGGTGTCGCTGTGGATGTAGTCTTCCTGGACTTCAGCAAGGCCTTTGACACCGTCTCCCACCCCATCCTCATTAAAAAACTAGGCAACTGTGGCATTGATGACTACACAGTCAGATGGATTGCAGATTGGCTGAAGGGTTGCACTCAGAGGGTGGTGGTGGATGGGTCATATTCGACCTGGGGAGAAGTGGGCAGCAGAGTCCCCCAGGACTCGGTCTTTGGGCCCGCGCGGTTCAATTTCTTTATCAGCGATTTGGACGACAGAGTGAAAAGCAACCTGTTTAAATTTTCTGATGATACCAAAATTTGGGGTGAGGTGAGCATGCTAGTAGGGAGGGAAAGACTGCAGCAAGACCTGGATAGGTTACAGGGGTGGGCTAACAAAAACAGGATGCATTTCAATACTGACAAGTGCAGGGTGCTGCACTTGGGCAGTAGAAGCCATCAGCACACTTATAAGATGGGAAATTCCCTTCTTGAGAGCACAGAGGCAGAAAGGGATCTTGAAGTCATTATTGACTCCAAGATGAACATGGGCCGACAATGCAAGGTCACAGTTGGCAGGGCTAACCAGACCTTGTCGTGCATCCACAGGTGCATCTCTAGCAGGGACAAGGAGGTGATCCTCCCCCTCTACGCGACACTGGTCAGGCCACAGTTGGAGTATTGTGTCCAGTTCTGTGCGCCCCACTCCAGGAGGGATGTGGACAACATTGAGAGGGTCCAGAGGAGGCCACCCGCATGATCTGGGGACAACAGGGCAGACCCTACAATGAGAGACTGCAGGACCTGAACCTGTTCAGCCTTCACAAGAGAAGGCTGAGGGGGGACCTGGTGACCATCTATAAACTCACTAGGGGGGACCAGAAGGGTTTGGGAGATACCTTGTTTCCCCTAGCGACCCCTGGCATAACAAGGAATACTGGCCACAAGTTGTTGGAGAGTAGGTTTCGATTAGACATCCGCAAGAACTACTTCACAGTTGGGGCGGCTAGGATCTGGAACCAACTTCCAAGGGCAGTGGTGCTGGCTCCTACCCTGGGCATCTTGAAGAAGAGGCTTGATGCCTACCTGGCTGGAGTCATTTGAGCCCAGTTCTTCTCCTGCCCAGGTAGGGGGTCGGACTTGAAGATCTACGAGGTCCCTTCCAACCCTACTTTTATGATTCTATGTTTCTATGAAGGAGGTGATACTTCCCCTCTATGCCACATCGATCAGGCCGCAGTTGGAGTACTGCATCCAGTTTTGGATGCTACACTTCAACGGGTATGGACAACCTTGAGAGGGTTCAGAGGAGGGTAACTTTTATGGTTAGGGGCCTGCAGGTAAGGCCCTACAAGGAGAGACTGGGGGACCTGAATCCCTTCAGCCTCCGCACAAGGAGGCTGAGAGGTGATCTTGTGGCAGTTTCCACAAGAAACTGCCGGGGGGGGGGGCAACAAGGAATAGGGGATACTCTGTTTACCAGGGCACCCCTTGGGGTTACTAGGAACAACAGGCATAAACTGACAGAGAGCAGATTTAAATTAGACATTAAGAAAAACTTCTTTACGATAAGGGTTGCCAGAATCTGGAATGGGCTTCCAAGGGAGGTGGTGCTCTCCCCTACCTTGGAGGTCATCTGACCCCAGCACTATTTCCTGCCCAGGGCAGGGGGTCAGACTCGATGATCAACCAAGGTCCCTTCCAGCCCTAAAAACCTATGAACTATGTGTCGCTGCTATTTGTCCCCAGGGAAACACACATGTGCACTTGTGGGAGCATGCCAAAATGTTTGCTTTGCCAGTTTTGACTCATATTAATGGCAGAGCTAGCAACCAAACCCATGACTTCAGAGCTTAGCACCTTAATTGTTATACCACCCTTTGGTACGTTTTTGTGACAAGCAAAGTTATTTCACTAGACTATTCAATTTACAAAATAACTGTTTTCTGTTATTTATGGTAAAGAGATTTTTTTTTCTGAAAACATTACTCTTGGCTTTGATTTTGGCAAATATTGACATAGATGAAGCAATCCTCAAGTCTATTCCAGTTCTGCCTGTTCTTTTCTGCTCTACTAATGCTATGGCTTGTTATCATTAAAAAAAAAAAAGAGCCACAGCTGCCTGCAGGAGCTCCCCGCTTAGCACAGCCACATCCCCACCGCCACCTGTGCCCCCCCCCCAGCCTTGGGAGGCATACAATGTTCATGTTGGTAGGGACAGTTGCTCTAAATGCAACTGTCCTATATTCTTGTGGTACCTCGATGGCCACCCTATTTGGGACTGGACAAAAATTTTGTTTGACCCCTTTTACATTTAATTTAGGTAAGCTTAGTCTCAAAATGTCAGTTTAAAATGTCAAAACAAAAATATTTTCATTAAAAAAAAAAATCTGTTTCCCCCCACCCCTGGCTGAAACTAGTTGCTAATTTTGGCAAGAACTCCTAAATAGCTTTAGGTGACTCCACATTTTCTGGCAAACAAAACATTTACGTGAAAAATTTATCCCAAAAGAAAGTCTAGGTGCACCGTAGCAAGTAGAAGTGGGGGAAATTTTGGGAAAATCATTTATTCACAAAAAAATAAAGGGAACTTTGGTGTGCCTGAACCCAGCTGCAAATCTTTCTCTCGTCTCACAGGCCAGGAGGGCCTATAACTACCTTAATTACAAACTACTCATTTGCAAATATGGGTCATATCTGTCAAACCATTTTGACTAAATACAAAAGTGTGACAAAGTTCTGCACAAATGTCAAGGCAGTTTGTTTAAAAAAAAATGTCAGGATCTAAACCAGGCTTGTCCAACATGTGGCCCACGAGCCACCCTGGAGCTCAACAAACCACTTTCTGAGGCCCAAGGTCCCTTGCTCGGGACAGACTGGTGGGGGAGGGGAGGGGAGCTGCTCACCCCCACAGTGCCGGGCTCACGTGACCTCCCATATCACCCCGAGGGCTGCGCAGCGCGGGGATGCCCTGGCCACACCTGACAGGATGAGCTGGGGACAGCACCCGCTTTTACTTGTCTCCAGCTTGGCCCCGCCGCAGCATGCCCCCCCCCCTACATTTCCAAAACTTTGGGCAGCGGTGTTACTGGTGTGGGCAAGACCTGGGGAAGTGGTGTCATAGGCAGCTCTTTGGCCTGAGTGAGAGTACCAGGTACATCAGTTTGCTCACATATTTTAACACAGCTGTCAAATATCTTCTGGGGCTGCCTTCAAATGGTGGTCATAGTAGGCAGAAGGGGGGCCCAAGCTGTTGGGATGGCTGGCCCAGGACATCATTTGCTGTGGTTTGTCACTAGCTGAGCACAGGTGGGGGTTTATGCCAGCTTTGCCTTATTTCAGGCTTGTCCAACATATGGCCCGTGGGGTGATAAAATATGAATATGGCTTGCCAGCCCACTGGGCGATAAAAAATTCATGATCCGGCCCCACACTCAAAAAGTTTTGACACCCCTTATCTAAACATTTCTCAGATGTTCAGTTTTGGGGCACTTGTAATAAATGCCAGAGAAACAAAGAACGATGCCTGTAGAATATGTTGAATAGGCCAGTCCTGAGAGCCTTTTCCCCAGGTGTATAAGATATTTCCACTCTCAGAGAAGTGCCCTGACTGTTGCACTATACAGTCACTCTCAGTGAACATTTAACTTCGCCATGCAAAGTGAAACAGTACCAAAAGGAGACTGAAAACAATCTATCCTACAATACCCACATATGCTGCTGGTTAGGGCACTCTCCTAGGAAGAGGGAAACCTGGGTTCTAATCATCTTGGGGAAGCAAGACACTTGAACTCAGGGCCCCCACACATTGGCTGATTGTCCAAACCCCAAGGTTACTGGATAAAGCAGGAACTGCCAGTGCTTTTATGAAATGGGCAATATTTCTTTTTTCTTGCCCCACCCCCCCACAAAACTCAAAGTTTTGGGGGGAGGTGGTGTTAATCATGTGTTAATCAAAAACAATTTATTTGGGGGCTCAGCTACTGAACCAAAAAAACCAAAGCAAAATGGTATTTGTACACCCTTGCCGTCCTCCGCTGTTTTGCTTTACAATTGTATATTGCATCTCATTGGCACATGCTAGTTTTTATAAGTTTAGAATTGGGTACCAAACAAAAATAAATTGATATTTGCATTGCTTTCTCAATGCAATTCAGAAAGGTCTTGTTTGTGTTTATATATCCAGCTGCCTTTGTTCTTTAACAGATTCCCCACAGCTTCGATGTTCTACGTTCAATAATGTAACTGCAACAAATGTAATTTCCAAGAATTTTGTAGGTCTTTCACTTTTTCCACTCTGACCATTTGAAGTTTATAATATATTTGCTGTAAAGAGCCCTCAGCATGATCTATGGTTTTCAATAGGGTGTCTGTGTGTATATTTAGCTGCTCTTCTTGTTGATTAGTGTGTTTAGGAGATTGTTAGAACCTCAAGTCTACAATTGCATTTGATTAACTTGACATGTTGATTAATTGATGTTTGTTTTTTCAAAATAAGATGCTTATAGCACAGAGAAATTACAGGCTAGTATCTGAAAATGAAACTTTGGAGACGCGCTGAGCATCAATTAAGATGCAGTTTATGCGTTAACTCAAGATTCACAGATGTTAGGGTCGGAAGGGACCTCAATAGATCATCGAGTCTGACCCTGGGTTCAGATGACCCCAGCCAGATGCCCCTCCAACCTCCTCTTGAAGACCCCCAGGGTAGGGAAGAACAGATGTAGTGGACTCTTTAAGTCAGATTGGATGTCCATCTAAAAGATATTTCAGAGCTCCAAATGAAGTTGTAGACCTGATGCAGAAATTATTGGGAGAAGTTATTTGCTCTTTGCTACGAAGACTGTCAGACTAGGTGATAGTGGACCTGCCATGCCTGGGGTAGGCGTCATGTCTCCAGTTACTGAATATGAAATCTATTAACCTCTTCTACAATTCTCACTTCTTGTTATTGAACCATCCCACACAAATCTTGGTGTTCATTTATAAGCAGCATCTACATTTCTAGATTACAGACAGGTGAGCTGTCTGGAATGACACCGATTCTACAGTGGTGGTGTCTGCTCCCAAAAAATATTAAGTTGCCCACCCCCATTACCCCGCCGGCACAGAATTTGAGGACTCACTTCTTGCTATTTCTTTCTTAAATGCAAGGGAATAAGGCAATGTTAGCAGCAAACAAGGCTAAAAGAAAAGAGATCCTATCAGACAAACAACACAGCTTCCTCCTGTCATAAAGTATCCATTGTGTAAGCTAAAAAGATTTTGGTCAGAACTGTTAGCCAAATGTGTCCTTTAGCCAGGACTCTTACCTAGATACAAGGAAACCAGACCAAAGCAAACCTACTTTTGAAAACATTGTCTGTGGTGCCCTTTGAGAGAAAAGGCAAACAAACCTCAAAGCATGGAAACCATGCAACACGCAGTTAAATTAGCCAGAATGGATGCTTATCTTGCTGGGATCCTATGACCCCAGCTGACTTCCTGCCCTTTGGGCAGGGGGCTGGACTCGATGATCTCCCGAGGTCCCTTCCAGCCCTAATGTCTATGAAATCTATGAAATCTATGAATAAACACATAATTAAATTAAAAACTTATAGCCACTGAAGTCAACAAAAGATTTGGATTGCCCAAACAGGTCTTCTCAGATTGTGCCTGGAAAAGAAATGGCCAAATCATGTGGTTTCATTACTGAATATCAAAATTACTTCAGCTTCTCGTGCATGGGCATCTGAGTCAGTACAAGCATGTCCATTCACTACGTATGCTGGAGCCTAAGCACTAAAAGACATAGCTCAGTTCAGTTAGGCCTGTGAGACCACAAGCACGTGGAGGCTGGGCACTACAGAACTGCATACGGCACATGCACATAACATTTTAACTAAGGCAACTAAAGTGCATAAATACCTTACTGAATCTGGCCCGAAGATTTAGGTATGTGCTTAACTGCTTTGCTTAATAGATATAGACTGAAGGCTATAAGCAAATTGGTTCAGGAGACACATAAACGATACTTACTTGTGCCATCTAAGGACTAATGACTGATTCAAATTGGCCCTGTGCCAGCAGCCACAAAACTCATTACAAGTCTGAGTATGTTATATACCTCCATTGTATGATTGCTAAATTGCCTGAGCACTTAGATTTAGGTTTGTGTGCATGCTCAGAACTTCTTCTCACATCACATCGTGGTTTGGAGCATTAGCAGAATTCACAGGTATTACCTGGCAGGGGTCACAACATGAACACTTCTGCTACGCCCCCATGCTCAGAACTGAACTGTAGGTATATGTGCACCAAACTCCTGCCTACGCTCCACCACTTCAAGTGTGGGGTAGTGCCCAAATTACTTCCCCAGAGAGACCCTAGCCACTTGTGATACAGAGCCAGGCCTAGCCCTAAGAGGGGCCCGGCCTGGATCCCGCCACTTACAATGCCACCTATTGAGAGCTACAAGGAATCATCAGAAAAAGCAAGTGGGATCACTAGTGCAGCACAGGACAAATATCAGGTAGATTGTACACAAGTCGGACAAGGATGGGGAATGTTTTAGTTGCATAATAAAATACTTTTGCCAGGCAATGACAAAAAAGCAGGACTCTGCCATTCCAGGAATGAGGAAAGAAACCCCACTGTGAGAAGTCCTCAACATGTTACCCCAGGGATTGTCAACCGGGGGTACTTGGAAAGGTGTTAGGGGGTATGTGCAGGTGGGCAGGGATGGAGTGCCACCACCCACCACCCTACATTGCTGCCTCCCAGAAGCAGAGCCGGGGGCGGGGTGGGAAGGAAAGGAGCTCGCAGGCAGTGGCCACCACTACCATCCACCACCCCACGCCACTACCACTGCATGCAACCCCTCCCTCCCCCAGCTCTGTATCCAGCCATCGCCATACTTTCCCTACCCGGCGATCCAGCCACTGCCACCGTCTCCTCCGCACTCTGTGTTCCAACCACCACCACCAGAAGGAGTACACTCCTTAAAAATAGGTTAAAATCCCTGTGTTAGAAGAACACAGGATGGTCTCCTGTCCCTCAGGGCCTGAAAACACAGTCCATGCATTCTCTCCTGGCTGCCGTTGAGCAAGGACTGCAGGGATCACTCTGCTCCCATCCGTCCATGAAGGATGTCACTGGGGCCAGAAGCATTTTCCAGGTCATCCCTGATGCACCTACATGGTATGGTCTGGCCTGGACTGATACTCCAAAATCTCCCTGGGGGGACTTTGTGGTGGAACGGTCATGGACAGGATAGCTTGGCATCAGGCTCTGGATGGCATGGATGCCTTGTCCAGGAAGGAATTTCTGAATGCATGAGCCCACAGCTCCACTAGAGTTCACTATAGCTGCAGAGTTACTAGGTTGGCATGTGTATCATTCTCCACTGTAAACCTCAGGCTCCTGCCACATGGATACCAGGTCCTGGGTGAGACTTGGTGTGCTGCACTGTCCTTGGATCACAGCTGTAAGATGGGATGCGGCCAGCGTGAGCCGGTCATCAGTACTGTAGAGTCTTTTGCATCATTTATCTCTCTCAGTTTTCTATCTAGCATCCTCAACATGAACTCTTCTTGTAGGTTCTTCTGGAGAAATGCCATATCCTTAGCCACGTCACCCTGGGCCACCAGAATTGCCTGCACCATTTTGTCATTCTGATCCCCGAACACAGCGAAATCTCACAAGGAGTTGGACCTTGCTCATCCTCCTGGCCAGACAGCCCCGAGGCACATCAACAAGCAGTATGGCTCAGCTTTTGCTGGCTGGCAGCTTCCAGAGATGAATGACAGATAGGAACGGTTGTTGACCACTGAAGGAGGTGCATCATTCCTGGGACCAGAGGTTGGCAGGCTTTTTTCTCTGAAGAGAAAGGGGAACTTGAAACCAGTCTGAGGTAGTCCTGATTTTTCTACACTATTCAGAAAGAACCTGTTCATCCTGCTCTGCAATATCATCCTGCATAACTAGCCCCCAAAACATCCTGTCTTAAGTTCTTCTCTCATGGAATGAGATGCTATTTTTCCTTTCGTGGAGGAACTGTGGGGCCTCCAGGGATTTAAATATCTCTAGGGCATACATTGAAGGATCTCCTCTTGTCATGACATGTAGGACATTTCCCAGTGCTCTGGAATGGCTGGGGTGCAGTTTATCCTGGGAGAAGGGTAATGACAACCATGCTTGTATGCTGTGCTATGCCGAGTTGCACTAGCTGTCTCCCAGTCCCACCTCCCTCATGCCACTTAGTCCCCAACCCTGCCTGTATTATCCCTTTGCTGTGACACATGCTGCCTGCATCTCCTGAATCTGCAGCTGGATGCACCTTGGCCACAGCAATGTTATAGGGCTACTGTTGTTGGGGTCCCCAAAAGGTTTCTCTCTATTTGTCCTCCTTTCAGCATCTCAGTAGACAGAATCATAGAAAACTAGGGTTGGAAGAGACCTCAGGAGGTAATCTAGGGACCATCCCCAATTAGATCATCCCAGCCAAAGTTTTGGCTAGCCAGGTCTTAAAAACCTTCAAGGATGGAGACTCCACCATCTCTCTGGGAAACCTGTTCCAGCGTTTTACTACCCTCCTAGTGAGAAAATTTTATCCAACCTAAACTTCCCTTGCTGCATTTTAAGACAATGGCTCCTCATTTTGTCATCTGCCACCACTGAGAACAGTCAAGCTCCATCCTCTTTGTAACCCCCCTTCAGGTAGTTGAAGGCTGCTATTAAATCCCCATTCAGTCTTCTCTTCTCCAGACTAAGCCCAGTTCCCCCAGTGTTTCCCCAGAAGTCATGTGCCCTACCCCCTTCACCATTGTTTTTACCCTCTGCTGCACTCTCTCCAATTTGTCCATACCCTTTCTGTAAAGGCGGGGGGTGAGGTGCAAAACTGAACACAGTACTCCAGAGCCAGGGACAGACATTATACGTAAACCTGTTTATGTGATCAGAAACTGGTTTAAACCTGTCACAGAACAGATGTTCAGTGCACATAAACTAGTTTCAAAATGGCTGAAACCTGTTTGAATGTAGCATCAGACTTAACTGATTTTGCTCAAACCGGTTTATGCATCGTCTGTCACAGACCCTTTGCTGGTTTGAGTTAAGTCAGAGACTCCCAGCATCTCTGCATGCTCTGGGCTGGGTGAGGCTTTCTGCTCCAGCCCAGCCAAGCTTGTCCTACCCCTCAGCAACCCAGCCCAAGCAAGGGCAGCTAGGGGCGGAGGTCTGGCCAAAGAAGGGTTTAATTCCTACCCCCCCGTGCCACTAGCAGGGACCAGAGCTGGGTCTGCCTAGCACTCCCCCCTCACTTCCTGCCCAGAATAGGCCCCCAGCTGTCCCCTCCACCAGAGGTTGGAAGCATGACACCATCCCTGCCCAGCTGTGCCTCCTCCCTGCTGCTGCAGGGAGCTGAAGTCAACTAAAGCTGCAAATGCAGAATGAAGGCCTGATCCAAAAAGACTTAGAAACTGATGGATAACCTCCTACTCTCAAAGGGTTTTGAAAGAGGGAGTGAAGGGCAAACCCAGCTCCAGTCCCTGCTGGTGGCACAGGGGCAGGGAATTAAACCCCTCTCTGGCCACACCCCCCAGCACAGCTTCCCTCCAGCCAAAGGCAGCCTAGTGCCCCCTGGCCCCTGGCCTGAGCAACTGCAGGCATGTGCCCACACTGCCTCAAGTGCAGGGAGCAATTTGTCCCATTACAAATCAGTTCAGCCTAACCAGGTTAGGCTAACCTGCAAAGGTTGAATCAGTTCAGGCTCTGGCTTTTTAAATGTCTGTCCCAAGCCCAAATGTGGCTTTGCCAGTGCTGAATAGAGGGGAATAATCACTTCCCTTAACCTACTAGCAACACACCTATCAGTGCAGCCCAGTATCCCTTTAGCCTTCTTGGTAATAAGGGCATATTGGCTCATATTCAGCTTATTGCCCATTGTAACCCCCAAGACCTCTTCTTCAGAGCTGCTGCCCAGCCAGTCAGCCCCCAGCCTGTACTGGTGCATGGGATTGTTCCATCCTAATTGCAGGACTTTGCACTTGTCCTTGTTGAACCTCAGGAGATATTTTTGGCCCAATCCTCCAATTAGGCTAGCCCTACCCTCCAGCATTGAACAAGATATTGAACAAAACCAGCCCCAGGACCAACTCCTGGGGCACTCCACTTGATACTGGCTGCCAACTAGACATCGAGCCACTGATTACTACTCTGAGCCAAATGCTCCAGCCAATTTTCTATCCACCTTACAGTCCATTCATGCAGGCTTGCCTTCCTTAGCTTGCCTGCAAGAATGTTGTGGAAGACCGTATCAAAAGCCTTGCTAAGGTCAAGGTATATCACATCCACTGGTCTCCCTGCATGCACAGAGCCAGTAACCTTGTCATAGAAGACAATTAGGTTGGTTGGCAGTCAATGCCTTATGAAACAGACTTAAGAAACTACCCGCAACACTTGGATTGGGCTACCTGCTCAACTTCTGAGCTCTGTGGCCATTCCATTAGAGATCTCTTTGGTTTGTATATGCACAGCAACGTAAACTGCACATCCAAACCACCCTAGATGTGTCCAGTTACTCTACCCCTTACAACTTGGACACTGAAATCACATTCCCAGCTCACACATGCCATAGTTAAGCAAGACAACACCCAAGTCAAAGCAAACTGCACCAAGCTGAATCCTGGCTTAAGGGTCTTATCTGAAGCCTATGGAAATCAATTAAAAGACTGACTGGCTTGAGCAGGGATCAGGAACCTAAGCCCTTTCTGATTTCCCCAGTCTCATTTTAGTAGTGAGTAGACTTTCTGATTTGACCTGCTTCCACCTTGAATATGTAATTTAGTTCAAATGAACTTGACACATCTTCTGGGTGCTAGAGAAAGCCGAGAGGGCCACCATTCTGGACAGGAAATGTTCATCTTGTGTAAGCAAATCTAAATATCTTAGTGGCTTGGTACATGTAGATGGCATCTACCATCAAAAAATCTTTAGGATTTACTCCTCCAATTATTCACTGAAGTGCTTTCCTCTTGAATATTTCATTCTACCCCTTTGTTAAACTAATCTGATTAACATAATTAAAAGACCTACATGAATACTTACCATTATAATAAATGTGGCTTCTGTTCACTCGCTCATTTTCTGCAATTGGGCCAAGGAATGTTGCCAACTCTTTATCATGTGTGTGATTTGTTTGTTTTTCTTTAATCTCTACCATTTGGCATTGCTTTACACTCATTTGTCTGCCTAAAACAATGTTTTAGAGTAGTTTCTAGAGGGATCTTGCTACCTGATAGAGATTTTAATGTCCCCATCATCCAAA
The DNA here is from genome assembly GCF_052110815.1 of Crocodylus siamensis. Lineage (NCBI taxonomy): Eukaryota > Metazoa > Chordata > Crocodylia > Crocodylidae > Crocodylus > Crocodylus siamensis. The sequence continues at coordinate 409,619,689 of NC_143395.1, read as the reverse complement.
TCAGCTGATTGGAACAAGATTCTTTTTGCTAGCATGGATGGAGACAAACTAAATTTACTGTTGTGACCCTATCCGGTCAACTGGAGTATAACATACATGGATATAGGGCAAAAATCACTCTGTTTCATCCACAATGTAAATCTTCCTGCCATTTCTTCCCTATGAAAATCTGCAACTGAAGTCAACTAAAGCTGCAAATGCAGAATGAAGGCCTGATCCAAAAAGACTTAGAAACTGATGGATAACCTCCTACTCTCAAAGGGTTTTGAATTGTGCTCTCAAATGTTTATTATGCACTAAAGTTCTGCACTGCAGATAAGAGATCTGCATCCACAGACAGATTAAAGGAGAAGGTTTTGGCAACTGTTTTAATTAGTTCTCCATGGGCCAGATTTGTTATCAGTTACACTGGTCGTCAACTTTGTTATTCTAGATTTACAATGTTGGAACCAAGGGGAAAATCTGCTCCCCTAATTCCCTCCTCACCTTCATATTTTATTGACTAGTAACTTGTAGGACTCTACATGCTGTTGAACATCATCTTCCCAGGATTCCCTGCATTTTATTTGCAGTATTTTTTTACAGGGAAGTATTTACTTTCTTTAACTATAAGCCTATGGTTCTTAGATTCTAGGAAGGGAGGGAAACCACAGTATAGCAATCTTAGTTGGCCTTCTATGGCACTAAGTTCCCATGGTAATTTGAGAACATATTTTCATTTTAGCCTTGCAGCTCTTCAACTCCTCAGAGCTCTGAAAATATAGCAAGCTTCCACTGCACCTCGGCAGCACTGAAACCCATAGGGTGATTTCAGAACAGTTTTAATTTTAGGCCTGCAGCCTCAGGACTCCTAGGAACTGGAAAATATGGCAGGCTTTGCTGTACATCTCTAGTCATCATTCCCAGGGTTTTTCAGGAGCAGCCTTTCTGTTCACATCTTACAGCGGTTAGGATCCCCAGGTTTGGGGGGGGAGGGGAGGGGGGAACAGAACAACTTTCAGGTATATCTCTGTATCCCCAAGACTCTGACAGTAATTTAAACAGATATTTTATTTGAACTGTGGAGGTGTAGGATTTGAGAGGGGTGGCATTAGATGCATAAATCATTTTTGGAAAAATAATACAGTAAACAGAACATGACATCCACAGACAACAAGAGAGAGGGGAAACACCGTCATGGATCAGAACTTTTCTTAGATGCCAGGTGACAAACCCATTTGCAGGGGACCTGCAGAGCCCCAAGTTTCTCCTGACGTTTCTTGTCCCAAGTATCAAACCAAGGTGGCCCTGTGATAACGTCTCACCCCCATAAACCTCAGCTCCGTTGCTCTTATACTGGCCCCCACAGGCGCAGCAAGGGCATCTGCCAGCTCCAAGTGGCCTCCCATTTGGGCTGTGAAAAAAAAATGTAGGTCCCACTTTTCACAGGAAGTGAACCAACCAACCCTGCTCCACAGGGAGTTGAAACACCATTTACTGTGAAATCACACTTCCACAGGCAACCAGTAAGGAGACAAAAGAGCAGAAGGAAATTTTGTCTACAACGGAAAAGAATGATAAGCCAAACTAACCATAGGTTTGGAGGCAAAAAAATAAAAAAAGGCAAGTAAAAGTTTCTTGTCCTCTTATCTGGCTATGCCCTATCCCTCCTGACAGACTTACCAATGTCCCCAGAATTCAACTTTCCTGCTGATTCTCTTCTGCCAGCACTGGCGACTGGAGTCACTGACTCCCCAAAGCCTGAGATTCAAAGACCTCAATTCTGTCCTAGCTAGACTCTAAAAAGCCTCCAACTCTAGTATTACCTCCAACCCACCCCACACCACCACCATCAGCATTATTCCAATTGCCAGAATACTGCAGGAAGTTTTTGTCTCCCCTTGACAAAACACCAGAAGGCAGGGACCGCGTCCAGGCAGACCTGGATAGGTTGGAGAAGTGGGCGGATCTGAACAGGATGCGGTTCAACAAGGACAAGTGCAGGGTGCTGCACTGGGGGAGAGGGAACCAGCATTATGGTTATAGGTTAGGGGCTGACCTTCTCGGCAGCACAGAGGCAGAAAGGGATCTTGGAGTCAGGATTGACTCCAGGATGAATATGAGTTGCCAATGTGATGAAGCAATAGGCAGAACCAACCGCACCCTGTCATGCATCAACGGGGCATCACTAACAGGTCCAGAGAGGTCTTGCTCCCCCTCTATGCGGCACTGGTCAGGCCACAGCTGGAGTCCTGTGTCCAGATCTGGGCGCCGCACTTCAAGAGGGACATGGAGAACCTGGAGAGGGTCCAGAGGAGGCCACTCGTATGATCGGGGGCCTCCATGGCCAGCCCTATGAGAAGAGGCTGAGGGACCTGAATCTCTTTAGTCTCCGCAAGAAGAGACGAGGGGGGATCTTGTATCTACCTACAACCTTATCAGGGGCCACCAGCAGGGACTCAGGGAAAGTCTGTTCACCAGGGCCCCCCTTGGAGTCACCAGGAACAATGGCCACAAGCTGAGGGAGGATAGGTTTAGGTTGGATATTTGGAAGAACTACTTCTCTGTAAGGGTGGCCAGAGCCTGGAATAGGCTCCCCAGAGAGGTGGTGCTCTCACCTTCCCTGAGGATCTTCAAGAGGAGACTGGACAGGCACCTGGCTGGGGTCTTATGACCCCTGCCACTCCCAGTGTCTTTCCTGTCCATGGCAGGGGGTCGGACTAGATAATCTGTCTAGGTCCCTTCCCACTCAGTGATTCTCTGATTCTATGAGACACCTGCTGCTCTTTGGCTAATGGGCCATTTCTCTCAGCTGCTTCTCCAATAAAGAGTTGATTTCCCCACTGCACAGAGACAATGCCCTGGGGTGCCCAACCCAATGATACTTTCATTTGCCAGGTTCTGGAGTGGCAGTTGTCCTCAAGTATGCATGTCACAGTCCTTTGGCTGAACCACGTGCAAAATTATGGAGATATACACAGGCAGCATAACAATCTATATAGTGATACCAGTAATATAGATGGATACAGCATAACATGGGCTTTCCAATGAGACCATGCATGGCAGAACAGTATGACAAAATGCAAGAAAACAGTCATGGACACTCCAAGGATCCCCCCTCCCCCCCAAAAAAAAAAACACAATGGGGTTTGTGACATACCAGGAGGAAGGGAAAAAATCTATTATCCAGAGTTCTTGGTTTAGAACAAAAGAAATGAGTGTGGTGGTAACCAAGTACTTTATACAACAATCCACTATAGAAATGGTGTGGTATTGCTATCAGTAAGTGAAGAAAGCCTCAGATGTTCAGAATTTGGACCCAGAAAGAAGGATATGACAGAGTCTATGCTAGTCCTGCCTTCAGATGTCCCAGGGCAAAAAAAGGTCCATTTCTTCAAAGCTTCAGAGCAGAAATGCACAATCTGTAAGGGTAAGAGAGGCAGCTGTAGCGAGGATGAGAGGCTGGGAAGAGAGTCAGCTGCCCAGAGGGCAGCTGTAGTGGTGGAAGAGACCATGATGCTAGCAGCAATGTCAAAATGGGGACTAACGAACTGCTTTGGTGCATGAATAGCTTGCCACTTGTATCCGGTGCTGTAAGGTTTTATTCACAGCTAGGAAAATAGGAGACTTTGGCTGGGATTTATGCAGCTGCTAGGAGTACCTGAGCACCCATTAGCAGCTTGGACTCTGAATGGCCATTGTGGCAGATCATTTGGAGGCAGAACTTCAGGAATTATGCAAATCCTGCCCATATTTACCTCCTGTTATCTTCCTTGAGAATTTAATACTTCCAGGTCACTGATCAAAGCTTCTGGCCTTGTCCCAAACTCTTCCCATTTTTCAAAATCTTCTTGGTAAGGGCATAACCGGAACATGCCAGCTTTGATTACAAAGGACACAGACAGGAATGGTCTCTTAACCTCCAGCTTATTTGGTCCCAACTGAGTATGCACCCTGATTCAGCAAGACAAACAGGCATGTGCTAATCTTCAAGCACGTGAGTAGCTGTATGTACCTCAATAGCTCTTCTCAGATGCATCAAGTTAGGCATGTGAAGAAGTCACTTGCTGAACAAGGCCAGGCTGACCTCCTGCAGCATGACCTTCTGCATGCAATTTTAAACCCACTATCCGCCCTAGGTTTTTGTCTCACTGGCTCAGATGGAGCCTGAAAGTAGAAGTGCAATGAAATGGTGATTTCTCTCCAATGTGTTTAACCTCTTTCTTCAGAACTGATTTCTTGCCCCCAGTTCTAATCTTTCCAACTCCTTCTTTGAGATTACTCTTCAATCTTCTACACTTGTAACTCCTCCTAACACATCTTCAAGTTACATGGATATGCTGTTGAGTTTTTTTCCTTAATTAAAATAAAGCTTTGTCCACAACAATTGAATCAAAAAAAAATCACCCCCAAAGTAAGGTTTCTTTTGATCTTCCTGTTCTTAGAAGATCTCCCAACCGTAGTCTAGCAAGCGACTATACCCCATCATTCAAGTTCTAGCTGTGAACTCCCCTATTACACAGCATCCACAATAAGTGAGTCAATAAAATCCATCAGTTCCTTCCCTCTCTTTTCATATATCAGTAGAAAAAACTCTTAAGTAAACCACAAAGATCTTTGCATTATAGCTAGGCCATTTTTTTTCTTGAATAGGACCCCCCCACACACACAAAATGCACATGTCTAATTCATATGCATCTGGATGTTTGTAGCAAAAACACTAGCACCCTAGATCTGAAATTGTTTTACAAAAGACAGTCATGACCTTTATGCCAGTTTTCAGATAGGCAGACTGAGGCACGGAGGAGTGACATGTTTGTTCACAGCAGGCCAGCATTGGAGCAAAGAAAATGCAAGTATCCAGAATGCCCATCAAATCCTCTCTTCTCCTACCGTAGCACATGCTTCACTTTGTCATCTTCACTTAGCAAGTCATCTCTACCATTTTGATTCTGAACTGATTACCTGCTGTGGAAGTAATATTCTGCTCATTTGGATCAACTGTGACGTTCCAGGTATGAATGTTCTTTTGGGCATGGCCTTCTCTGAAGCGCCCAACACATCCTTGGGCATTATCCAATCATAATAATTCCAAATGTGATAGAAATCAAAGAAAACCAACTACTTTCATAGTATTTTCCTACCTCTACAACTAGTACCAGCTAAAACTCCATAAGGAAAAACACCATATCCACTTAACTTTATTAGCAGCATTTGCTACATGTATTTGGTAGATTCATAGATATTAGGGTCAGAAGGGCTCTCAGTAGGTCACCGAGTCTGACCCCCTGCCCTGGGCAGGATAGAGTGCTGAGGTCAGATGACCCCAGATAGATGCCTGTCTGGTTTCCTCTTGAAGACCCCCAGGGTAGGGGAGAGCACCACCTCCTTGGGAAGCCTATTTCAGATTCTGGCAACCCTTACTGTGAAGAAGTTCTTTCTAATGTCCAACCTAAATCTGCTCTTCATCAATTTGTGGCCATTGTTCCTAGTTACTCCAGGAGGTGCCCTAGTAAATAGAGCATCTCCTATTCCCTGCTGCCCTCCCCTGATGAATTTATAGGCAGCCACAAGATCACCTCTCAGCCTTCTCTTGAGAAGGCTGAAGAGATCTAGGTCCCTCAATCTCTCCTCGTACGGACTTTCCTGCAGGCCTCTGACCATACGAGTGGCCTCCTGTGAACCCTCTCGAGATTCTCCACATCCCTCTTGAAGTGCGGTGCCCAAAACTAGACATAGTACTCCAACTGTGGCATGACCAGTGCTGCATAGAGGGGAAGCATCACCTCCCGTTCGTCATACATCTGACAATCCATGATAAATGGAGTTCGCCTTGTTGATCACTTCGTCACACTGATGACTCATGTTCATCTTGGAGTCAGCTATGACTTCAAGATCCCTTTCCACTGCTGTGCTGCTGAGAAGGTCATCCCCCCAGCCTGTAAGCGTGTTGGTGGTATTTTTTGCCCAGGTGCAGCACTTTGCGCTTGTCTTTGTTGAACAGCATGCTATTTCGTTCTGCCCATTTTTTCAACCTATCCAGACCCTACCCTGTGGTGTGTTAACTTCGACCCATAATTTGGTATCATCAGCAAACTTGGACAGGGTGCTCTCTACGCCCCCGTCCAAGTCCCTGATGAAGACACTGAATAGCACCAGTCCAAGGACTGAGCCTTGCGGGACTCCACTGCCCACATCTTTCCAGGTCAATATAGACCCATCCACCACCAGTCTCTGGGTGCGACCCCAAGCCAATTTGTCACCCACGTGACGGTGTAATCATCTATCACAGCCTGTCGGTTTATTTATAAAAGGCTATCCTTGTCCTAAAGTGTTCACTTAGCCTCATGAAAGGAATCTTAAGGACCTCACAGTAAGCATATTTGCTCTGAATATTTATTATCATTTTAGTTTTTAATAGGAATAAACTCTAAAAAATGAAATCTAGAATCCTTTGCAGTTTTTTTGTTGTTGTCAGCTACAACAATTGTAACGAGTCATGATATGCATAAAAGTATCCAGTCCATTTAGGAACTTGTTATATTCTTAGCCTGTAGGACAATCTGTAGCAGAGTTACTCACTTTAGCTACATCATACTAAAAATATGAGCATTTTCTCTTATTGTCTTTGAATTTTCACCTCTCACATTTCATTGCATGTCCCCCTGCGCTGTAGTTACAGGACAGGGAGAAGAGAAAGTTCCCAGATCTCTACTTTAGGCCCTTCATGATTATATATAGTTTTATCATCTTTTGTCATGCATTGCATGGTTTTTATATCATATACTCCTTATATCCACCTTACACCAAAAACAAACAATCCCTTTTTAAGAAAAACCTAAATAGACCAAACAAAAAATGGTTACTGAAAAGTGAGCGTTATTTCCCACAAAAAGAGAGATTTATGTTGATAGGCAGGAAAAGATTCTGGTCAATTCTGCTTGTAGCCAAATCTCTTTGTTCATACTTAAGGTCACAAATCACTCCCCCCAAAAAACCAGGAAGATTGGAAATTCATTTTAATGTATTTCATTGTTGCATTATTCAATGTGTGCAGAAGCAGGAATTTGACAGGAATGAAAATCTGCCTTAGAAATTAGGGATGCTAGAAGCCCACTCACAAACCCGGCTGGCCAATCTGTTTCTTTATTCAAATGTTCATTCCTATTCATCTTGCAATCATAGACCATGTGAATAACTTTTGGAGGGGTTTATTGCAAAAGGTAATGAGACCATAAATCTGCAAGCTGCTTGCTAAGGTTCCTGGACAGTAAGAACACAAGCAATTGTCACACTGAGTGTGCCACTGGAAAATGTAAAACCTTTGTCTTTTGGATTATGTGTCCAGTTCTGTCATAGCTGCTTGTGAACCAGAGCCTATCTATTGTAAATTTACCAACTTTATGGAAGCTCCTGTAATGGGAAATTAAATGACTATTTTCTTTAGTTCATTGTGAAAATTGCAAACCTCTCCAGAGCGAGAGAGAGAGAGAAACAATAAATCTTGCAACAACAGCCTTAAGTGGGAATATTAGCTTCTGCCTACATTCACCCTAATGCAATGTAGCTTTTGCTATTGGTGATATTATCCTTTTTTTGAAAGCAAGCTCCCAGTCTAGACTTGCAAAGGCTTGGATACATATTCCTTAGTATCTGCTATTCTAGATGTCAGTTTCTGAAGGCTTCTGATTTTCTCTCTCAGTAATATTGGCCACGTTCATGTGGGTATTTTGAGACTGAATGCCACTGACAGAAAATGTAGAGCAGGGTTTCTCAACCGGTGGGATGCATCCCACTGGTGGGACAGGAGGCCAAGGTCCTCTAGGTGGGACTCAGATTGCAGTGGTGAAACCAGAAGTGCCATGGCGGGACTCCCAGTTTCGCTTTGGGCGCTTCGAGCGGCCGCTGGGGGACCTGACCCCCCAGCTTGTCTACCAGTGGGACTAGGATTTTTTGACTATGTGTAGGTGGGACATAAGATGAAAAAGGTTGAGAATCACTGATGTAGAGGATCTCTTTGGCTCTGCAGTCGCATGCTGTTTTCCTCCAGGACTGCTACGTGTTTAATCTGGCTGCACTATACTGTGCCAACATTTTCACTAGTGTATACCACTTTGGACAAAACTTTTGTTGGAAGAGTTCTCAAATCCAGGAGGAAAGTGCTAGATATTAGCAGGGGACACCTCAGAAGAGCAAACAGCCCACACAGTTAGGGCACTAGGAAATAAGGGTGCCTGTACGCGAGCGCAGAGGCTGCTCTGATGCGCTGTAATAACAGCAGCCTCACACGTCTTGCGTATCAGTGTCCCTGTGCTTCAAAATGGCTGCAGGGGCACTTGAACTAAAACCCATTGAATGAACTTGAATTAAATTGCTCCCGCCACCGTTTTGAAGTGCAGGGACACTGACACAGAAGACACTATGACACTTTAATTAGAGTAGCTCTAGGAGCACCTCAAATTAAAGTGCCACTCTCCCAGCCCTGGAGCACATGTAAAAGCACCCTGAGAGACTAAGGGCTTCGTTACATCTTATGCTGCAAGGCACACAAATGGTGATTGATGCTAGGGCTAGAGGCTGGAGCAATCACATCCTTAGTCTAGAAATCTGCTCCGATTGTCCCCCACCTGCACAGCTGTGACTTGTCACTGGAGGCCTGGTGAGCAGGGGCAGGACTGGGAGCTGTAGCTGTGAGTCGCCCCTGGAGGGCTGGCGAGCCAGGCCAGGCTTCTACCCCTGAGCCCAGTCTCCTGCGATACTGGAGGATTTCAACTTCGATGGCACATCTGTGGGGACAGGCCACATCTTATGGAACAGGAGCTGGTTAGTGCAGATCAGACATAATCCTGACCTGGAGTGGCATCAATCTGAGCTGCATAACGAGTACTTAAAACCACTTTAAAGTGTTAATGTGTGGACAATCCAGGGGTTAACAGCTCCAAGAGTCACCCCAAATTACCATGCAACAAGGCCGTACGGTTCAAGCCCCTGGCCAATGAAGAGTTTTAATTATTTACACAAAGTGGAACAGTTGTATGCACTGGGAAAGAGCAAGCCAGCCTACAGCAGCCAGTAACCAGGGGCTCGAGCTGTCATTTAGGAGTAGGAGACCCAGCATCACACTGCACCTCATTTAGTTGAAGGGCTTGAATTTCTCCCCCCACCAAATCCCACCTGAGTGCTCTGGCCACATAGGAAGGGCTTCATTATGGATGCAAAAAATGGAACAGTACCAGAAGGAGATGGAGAGAGCGACTCTACAGTTGGCTGACCGAGGCATACTCATGGATTATAGGGACATGGCTGAACAGGAACACTAAAGCCAAATACCCCACATCCCCAGGGAAATCCTAGCCCACTGATTATGGAAGTCCACCTTTCTCTAACCTAATAAGTATTTATTATGGCAAAAATGTACACTGTTTTTAATGAACCAATTTATCCCCTTTACCTCATAATGCTGCTTGGGGTATGATGGCAGAATAATTAAGGCATATATTCAAGCCCCACTCTGGATCTTCACTAAAGGCTCTTAATAAATCCCACTTGTGAATGCCTGGTCGGTCAGACTAGGGAGTCAAAGGCGACTAGTTGTGCTTCTACCCACCTCACTCCCTCATGTGCCATTGGCCATGGAAACTGGTGTGCCTCATGGGCTCTTATGCTCGGTCAGACCTTTGATGATGGCTTTACACGCTTGCTAGCCCTGAGTCTTTAGCTATGCCTTCACCAGAATAAGTTCAGCATCTAATAGTCCAGTTAGGGCAAAAAGCAGACTGGTATATGGCCATTCTGTCAGCCCAGGGTTTTATCTACTCGTGTTGAGATTTGTTTACTACATTAATGTCCCAGAAGTCATCAGGCTTTGGGACCCATTTTAGCTAAGAAACAGAATAAGAGTTCAATTTAAGGTGCTGAAAAATCTTCTTCATTTCACCTTGAAAAATGCTCCAGCTCAAGTTCAGGTTAGGTCACAACAGACAAAGATTTTTTGTTGCTGTTCTTGTTCTGACCTCTTTTGCCCTTCCTATCTTAGCCCTGACAAAAAGTACTTTGTTTCCAAGAAGGGGTTAGTTGCATTTTACTGAGAAGTTAAAGACTGAACTGACAAAGACCAAACTAACATCTCACCTTTAGACATCCCACCCAGGTCAGTGTTGGGACAAAAACAACCCCCCCGCCCCCAAAACCAAACCAAACAAAACACAGGAAAAGACAGGGAAACTTCCATTTCTATTTTAATGTTAAATCCCTTTGCAGGCATAGGTCGCCACGTGGTGGCAGTAATACCCACCCTGGCAGCTACGTTGCTCCTGCTTTGCTCTAGTTCCCTGTTCTCCCCTCCATGCTCTCACTTGCCATAACTTTGCTTTAATTGTTTAAAGTTGGGAAAACGGGGGGGTCCAGCACCCCAGAGCAATTTCTTTTCTGATGCTGATCAATGCCCCAGCATACTATGGCCATAGCGTTCAGTGCCATGGTCTCCAATTTCCCCTACAGGCATGCCCATGCCTCACAGGTGTTACCGGTTAGCTGTTCAGATGGCCCCTTGGCTCTAGTCCAAGATCCAGCTCTCTCAGGCCTCCGTGTCTTTAAGAGTCCCAGCAGGCCCTCCGTTGGCTCAGTACCTGCCCACTGAAGTCTCTGGTCCCAGCTCGCACAGGCTCAGGCTTGGGTCCTGTAGGACTCAGCTCTCACCCCCTTATGGGCTCAGGATTCCTCTTTTCCAGCAGCCTCTGGGCTGGGCTTGGAGCCTAACCCCATGTTGAATTTAGAGGCAACCACGTGCCTACTGGGGACAACTGGGACCTCCAACTTTCCCTGCTAATCCCTTTCAGGCCTCCAGTTCAAACTATAAAACAACAGAAAAGCCCTCTGGCTGTAGCACACATTGCCCTACACTTGGTATGAATATAAATCTCATCTACTTAGCAGTGCACCCCAAACCTGCCCCTATCCCTAGCTGGGTTTTTTTCCCCCTGCAAGCCCCCTATACCTTACCTGCAATATCCTACAACAGCTCAGGAATCAGCCTGGCAGTCCTCTGCAGCTTCTCTGCAACCTGCTGGGCCATCATCTACTCCAGACTTGGCTCTAGGCTTATCTATCCACTAAGCCATGCCCCTGGGACTCATGTGCCAGCCTTTGACCAGCTGCAAGTACCCTGAATTAGGTTCCCAAACTGGTGTAACTTCTGCAGCAGTATCCCTCTTCTCCAGGCTGAGCCGGGTCCTGCAGTACTATTGCTGTGGTACCAGCACTGCATTGGACACTCTGCTGCCTAGGCCACTTTGCCCTGTGACTTCGTTGCTGAGCCAGTTATTCCATACCAGGCCCTGCAGCCTATTAGTCCTTCACTGCCTGGCTTTTCCTGGCTCCTGATATACAGCTCCCTGCACCTAGGGCTCCCTGCTGCTGTTTGCCACTCTTAAAGTAACAGGGAGTCCCCCATGGAGCAATACAGACAGGTATATATCTTTCCTGCATTCCTATTACAACAGCTATCACATGCATTGAATTAGGTGAAGAAAACCATAAGAACTTTTGATGCAGACCACATTAATTTGAATATATTTCCTCAGATTCCTCACATTTGCTGCTAGCTTTTATACAATGTATGAAAGCCCATGTGATACCAAACGAAAACCTAATGCAAATACACAACGAACCTTAAAACTCAGCAAGATCAATGACCTAGAATACTAGGCATTAAATTCAAATTGCACACTGATAAAAAGCAATGAGAAAATTAATTCCTAAACTTCATTCCAACCCTGTTCTTCTTACAAGCTTGATATTATGTCTTGATAATGTAATAATCCCAATAGAAGCTAAACCAGTTAGACATAACTGCTTATAACCAGAAGATTAAAAATAATGATGCAAAATGAAATAAAATAAAATAAAATATATCTGTGGTTTTGGAAATGCACTGCCATGTTTTTTTAACACAATTCACACAGCTACTCTGACCAGGCAATGCACAACTAAGAAAAAGCATTTTTTCAATCTAAATACCCACACCTTCTCTCTTTTGGGGGAAAAAAAAAAAAAAGATTCCATGGACCCAGAAAGGACATGAAATAAGGTTAAAACCCATGCTCTGCTACCTGAGGATGCATTGAAATGTCTGTCCCACTCAATCAGGAATATCAGAGTTCAGCATGCCAGTCCTGCTTGGGTGGGCTACCCAGTGGTTATTGCAGTCTAGGAACATGGGGATGAAAGCAATCACTGAGCTACTTCTCCCTCTCCTTCTCAAAGAAGTTTCAGAGTGGCTGATGATCATCAGAGGTTTTGCTATAAGATGAATGAAACAACTCGTTAGCTATGTTCTGTATGGTAAAGAACATTGCAGAATCTTTCCCACCAGGGAATCTATCAGTGTAAATGCTGGATTTTGCTATTTTTTTCTGGGTCGAATCAGATCACAGCTCTGACCAGCTTCTTGACATAGAGGAAATTTCCATCTCATTCTTGGCAAACAGTGATATACACCCCTTCCATTAGCACAGTACTTGGCAACTTCCCAGCACTCTTCAAGGTCCTCTTAGTTTTCTAATCATCTGAGCAACAGCCAAGAAACCTAAGGAGCTACCAAGAGGAAGACATATTTTGGCAACTGTTGATCCTTCCAGACCATGGTGTATGTGTGAGTGCTCACTCGGACCTTCAATGCGTACGCCTAGGCAAGTGTACCAAGGAGTGGAGGCTGCATAGAAACTTCCAACCCCACTTTAGGCCACTGAGGCAGAATCCAAAGGCCAGACTAAGTCCCAAGATTTGGTGCCTCCATGCTGAAGTTGCATAAACACCTGGGAATTGAACCCAGGTCTGCTGTGTAGCAGATAAGGAATCTACCACTGCAGCAGAGGGGACTCCCAATTACAACAAGAGAAGATATTAAGGAGGCAGGAAAAACAGAGGTGATCCCAAACTGAAGTCTATAATACTCATAGCATATAGGAGTCCCCATAATGGATCAAGAACCCCACTGTGTTAGGTGCTGAGCAAATACCTAAAGAAGAAACCCCCTTACCCAAAGAACTTTAAGTCAAAGTATGAGACAAAAAAAATAATGTCGTGTGAGGATGGACTCGGACAATATCTGTCAATACAACAGACTGTGAGCTCAGTGGTCTATCAAGGATCAAACTGTTGTGGACATCCGGGTAAAGAATAGTTTGAGAAAAATGATAAAGCAACTTTGAAAATGTTTAGAAGGAGCTCCTCCTCAGCATGGAAGGAGGCCTGAAAACGCTTCTTTGAAAATGTAACAATTGGATGGCAGAGGTTACCATCACAGGTGATCAGAGATGAAAGCCAACTCACAAGGGAAAGAGAAATGATAGGCCGTAGGAGTTTTCAAGACACAGCGTATGGAAAAATCTCTTCTCCGTGGGAGTCGGGAAGCAGAGTAGTTCAGTCCTGGATAGAAATAGTATGTCTTTCTTGGATTTAAGAGCATGAATGGCATGGTGTAGGGTTCTTGCTCTCCCTATCTATTTATTACTATAATGCAGGAGTAAGAGTGGATGAAACCAAAAGGCAATGCATGTAAACCTATGATGGACATCTGACCTGTAGAGCTGAGAAGTGGAAAGTTCTTTAAAAAACTGGACATGTATATATCAGCATCAAGCATTCAGCTATTCAATATTATAGCCAAAATACCTAATATTTGGGTATAAAAAGTGTCTTTAACTTATGTTCTGGGCTACTAAAGCTCTCTCAAAACAGTATTATTGAGAGATTATTGAGTGAAAGAAAAGGCCACATCCATGATGCATAGCAGATGACTCCATGGTAACACTTGTGGATTAAAATACTTTCCAATATGAATAAAACTGTCAGTAAAGGAAGAAACTGCAAGTTACTGGGGTGGTATAAGCATGTCATGTCACCACTGAAGAAATTAAGAAAGAGAATATGTCTGAATCTCAGTGCTCTACTAAGGTCAGTAAGCCTTTAAGATATAAAGAATCTGTTATTTCAGCATAAAGATCTAACCATACTTGCCTGTGATTAGAACTGTTTGTAGTTCATTTACAGGTTTTCCTCGCTTTACGCGGTAGATGCGCTCCCAGAAAACTGTGTATAACTCGAATTTGCATACAGAGAACCCAGTTTATAAGGTAACAAATAGGGATACGTTCCCACAGCAGTGGGACTGAGCTTGGGGCTAGGGAAGGGACAGTGGGGAGGGGTGTGCCGCGTGCCAGTGGCTGCAGGCAGGTAGCCTTGGCCACTCCCGGGGCAGCTGCAGCAGGGAGCAAAGCAGAGGGAACTGTAAGTGGATGCAGGGTGCGGGACAGGTTTAGCTCTTGCTGCTACACAACTGGGAGAGCTGTGGGCTGGGGGGCTGCGCCGGGCTCTTCTCAGGGGTGTGCCCCTGGATCTGCGTGCAGAACAAGGGCAGGCTGTCTTGGGGGGTAGGGCACCAGCCAGCACCAGACTCTTCCTGGTGCAGGGGCTGGGCACTGCACTCACAACAGGCAGTGGTGGAGTGGGAGGGGAGGTTGCGGGGGCTACAGCGAATTTGAGGGTGGCCAGAAGAGCCCAGTGCTGCTGCCAGCCCCCCTGCAGTGACAGCCTGCCCTCATCCCATGCGCAGATCCAGGAGCACATGCCTCCAGGAAGACCCCAGTGCAGCCCCCCAGCCTATAACCCTCCCAGGGTGCACATAGCAGCAAGAGCTGTGCTCCCCACCATCCCGCGCCCTGCACCCACTTACAGTCCCCTCTGCTCTGCTCCCTATTCCAGCTGCCCCAGGAGCAGCTGACACCACCTGCCTGCAGCCGGTGGGATGCACCACACCCCTCCCTCCCTCCACCCCTTCCCTAACAGACTTACCTCACATATAACGAATTTTGGGTGTAAAGAGAGCCGTTGCATAAGAGTGAATTTTCATATACAAAACCCACATAAAGTGAGGGAAACCTGTACATGAAACATCTACTCCCATTCTACACATTTTGGGCTAGATTTTTCTCCTTTGTATATCAGCCAAGTGTCCTGTTGCCCAGAAAAAAATGGAGATGGAGATGTGCCAGTTTCATTATTTAGCTGATTTTTGCAAGTTCCCTTTTGTTTGGGGTATTAATAGATTTCAGCATATCAATTTAGCTGCTTTACGCTAATTTTTCTCCTCCTAATGCATAGTGTGCAATTGTGCAGATATAATCATGTGGAATGTACACTACTTATTTGGCTAAGAAAAGGGAATCTGAGACCTATTAAAAGGCAGCATCAGCAGTTCCAGATGTCATGTCAAGCTTACCCAATCAGGCTGAGGAGCAAAAGAATGCTGTTGTTGCTAAACCACAGGAATCGGACATCAGGAGCCCTGATTTTTATGCAGTGTCAATGCCGCCAACTACCTGTTTACATCCATTAACTTCTATGAATGGACGGCTGGCCTAATTATGCAAGTAGCCCCTTAATCTCTCACTGTATTTCTTCCTTATTACATCATCAACACTAATGTTCACCGATCTCAAAGGGTTGGACAGATGGCCAAACTGGGTAACGCTGAGAGATGTTGAAGTCCTAAGGAAAACTATTAGCATATGTTCCCAAGAGATAGGGCTGGATCTACAGTTGATATAAAAAAAACCCCAAAAACCCAACACAACCCTAATTTAAATGGCCAGTTGTATACCATTCAATGGAACATTACCCATATTAGTAATACTTCAGAAGGTGATCAAGATAACTTACTTTTCTACCATGTAGTATTATAGTATTGAACATTACAAGAATGGGCAAATAGGGGGTGATGGGTAAAACTTGTCCCTGTGCAGAATAGCAAGGCCCGACTGATAATTTGAGGGCACATGGTTGGTGTTAGTTTTCTGCACAAGGATGAATTTCACTTTCTATCCAAAGAATAGGCAGAACGTGAAGAGCAGTGGACAAATCTGCACTTTCTTTTATCAAGAAGAAACTGAGCTTTTGGGGCACTATGTTTAAGGGGTCAGATGACAGATAGAGGAACTGCCTGAACTAGATCTTGGCTTTCCCATTGACCTCTCTAAAGAATGCTATTTCTCATGTGCACAGGTGGCCACAGGCAGTTGGAATTTAGGTTGACCAAACTCTTTCTACAAAAAAACCCTCTACAGCTATCACACAGCAAATAGTTCTAATAGCTATTGACCTTTATATGGACTTGGAACAACTGCTAAGAAATAAAGGGTAACACATTACATTCAGTTTGCAAGCTTTCTATCCCAGTCCCTTTGCTAACTCCTTTTTCCCCTCTCACACACAGATGGCACATACATAGAATTCATGGTTTGATCCTTGGATGTGCAGAGGTAATATAATTGATCACCATGAAAGGTTAGATTAGTATAAGATTACTGCAACTCCTACAGGGTAAGGTGACATTAATATTTCAGGAACATTTTAAATGCCCATTTAAAAGCCAATCAAATACTCTCTTGATACATCAGTTTAATCAGCAGTACAAAAAAATGATCCATATATGGTTGTCGGGAACACATTGTATGCATGGACTGAGATACTTTTGATTGGCTCCTCATGGTGCAATTTCACCTCAAGCAGCAATGCTGGAGTGCAGACAATTGGTGCCCTACAGCTTTCCCCACTGAAAATCAATTGAATTTCCATTACATTTCAATTGTCTTGCAATGGGAAAGCCACGGGGTTTTGATGGTTAGTGCTCCTACCTTTTTTAATGTTACCTTCTCCACCAAAAAATTAAGGCTTTTAAATTTTTTCCCCTAGATAATCTACATAAAACAATTAAAATAATCAACTCAAAGGAAAAAAAAGAATCCACTCCTTGAAACTGGCTTCCTCCAAAGGATACATTTCCTTCTATAATGTGTTGATTTCCCCACACATCACTTTCCTGGCCTCAGTCACTGTACCCAACGGTTACTTTTGGGCCATGCTCCTCACTTAAATACTCAGTCCTGGAAATACATTTCTAACCAGGGTAGTGCTTTCATCCATGACTTCAAAAGGATTCTTCACACTAGTAAACATAGCAACAAGTGATAGCAGCACACCTGCATAGCAATGCCATAGATAAAGTCCCCCCGCCCCGCCCCCGTGCACAGACAATGGACGGGTTTGACTACTCGCTCATCCCAGCATCACACCAGTGTAAACACAGGAACTATCTCTTTGTATTTCTTTTGCCTAGCCAAGATTTGTACCTGAATGAAGCAGCTTAGAAGTGAACACATAAAAGAGTGAAGCAGGAAAAGGAGAGAACTTCGCAGATGTCACCTCCTGTATAATAACTTCCTATTCTTGCAACATCTGCTCTAAAGCTATATCAGTCATAGCCTTTAAGAAGAGTGACCATTCATCCTGGATTGGCTAGGACAGTCCCAGATTTTGGAGGCCAGATCCCACCGGATGGTGAAAATTAAAATGAATATTCCAGGCATGTGGGGCAGAGCACCCTGAGCTGTGAAATAGGAAGCCCTAGCAGCCAGCAAAATTGCCCTAATAGGGTAGCTTGATTAGTAGAATGATCATTAGAGGGGATTGTTAACACCTGTGAAGAAAACAATGGATCATTAATAAGCCATTGTCCCCTTAGCTGCTGGATACCAGTGGTGCCCTGCACCTGCCTCTGCCTGCAGTAGCATGGGGGTGGGGGGCAGTGTCCCCGATTTCATATTGTCCCATATGATCACTCTACCTTGACACACTGCTATTAGGTGTTTAAGTAGCCACCATAGCAAAAGGAATTAATCCCTCTACAGTAGAGGAGGACAGTACAAAATTTATATCAGGCATAGCTCTACCAGGCTCATCCAAACACACGTGGCCTTTCTCATCCTTCTGCAGTTAACCCTTTCATAAAGGGAGGCAGGAGATTACTATTAAAGATGTTTAGAGCTAGGGAGATCTCAATGTTTACTTACGTCATAAGGATAAGAAGGAAGTCATCTTGAAATAGAAGGAAGAGGTGGAGGTAGGGAAAAATAGGTTCATTAGGCCTACATACAGACAGTCAAAAAGCCTGAGGCTGAATTGATTCAATCTTTGCAGGTGGCTCGAAACTGCATAGATTGAATTGATAAGCAAGTGAGCTTGCATTCACTTTTGAAACCAGAAAGGCAGCCAGAGCCCTGCAGTGGCCCGTACCAGTAGTCAGGGGCTGACACAGCGTGCCTCCCAGCCTGCTGGTCACTGCCAAAGGCACCCAAATGCACCTAAGTGGGGCTCATCCTTGATTGGATGTCCAGCACATGCCCACCAAACCCTTGAAATCCCCCTTAGCAGGAATAGTGCCTCCAGCCAGGGGCTGGCCAGGACCCCCAGCCCCAAAGGGGGTCCCCTACCCCTGGCAGAGCCCCCCAAGAGAGGGGATTCCTCTCCTTCCCCTCACTACTCCTCCATTACCATACAATATTAGACTTGGGCGGGGGAGGGAGGAAAATGCACCCCCCCATCCTGGCACTGGACCCCCAGCCAGTGCTGCCCAGTGTTGTAGGGGGGAGCCCAGAGCAGGGGCTTTACTCCTTCTGCTCACCAAGAACTGGAAGCCGGGGTTTTCTCCCCTAGCCGTGCCCTCCCCTCAGCCTCCAACTGATTCCCAGCATTGGCCATCAATGCACAGCTCACAAAGGTGTTTCTTGCAGTCATCAAGAAAATGGAGTTTTGATCGTCCAAGCTGATGTTTGCCAGTGGTCAGCTTATGTAGAGCATATACTTGGGGTTTCAGGCATTACTTCTACGATTCACATGCCCTAACCAATGGAGGCATCTCTGTCTCAGGAGCACAAACATACTGGGCTGCTATACTGTTAATAATTTAACAAATAACCAGATACTGACATTGTGATTACATGCAAAGCACAGAATTGAAGGACTTTTAACACATCATGTTTAAAATGTGTTTAAAATCACTCAGACCTTAATGTCAATTATAAAAGTTTCTGCACGGGACTCTCTCAATATCAAGAAAATGTATTTGTGGCTGTAAACTTTATTTCTACATTCACAGGTTACACACCATGCTCTTATCCATAATGCTGACAAATCAGATCAAGCAACAATTGCTTCTACATATTTAAGATATGGGCTTATTTCTAAATTTAATTCATGAAGTTGGACCAACGACACACTAATGGATGCTACATTAATATAGTCATAAAAGCAACATTACATTAATTAGAACTTTGTAAATGCTGTAATTAAGATACTCAGTGACAGCTGCCTTTCCTGTCCCCAAACAGCACCAAGAAATCTCTCAACACTACTTATTTTGGAATCATCAGCTGCGTGGATTTTGGAAAAACCATCTGCTGGCATTTTTAAAATGGTAACTGAGAGAGAGGTATCAAACAATGGCCACCAACCCTTAAAAAAAGACCATCAATTGCTTTAAAAAGTTCCCTGCTTAACTCTGGCAGGATTTGTATCATTAGAGCAGGGCTTATACCATTAGAGCAGGGTATTCATCACAGGCCTAACTGTTATTTTTAATGCCAGTTACTGACTTCTGTGGGAGCAAAGTAATGTCAGCACCTTACTATGCAGAGTCAAAACAGCTGTGTTTTATCACTGGACAGATTCAACAAAGCTCTGTTCACCAGACAGGATTTCCCTTCATGTGGAAAGCAGGAGGTTGAGGAGAGACACATCCAGGGGCAGATTCCAGAGGGGTCGTGGTGGTCTCAGCAGAGACCCTCTATGCCTGAAGAAGGGTGATTGTGCCGGAAAGCTTGCAAAGAACCTTTTTCCAACTACAGTTTAATAAAAGATATCACATCTACCCAAAGAACCTTGCCTGCTAAGCATGGAGGGAAGGGACGTGGTGCCAAGAGCAGGGGGCAAATTCTTCCCTGATTTGAGAACTTAAAAAAAAGTCCCTGGCTGCTGCTCCTGGGGTGTCAGGAGTCTGTCTGGCTGCTGCTCAGACAAGTTTCAGCTAGCCCAGATAGCCTGGATGCCAATTGCCTGCGTGCCCTCAGCTGGCATCCATTAGACTGTTTGGCATGGCTGCTGCATATAAGCATGTAAGCCCTTTAGGAGCTGTGTGGATTTGCATCTGGGTAGGTTCCCCTGTTTAGCCCCAGTACTCCTGATTCCTGGTCTGTTCTATGATCCTTAGCTCCCTGTTTTCTCTGTCTGGTTCCTGCCTGAGCCTTCTTCCAGTCTTCACTCTCAGTCTTGTTTCTGCCTCAGCCCCTGGGCTGTGGGCTCCTGGTTTCCCAGCACCGTGCCACCAACTCTCGCATACAGGTTGCATCCACGATGCATGGTGTGGCCTGTCTGTCCCAGCAGGGAAGCACCCATCACTGCAGCAGCAGTCTCTGCTTAATAGATTTAGTAGATGTCTAGGGTCGGAAGGGACCTTGTAGATCGTCGAGTCTGATCCCCTGCGCTAGGCAGGAAAGAGCGGTAGAGTTAAGTAATCCCAGCCAGGTGCTTGTCTAATCTCTTCTTGAACCCCTCCAAGGTAGGGAAAAGCACCACCTCCATATTCTTCCCTTTCCATATTTATTTTGCCCATTCCATATTTTGGCAACCCTCACCGTAAACAATTTCCTTCCTGATGTCCAATCTAAATCTACTCTCCTTCAGTTTGTGACCATTACTTCTAGTAACCGCAAGGAGTGCCCTGGTAAACAGAGTATCCCCTATTCCCTGCTGATGCCCCTGATGAGTTTGTAGACAGCCACAAAATCACCTCTCAGCCTTCTTTTGCACAGGCTGAAGAGATTCAGGTCCCTCAGTCTGTCTTCATAGGATCTTACCTGCAGGCCCTCAACTATATGAGTAGCCCTCCTCTGAATCCTTTCCAAGTTACCCACATCCCTCTTGAAGTGTGGCACCCAAAACTGGATGCAATACTCCCGCTGCGGCCTCACCAGTGCCGCATAGATGAGACATATCACCTCCCTAGACCTGCTCGTGATGGACCTGCTAATGCAAGAAAGAGTGCGGTTAGCCTTACTTCCCACACTCCTTTTCAAAATGGCAAGTGTACTGCTCCAAATAGCCCGTCTTGCTCCATGGTGTTTACACACTCCAAACACTCCTAAGAGCTGGACTGTGTTATAATTTCATAGCTATTAAGGGCTGGAAGGGACCTCACAGATCATCAGGTCCACTCCCCCCTGCACTTGGGCAGGAAAGACTGTTGGGATCAGATGACCCCAACAAGATGGGTATCGAGACACTTTTTGAAGATCGCCGGGGTAGATGACTCCACCACCTCTGTGGGGAGCCTGTTCCAAACCCTCGGCACTTGACTTGTAAAGATATTTTTCCTTGTGCCTAGCTTGAAGCGAGCCTTAATCATCTTGTGTCCATTATTTCTTGTCCTCCCCTATACAGATGCTACCCTAAGCCCTGATATACCAGGCCCTTGATATACTTACAAGCTTCTACCGAGTCACCTCTGAGTTTTCTCTTCTCCATGCTGAACAGTCCCAAGCCTTTCAGCCTCTCCTTATATGACCTGGTCTCTAGGCCTCTAAGCATGCACGTGGCCCATCTTTGGACTCTCTTGAGCTTCTCCACATCCTTTCTGAAGTGTGGCACCCAAAACTGAATGTAAACTCCAGCTGTGATCTCCCCTAAGCCAAGTAGAGAGGGAGGATGACATCCTTAGCCTTGCTCAAGACGCCTCGGTAGATGCATGCCACTGTTTGATTAGCTCTGCCAGCTCCGGCAATGCATTGTTGGCTCATGTTCATGTCAATACTGAAGCATTTCTGGGCACTACCTAGAAACAGAATTTCATAGTTTCATAGTTTCATAGTTTCTAGGGTCGGAAGGGACCTGAACAGATCATCTAGTCCGAATTTCACATACCTGAGGTATTTAAAAATGTCAAGCATATTGGTAACTGCAGATTTCAGCCCGAACCTAAGTAAGGTTTTTATCAAGCTGAATTTTGAACTTATTTCAGAGGCCTAAATTGTGTACTAGGTACCGGGGTCTTTTAGTATACCTAGATGTAAGTAATCAGTGACTTTCAATGAAGCTTTTGATCCTGAGCCACATAGGAACTTTTAAAAATCCCTTCTCATCACTTAATGCAAGATAATCGATTGAATTCCTCTCAGCCCTCTTACCTTCAATTTGGGACCCATCAATAGCAATGGATGTAAAGTACCTGACAGCACAAACTGTTGCTAAATTATGCTGGCACAGGTTTCAAGAAAGAAAAGAAAAATACCACAAATGTCTATTGCTATCCACTTTTCATTAGTAACATTATACCCACACCCACA
This sequence comes from Crocodylus siamensis, assembly GCF_052110815.1. Taxonomy (NCBI): domain Eukaryota; kingdom Metazoa; phylum Chordata; order Crocodylia; family Crocodylidae; genus Crocodylus; species Crocodylus siamensis. The sequence goes on along the minus strand of NC_143395.1, from coordinate 409,597,475 downwards.
CCCACCTCATCAGGTTACATGACTTACAGAACCAAAGCTACAAAATCATTAAACCACCATATGAAAAAAATAGAAAAAATATTTAAGAGAATTATTGTTAAAGTATGAGTATTATTTCCACCAAAAAACCCTATTAAATGAACATAATGAAGAAACCACGTTCTTTATTAGCTTCCATTTAGAGCTGATTTATTCATGTTTAAAAATGGATTAAAGTAATGCAAATCCATTATGCTCTGAAAGGTATTAGTAATATGAGCGACCAGACTGACTCAAGGGGAATACACAAAAAAATCTCTTTCAATCATGAGACCAACTTTTTTGTAAGTTCCCAACATGTATCGAACTAAGTCTCATTACAGAGACTTTCTACTGTCAAGAGTTCTGGCTGAGACGGGCAGAAGAGTAAAAAATGCTGTTAAGAGAAATAAGATAAAGATGAATATATCAAATGGAAGTTTCAAGTTTTCTCAGATCATGTTCCTGGCCCTAAGCGTGCTAATTTTTGCGCTACCTAAAGATATTCTGCCAATTCATGAGCTACACGGTAGAGATGCTCATTATTTGCATAACAAAAACATAGTGAAATGATGCTGGAAAATGTGAAATGCAGTAAAATGAATTATCCTCTAATCCCAAAGTGATCTCCCGTGCTCTGGCCCCCATTCAGCCCTGTAGTTTGGCTCTTGCTTGATATCAAACTCAAATAATCTCGTCACTCTTCAGCAAAGCATTTAAGCCTACACATAGCCTGGAACCCATGAACGTTTCCGCCAGTGCAATGAGAGTTTTCACCCGCTGAAAGCCGTGCATATGGTTAAGTGCTTTGCATATAGCAGCCTTGGAGTCGACCTGGCAAACCTCTGCCCCAGCAGTAAATACAGCAGAAAGCATTTCTCTTTGGAAGGTGCTGGGATTACCTATGTGAATGAGGAACAGTTGAATAAGCAGAGTTTTGTAGGATAGCACCTACTATTTCACACTTATTAATGGCTCTCTTAAAGGACGAAGGACACCATTTCTCATCAGAAACTGATTAGCTTTGAACAAAACCTGAAGAGAATTTTTCTCTTATAATTCTCCTCCACTAGTTTCCGCCCTCAGAGGAATCATGAGGACACCAGCATTGATGAAAGAGATTAAATGGATTTGCAGAGCAACTGTTCGGGATTCCAGACTTTACTGTTGGTATTAGATATATTTTGCTGAAACGATATCGGTGACACAACCCTGTCCCTGACGGATTCACGGATATTCTCAGAATAACTATCCCACTCATTCATGAGGCAGTGGGAAAGCATACCTTTTAAACCAAACATGGAAAATTCAGGTTGGTTGTTTGACACCGTTCTTGGCTGTTTTAGGGCTCAGTTGTGCCATAAGGATAAAGCTCAATCATACGCCCAAAAGACCTGTAGCGTGGCTCTGACATCGGCCAGCACAGAGTGCTTGAGAGAAAGATGTCTGCCTACAACAGGCAGATGTGGGATAATCTCTGTTCTCGGCTGTGGGTTTTATCCTGGTCTCTGAACATTAGGAGCAGACTATCACACAAAGTTAAAAGCCCAGTTGCCATCAGTTATGACTACTTTGGATATGCTTTAAATATTAAATACCCTTTTCTGAGTCTAGTTACATTCTTTGCCTCATTAAGAGGCAGCCTTTTGTTTTACACCTCTTGCAAATCATCCCAAATAAATACCTATAGTGATGCAAGTAAAGCATAGATTCCTCACTGCCCCACTATGCTCCTTGCAGGGTAAGAATTTCCTATAATTGATGCTATATTACCCTCACTGACCTGCACCACCTTGGCTCTACTAGGTAGCAAGTACATGAACATGGAGAGAGGGAATCCTACACACGAAACCAATTCCATTCATTCTCCACCCCTCCCCATCTAACTCCTCTAAAAAAAGAAAAGCACAGTGTGAAGTTTTCCCTTGGTACTTGAGAGGCAGGTTTTTGCTCTTACCTCTCTGATTGCCTGACTTGGGTATTTCCAAGCTATAATCCGACTCTCGCGTGCCACGTCTCGTTCTAATTTGATATTATCCATCGGGAGGTGTTACTGATGCCGAAGTGCACCGGCAATATGGATAGACTTTTTCCTTTGAGTTACCCCTCACCTCCAGCTCCTTTGGACACCGCCCAGAATTTTTTTATTACCAATGAAATCCAGTTTTTATGCGGTCGATCAATTCTCTTTATTAAGATTTTTTTTCTTACAGTTTCTGTCATATAACATTCATATAATCTGTGACTCTTTCAAATTGTTTTGTTTACCTTTATATATATATATATATATATATATATATATATATATATATATTTTTTTTAAAGAACATTTTGTTGCAATTATTTGACACCAAAGCAACATGTATAAAACTAGGCAAAGTTAACTTCCAGAACATTTATACATGTATTTTTTTCCCCTTTCTTTGGGCTGAAATCCTTTTTTCAGTCTCTGGCTTCTTCTTTCCTGCAGATCATAGAGTGCCCTAATTAAGTCCCTGAAAAACCCCCCAAAACCAGAACAGGATAACAAGGAATTTGACCTTAATAAAATCCAATGAGCATCCACCTCTCTTTCATTCTCGCAGCTTTTGTCTTCATTTTTGTATTCTTCCCAGTGACTCAAGAGTCTATTCCTCTTCAGGGACTCCAGGTCTTCCCTTCTCCCTCCAATAGATCTGGCTCCTGGGACCTCCACATCCCGGTCCACGCACTGCGGCTCCTCCCTCCTTGGATCCCCGCTCTGTGCTTCCTCCTCCGGCATGCCACCCCCTGCCACACCACCTCCTTTCAACTTCAAAGAAAAGCTGCTGCAGAAGCGGCGTTCTCCTGGCGTAAGCTTGTTTTTTGCTCCTCTGATCTCCTTTTCGACCAGTCCCTCTTCACACACAACATAGACCTTTTTTCATGCCATACAACAATTCCTGAGGCCCAGGCAGCTCAGAAAGGAGGGTGTCCAGGGGTAATAAGTATGTAGTCCTAGTTACAGATTGTAAGGGTGAAATTAAAAGTTAGATTTAGACCATAAGTAACCACACTTAAAATGTAAGCATCCACATGTTAAAGCTCATTAACCTAAGTGCCTGCTGAGCATCTCAAAGTTACACCACTTCAGTTCAGGGTTAACTCTGGGCTGTACTACCTAGCTCATGTTAAGGTAACTTCAGTCTGCTCCATGGAGATAAAACAAGCGATTTCCAGTCCTTCAGCATCCTGGGATGCACCACTCCCAGCGCCTCCCCCCACGTTAGGGATAGAGCCTAATCCTAGCCAGGCCTCTGCTTGCCAGTCCTCTAGCGGGAAGGGATGAACAGGCAAAAAACGCTATTAACTCTTAACATGTGACAGCTTACAGTATGTAACTTTAATAACACTTTACATTCAACAAATTTGGAATGGTTTAAGTGTAACTTCATTCTAAAACCTTCAGATAGGAACTCTCTCCACCTGTATCCATGGGCTAGCATAATAATGCAGGGTTTGACCCACTACTATTTAGGCAATACAACACCATGCATAATAAATACAGTGTTAATTGATCATGCTATCTTATTCCAAAATGTATAATGTCTTGTAAATTTAGTTGTTGCTGTGTAAAAAAGAAAACAACCACCAAATCCAACCCCTTATTTGAGCGACCCAAACCTCTATTGCACGGGGTATTAAATCTGTTTAAAACATCTCAAATCACAGCAAACATTTAAAATTTTGACATTTCCATTAAAGGAATTTTCTGAAAAAAATGTTTCAGAAATATCTAAATGACTTTATCAAAGTACATCAATTCACAGTCAGAGAGCCTTTCCTTTAATTTATAGCATTTTGACTTATACTATAAGACTTATATAATTTATTAGGACACTTGTATATGTGACGGGGGTTTAGTCTTCTATTCCCTCTAAATTGCAACAGTGGATTTTTAATTGAAAAATTACTTGGCCCACTGGAAGCTCACCACTGACCATGGGCAGGCTCCACTGCAAAAAAAGGAAAGAATCAGGCCCTCACTGTTCTGCCTTCGGCAGGATGCTGCTGGAGGTAGAAGCAGCAAGGGGCCTGATCCTTTTTTCTACATCCTTTATCCTGATGTAGTTTATTGCAATGAAGCAAACTATTCTACCTCCCCCCGCAAAATGTGTAATGTGTGATGCCATTAAGCCACACAAAGTGACATGACATTGTCACACGTACAAGCACCCTCAGTTTTCATGTGATATGCAAGTCAAACATATTCCTCTGATATGCTACATTTACTCTTCATCACATTTCTATGACTACACTGCATTTCTACCAAGCCATTTAGATTGTGTTGCATCAGGTCTTCCAAGGTGACACTGTCCCACTGGAGAAATCTAATCAACATTAATTAATGTAGACCAATTAGTTTCTATTAAAAAAATGATTATACAGATCTGTTAAACTGAGCCAAGTGCCCCATGAACTACTATGCTGATCTAATGTTATATTGGGGTAATGATGTAATGAATCTAGCTCTAATCAGGAATTTAAATGACTTGTGCCACATCATGGAAGTTTCCTCAGTACTCATGTGTGTCTCGTGAGCCAAACTGCACTTGTGCCACCCAGACAGAGAGAATCTCAGGAAAAAATAGCTCAATGCATTGCATAACTGATTGCACAAATATCAACTCATTTGGTGCATTGCAATAATCAAGCCTATTTCTTTTCATGGATATTATGTCACAGTAATGGGTATAGAAAGGTTCATAAATCAAGCTTCATATTTTTCCAGTCCTGCCTCCCCCTTTAAAAAAAAAAAAGAAAGAAAGAAAATCAGAGTGGCGATCTCAAGACAATTCTTCTCTTCAATTATTTGCTGCTGCTTATGAATTCAGGGCTCAGAGTCTTTCTTGCTGAATTTTTATCTTTTAGTCATTCAGGTTTAAACCAAGAAGTGCATCAAGAAAAAGAAACACCATCGTTTTCCAAAAAAATATTATTTGTTTCAGTAAGAGTTTTGAACAAAGGTTCAGTTGGGATCTATGTGCTTTTCCTTGGATAAATACAGCATTATAAAGCTGTCATTAAAATAAAGAAAGATTCAAATTTCCATTGTCACCCTGTGCTCACAACTTACCTGTCTAGCTATAACAGCAACCACAATGCTCAGAATTGCCTTGCCATAAAAGGCAAATGGTCTGTGCAGAGCAGGGGGGCTTCTGGCTCAGTTTCTCTATTTTGATTCCAGGGTAAGGGTGTTAACTGGTGGGATTAAAATAAAATGGTGTGGGAATGCATAGCACAGAGTTGGGTTTTTCAGTGTAGGGTGCAGGCTGGGGAAGGAGGTCTGAGTCTTCATGTACTCTGGCCGATCCTGACCAAAAAAAGGGCACATAAGAGACAGGTTGAAGCTAGTTAGACCCACCTAATCCTAAACTAAAGGAATCATGGAGGGATTTTGGAACTACCATGTGCCTGGGGCCAGTTTAAAGACCAGGGAGACAGAACATGGTTTAAAACCACTTTTGCCTCTTTCCTACCTAGGTAGCCTGTTTCTGCGGGGGAGAAAGGATTCATAGTTTCATAGATTGTACAGTCAGAAGGGACCACAATGGATCATTGTGTCCGACCCCCTGCCCCTGGCAGGAAAGAGGACTGAGGTCAGATGACCCCAGCCAGGTGACTGTCAAGCCTCCTTTTGAAGACCTCCAAGTTAGGCGACATTACTACCTCTCTTGGAAGCTCTTGGATGAACCAGTGGTTAGGGCATGATAGAGATCCAGGTGCAATCCCCTGTTCTGCTATAGGCATCAAGTTTGGCTTTAGGAAATCAGTTAGATTTAGGTTTTTTAAAGTATTTATCTACTTAAATGCCTCTAAAAATCTGGCTGTTACTCTATCTGTACCTTGCTGCTCCATTTGCATAACTGGAAATAACCTGTCTTGCAAGGGTATTGTGATAAAGGCATACAGAGTGCGAGATGTTCAGAAGCTATGATAATGGCAGCTATAAACGTATCTAAGTACATTAGATATCTGTATTTAAGGACTGAGTCCATATTCTCTTTACTATTCTACCCTATAGCATCCTCCAGAAACTCATTAATAAATATTAAGACTGTTGGGCTTTTCAGACATCTAGACTACTTAAACATTTTCTGCAGCATACCCCTTATATTTTCCTACATTGCAGCATATGCTTCCCTTGAGAAATTATAATGAATTTCTAAGCAATTTCTCAGCAAGCCTTTTTTAAGGCAATGCAAACTATTTCCATGTTCTATTCTGCTGCCTCTTCTTCTTTCGGATCGTTGCAAAGCTGTCTAGAACATGCATTTAATTGACCAACATGACATCCAATTAGAGAAGTGTAGCTTTCTGGATAAAGTTTCATCATGGAATTGTGTCATTCAACAGGAGAAGATAGCAAAAAATAGTTTTCATCCCTTTACAGGAAGATAAGTTTCCATGGAATTAATATATGGCAACAATTTCTAGAATGGACTTTGAGAAACTAATTTGCAGGACTGCCACAGATTAACTGATCTGTAGACCTGTTCTTCCCTGTCAATGTTTGGTTTTTAAACCATGACAAAAACTAATTCTCTCCATTTCATACACATCATGACAAATTTAGGGGCCTATTCCCAGTCTGATGTGTGGGGTGTAGATGCATAGTGCCTGAGACACTGTCAACAAAAATAGTTAGTGCAAATTCAGGCTGTAACAAAGCTTTGTCACAGCTCCATGTTCTTTAATAGTAAATCAAATACAATGGGCAAGTTGTAGATTTATGTGGTTAGTTTGTTACTGATGCCTGTTTTTAATGTAAGGTACAGAAAAACCCCACTGTGACTGTCACTAACATTTGTATTATAACACTCCTGGAGACAAACAGGCATAGGCAAGTCCAACTGGTAAGTAGCGTAGAAAAAAATCCCTAACACAAATGAGATAGTGTGTGAAGTAGTTTAAGTGTACAGTTGCCCTGTTTAAACTCTTACCAAGTTTCCCTTAGATAATTAGATGAGCAAGGTCCTAGGCACTTGAAGATACTTTAATGCAAGCTTGATAGCACAGAGCTACCATGGATTTTTCTTTGCTGCAAAGTTAACCTGACTTCTAACGAGCGTTATAGTTATCCCACACTTGTCCACAAACAAACCTCATTAAACGTGGCTGAAATCTTTGTTGAAGTTCAAGCAAAGCCTAACCTGAGGCTTTCTGGACATTTGTTATTTTGGTATAGTTTTGTTCAACAAAAAAAGTCATATTCCTTTGTCCCTCCATTGGGTTTAGAAAGGATCAGTGTATTGTATTCCTCAACTCCAGCACTGTTGCTCCGTCCTTTTAATAGAAGCACACTTGGTAGTTGATATTTGGACAGTGTGTGTATATGTGTTCTCAAAGTCTTGCTTCTGAAAAGCAGTTCCCATGACAAATTCTGGATTAAAGCCCTTTGGATTGTGCTTCTGGAAAAAAAAGCTGAATTTCTCAATACTTTTTCCTCTTCTGTTACCACTTTTATGATATTGCATTTAAAGAGAGACTCAGCTCACACACATCTACATGTGAATATATTAGTAAATAAGAAATGAAATCAAGTACAGAGAATTTCACAGCAGACATCTGCACTGGGGGGGGGAGGCAGGGGATTCAGCTAATTTAGCCCTTTCAAAGAGGAGCTGTTTCCTTTAAATGTCACAGTGATCAACTGGGATCCAGGTTTTCAGTTTCGTGTGGAAAACCATGTATTTTCCCCTTCAAAGGAGAAAAATATGGATTTTACCTTTTGCAAACAGATCTCTGCAGGCTGGGAGAGCTCCAGCCTGCAACGAGCTGGTTGCAAAAAGGGTGCAAAACCCTGAGCCCTATCCAAGGGGGTGGGGGACCAAACAGTGCTGGCTCAGACTCACTTTGCCTCCTGCAGCCTTTGAGGTAAGTAGGTCCTGGGGGGCTGGGGGCAGCTGGGGGCCCCCTCTGGCAAGGCTGGGAGTGGGGGTCAGGGGGTGTTGTGGGCCAGAAGTGAGGGGCACCGGCAGGGCCGGAATGGGCCAGGGGGCTGTGGGTATGACGTAAGGGGCACCAGCAGGGCTGGAGGGAATAGGGGGCTGTGGATTGGGAGCAAGGGGCACCAGCAGGTGTAGGAATCAGTGTGGGAATGTGATGCAGCTAGAGGGGAGGATGGTGGGACCGTGGGGCCTGTGGCCACCGCCCTGGATGCTGGTCCTAGGAGATGCAGGCATGGGGCTGGAATCCCATTTCATTAAATCAGTGATGGTTCAAATGAGATCAACCCCCAGCAACAGTACACATGGGAGGGGAACAAAGGCTGATGGTGTTGACTTGACACATGCCAGATCAATGTTCAGGATCTCAATATTGCACTGTTAGACAAGAGGGCAGGATACAAAATTACACACACACACACACAAACTACACAAACACTCTATGGGTTCATACACACATGCACATACACAAACACACAAACACGTACTTCCGTGGCTGTGTGTTAACACTAGGGGGCGCTTGGAGTAACGTGGGCTTGAGGTTACTCGGGGTCACAGTGCTGGTGTTACTCAGGGTCAAGGTGCCAGGGTGGAAGTGAGGGAAAAAGCCAGGGGTTTGGAGGTGACAGAGAGGGAGCTGAGATGGCAGAGAGACAGACAGAAGGAAGGTCAGAGAGACAAGGAGCAGAGATTGGAGCAGGGCCAGGAGGTCAATAAGACAAAAACCCAACTCAGGGTTCCAAAATAGCAGTTTTATTAACAGGCAGCGCACTACACAGCCCCATTAAGTTATTGGTTCCCACACAAACATTCACACACGCACACCCACACAATGGTAGCAGGAGACGAAAGGCTTAATGGAGGGATTTCAGGTCTAGGTATGTAGAGACAGGGTTCAGGTCCCTTACTTGAGGGAAGAAGGTGGGTGATAGCTACCTATTCCAGGCTGAGAGTTGACCCTTGATGGCCAGGCAGGGTCTTCTCTAGGAAGGTGCTATCCAAAGAGGCGCTGTTGGCAGGGCCTTTGGGTGGACAGGTGGTGTGGCGCAGTGCTGGTCCAGAGGGAGAGGGTGTCCCAAAAAGACACTCACCACCACTGTTATAGGGGTGGACTACCTGTGTCTCCTATGGGAAGGACATGTTCAGGCAAGGACAGTGTTCTCATTGTCTTGTGGGACACAATGGTGGGGTTGCTGGTTTCTGTAGGGTCTTTGTCTTCCAAATGTTGGGTTCCTTATCTTTCAAATGCTGGGTTTTGTCTCTGTTCCTGGGTGAGGTCTGGGGTTCCTGGGTGAGTCAATGCAAGGCAATAACTTGCAGTTGAGTTCATGGTCCAGTCGTTGAGTTGATCATTCAGTAGAGGCCTGCTATGATTGTACCTCAAGCACCCTCATTCTTTCCCATTCATTCAGGAACCAATTTACATGAGACTGGTTAGACATGAGTCACAGTTACAACATAGGTTATACCTCGGCAGGAGACACAAGATGGAGGCTTGACATACAAAATGGAAACTTGATATTATTTGACATTACTTTACAGACACTGGCCTAAATTATATAAGTTCAATATAAAACATTAAAGATCAATACAAACATAATAGGAACATAATATAATACAATATAAAACATTAAAAATCAATACAAACATAACAGAACACTATTTACAATATAAAAGGGGCTTGTTACTATAAGGGAGTATAAGAACTTATCTTAGTTTACCTGCTACTACTTGCAATCACTTATAAGAGATAGGGAGGGCAGAGAGAAAGTCAGAAATGGTTGCAGAAGGGAAGGGAATGTATTGTTAAGTTAAAAAAAAGCCTTGGGGTTTTGCTACAATGGCTACTGGTGACCACCAGTATCTGGGGGAATGTTTGTTCACCAGAGTGCCCCAAAGGATCAGAGAATCAGAGAATCAACGAGTGGGAAGGGACCTAGACAGATCGTCTAGTCTGACCCCCTGCCATGGGCAGGAATGACACTGGGGGTGGCAGGGGTCATAAGACCCCAGCCAGGTGCCTATCCAGTGTCCTCTTGAAGATCCCCAGGGAAGGTGAGAGCACCGCCTCTCTGGGAAGCCTATTCCAGGCTCTGGCCACCCTTACAGAGAAGTCGTTCTTCCTAATATCTAACCTAAACCTATCTTCCCTCAGCTTGTGGCCATTGTTCCTGGTGACTCCAAGGGGGGCCCTCGTGAACAGACTTTCCCCGAGTCCCTGCTGCTGGCCCCTGATAAGGTTGTAGGCAGCCACAAGTTCCCCCCTCAGTCTCCTCTTGCGGAGACTGAAGAGATTCAGGTCCCTCAGCCTCTTCTCATAGGGCTGGCCCTCAACCATACGAGTGGCCTCCTCTGGACCCTCTCCAGGTTCTCCATGTCCTTCTTGAAGTGCAGCGCCTAGAACTGGACACAGGACTCCAGCTGCGGCCTGACCAGCGCTGCATAGAGGGGGAGCAAGACCTGTCTGGACCTGTTAGTGATGCCCCTGTTGATGCATGACAGGGTGCGGTTGGCTCTGCCTATCGCTTCGTCACATTGGCGACTCATATTCATCCTGCAGTCAATCCTGACTGCAAGATCCCTCTCTGCCTCTGTGCTGCCGAGAGGGTCAGCCCCTAACCTATAACCATAATGCTAGTTTCCTCTCCCCAGGTGCAGCACCCTGCACTTGTCCTTGTTGAACCGCATGCTGTTCAGATCCGCCCATTTCTCCAACCTATCCAGGTCTGCCTGAATGCGGTCCCTACCTGCCGGTGTATTCACTTTACCCCACAGCTTTGTGTCATCGGCGAACTTGAACAGGGTGCTCTCCGCACCCTCATCCAGGTTGCTAATGAAGATGTTGAACAGCACCGGCCCAAGGACCGAGCCCTGGCGGACTCCGCTGCCCACACACTCCCAAGTCAACATCGACCAATCCACCACCACCCTCTGGGTGTGCCTCTGGAGCCAGTTTGCCACCCATGTGACTGTGCATTTGTCAATGATGAGGTCGAATGATCATAAATTACTGCAAGAGCATTTCAGGCTGGACATAAGGAAGAATTTCTTTACTGTCCGAGCCCCCAAGGTCTGGAACAGCCTGCCATTGGAGGTGGTTCAAGCACCTACATTGAACACCTTCAAGAGCAAATTGGATGCTTATCTTGCTGGGATCCTATGACTCCAGCTGACTTCCTGCCCTTTGGGCAGGGGGCTGGACTCCATGATCTCCCGAGGTCCCTTCCAGCCCTAATGTCTATGAAATCCATGAACTCTATGAAAGCAGGTGGCTGAGGGTGCAGATGCATAGGTTCTACCCCAGCTCTGTGGTGCCTCATGGGGACAAACAGCCCTTATCCCTGGCCCATCCCCAAACTCACTGCTAGTGGGGCCAGTTCCTAAACTGGAGAGGACAGGCTGGATCTCTGCCTATCAGGGAGATCTGGGGGAGCTAGGGGGTTGGGCTGCAGGTTGGGAGGGAGGGGCACTGGCAGGGCTGGGGGGACTGTGGCTTGGGAGGGAGGGGCACTGGCATATCAGGGCTGCTCAGCACCACAAAGTATGGGGTGGGGGTGCAGGGGAGAGCTGCAGCTGAAACCCTGGCGAGCAATACCTAAATGAATAGAGACAAATGTTGAGGCCCTTTTAATGACCCACTGATGGGCTACATCGTCCTTAACAGTGGTATGCATGGGTGTAAAAAATCAGCAGTCTCAGAGCTCATGCCAGGGTCAGGGGAAGAAGGCATAATGTCTGAGGCCCATAATGTGCAAAACCATGATGAGCAAGTGACTCCATGCCACTCCCCCCATAAGCCATTACAAACTATCATGATTAGGTTTGATTAAAGAGTGAATAAAAACACTTACGTTTTAAGTGGATCCATCAAGACACACAGTCATCTATCTGTCTTGCAAAAGTTGAAAATTAGGGCACAGAATAGGACACACACCATCTACTTGGAGTATAATACACAGACATCACTAAAATTCCCAAGAGTCTTCCATCGATTCCCAAACCAACAAGGTTAGATTTCACCGCACTCTTCACTTGTAGAGATCAGTGTCTGGCTCCCTATGGAGGTTTGTAAATTTTCCACTTTGACCCCAATTCTCCAGTGCATTGTGCCTTGTCCCATCATTTATGCCCTACCTGAGGACATACACAGAGGATATAAAAATATGACAAAAAACAGAATGTCACTTTGCACAAGATGGAAGAGGACTACAAAAGGGGGAGGAAAGCGTATCATCCCCATTGTCTCCAAGTCAGTTGAACCGTACTTATAAAGCTCGTTGAGACCATGACTATTTTATGCACACTTTAAAAAAAATACCACAATGTTTTACTGTAACTGTACAAAATAATTCACAACTTCTAATTAAAGTATTTAGACTATTCAATTATTATTTATATATCCCGAGGCAAACATAAATCATAGGACATAATTGTCCTCTCTTACATTTTGTTCTTATGCTGCTGCAAAAGCATTGAATTCAGTATATACACTGCTGATTTACATCCGCATGAGAAGAAATTAAGACTCAACCCTTGGCCCTGTTCCAGCTCATTTGGATTGTCAAAGCAGTGCAAGGTCACCAGGAAGCTGCCTTAAAGGATGTTCAAGCAGAGAAACATCTGTATCACCTGACTATCATTTCTAGGCAGAAGGACTACTGATGAAGTAAGGGAGCAAGATAAGGGCAGGAGGAAGTGTAGTGACCATAACCTCAGCTAACGTGGGATTAAAGCAGAAAAAAGCAGGAAAAAGTAAACTGGATGCAAGTGAAGCCATTTTAAAAATATGACAATTTCACAACAACTTAAGTGCGACAATTTGGTGGGGTCCCTTTTCCAAAAAGAGGTACATTCTTAGTCATGCTATACTCTTTTGGGAATTGGACTGAGTCAATAAGATGCATTTATAATTCAGATACCTGGAGCACAAAGTCATATTTGCTCCTGCCTCAACCAATTTTTGCTCAATTTTTAATAACTCAGTGGACTTTGATCAATTTCAAGGTCATTCCCCTTGAATAATCGGGAGACTGCCACCAGCTCCCTGGATGTCATTACATTCTGCCTCAGAAAAATAATTTCTTAGTTAGCATGTGAAATGCTAAGTATCTTTCCTATATTTAGTGACTTGTGCAGTCAGAATGATCTATGTCAGCTCAAACTATTCTCCCGGAGTAAGAATCATTTGAAGGAAAGGTCATACTGCACTTTCAACGATCCAGATAAGGAATTTGATTTAGTTTTTTTTCTAACACTCAGAGCCTTTGAACTATGTTCACCCCTAGCTCCTGCCAGCAAAGCCAGGACAGAGCACCCCCTCTAGATCTTATTAGATTATCTTATTAGCCCAACAGGACCACAAACATCCTTCCACCTCAAGAATAAAGATGGTCCTGGAGCAGATACTCCTGGGTGGGTTGATTCCAAAAATCTTCTTGTGAAACCCTTCTAGTGGCAGAGGTCCCAACAGATACCAAAATACCCTGGTAGGAGGAAGTTGTACTCCAGCTATGCCAGGGGATGAACGTAAGCCTTTATCATATTACTAATCACACCACACACTTCGAAATGCTATTACGGGAATGCGGGTACGTAGCTCAGTGCAGGGTCCTATCAGCATGCAGTCACCACCCCAGACACCCTGTTGACTTTGACCTTAATTATGTAAGTGTTTTTTAAGGAACATATCCAGCAGTTGAAGTACCCTATTTCCTCTCTCTTTCCTGAGAGCACCTGATGAAGTAGGCTGTGGCATACAAAAGCATCTGTCTCTCTGAACAAGTTAGTCTCTAAAGTGCCGCCCTGCCCTACCTTCTGCCTCTCAATTTTCTGTAAGTAGAGAAAAGCTTAGAGACTGATTTGAAGGACTCTGCAAGGACACCTGGTATACATCCAAGTACTGTGTTCAAGAAATAAGACAGGTGGACAGCTTTGGTGAGAACTAAAGGGTCTGATACAGACAGTGAATGGTACCTCCTACATCTCAGGTTGGTTCAAGATCTCACCATAAGTAACTATATATAAAACCTTACTGGGCCAGCTCATATGGAATATAACTGGATACAATGAGGACAGAGGCACCTGCAGCCCTGAAAACTAAGCTTGAGATTTAACATTTTTTTCACTTGTACAAGGTTGCCACTAGAGATCACAAGGCCCTGAATTTCAACTTTTTTGCCTGAGGAATAATATTGTTTTTCATTGTTGCTATCATTTATACTGCCCAGTTCCATCCAAGACTAGAAATGGATTTATAATCACAGTCTACTTGCAGACGTTAAAATAAACCAACCAAATACAAAACTGCATTTTACTGGAAGAAGCAGTTTTACTTTGACCCGGCCCTGCAGCGTCTGTGTGGATCAGGTGCTTCAGCAGGGCTTTTTAGCACTTTTAGCTAAAGCTGATTCAATCAGCTTCAAAAAATGCCCCAAATTTCCCACTAAAGTGCTCACTCTATACAGACATTGGGCAATCCAGGTCCAACTAACACACTGCCTCTTTTGGGAATGTGGTGGGCTTGGCACAGGAGTGCACAGAGTTTAAATAAAGCACTGTTTTCGGGTTTTTTAACATCTACAAGCAGCCATAGAAAAGTAGCCTGAAAGGGACCTCTGGAGGTCATTTAAGCCAACCTCTTGCCTGAATCAGGATCATCCCTATCCAAACCATCCCATAGAAATCCACTGTCTAACTTATCACTGAAACTACACAATCAACCTTGGCACACTACTACAAGGCATAACACCCTAACCTGCCACAGACAAAGTACGAGGACAACAGCAGTCACTGTCCTGCTGCTGCAAATGTTTTAAAAAGGCACTCAAGAGATCCAGAAAGGAGGGCCATGCAGCCCAGCTACAGAAAAAGGCAAAAAACCCCAAAGTGCGTACCAGTCTGACCATGGGGTAAAATTATTTCCTGATGCCAAATGTGGCAATTAGTCTGACCCTGAGCAAAAAGATAAAACCTTCTAGCCAGGTTCCTGCCGGATTTAGTCCCAACAGGAATGCTGGCACACCCCAGTCAAAATCCACAGCCTTGGCTGCCACCAACACCCAATCCATCTGAAAAAGGAGAAAGGAGGGAAAAAAAAAGAGAGAGAGATAGATGCCCTGATACATGTAGCAACAGAAAGGGGAATAAAATTCCTTCCCAGCCACACCTAGCAACCAGCAAAATCCCAAAACAGGGAAATAGCCGTATTTGATGCAACACTGCCAGAAAATATATTCCAGTAGGATTTCAGGGTCAGCTCTGCAGCTGCAGATATGGCTGCCATAGATAAACCCATGCTCATAGGTGCTTATCCCACACACACCACCTGTTGAATTACTCCATCCTGGAAGTGATACAAAACTTTCTAGCTCAAGGGCAGGCAATTGTTTTGGCTGGAGGGCCGCTTAATGAATTTTGGTGAGCTGTCGAGGGCCCCAAGGCTAGCCTCGCCCCTTGACAAGTGCTCCACCCCCTGGTCACCTTCTTGGGACCAGATGTCCCGTTCCCTAACCCCATGACCTTTGCCACCATAAGTCCCTCTCCCTGGCCCCCGGATATACTCCTTGTGGGAGAGGAGCATTGTCATCCTGGAAGCAGAAAAAAAAATCATATTAAAAGTCAAACAACTATTATAATATATTTTAATTGTATTACAAAAATACTTTTATCATGATTTGTGTTTGCATAATGTAAATAGAGCTGACTGCATAATAACTCAAAAATAAAATCTTACTCTTGTATTTTGTGTGGGAAGGTGTGGGGTATGGCTGTATGTGGTTGGGTGTGGGGGCATGTGTATGGTGGGGTGTGAGGGGTGGGTATGTATGGTGGGATGTGGTAGCTGTATATGCAGGAAGTTCTGAAGGGGTGTGGCTGTGTGTGTGGGAGGGCAATAGGGTATGTTGGGGGTTGTATATGTGGGGGGGTTGTGGGGAAAGGGTGTGGGTGCATGGGGTTTGTGGTGTGTGAGAGAAGGTCGGGGGCTATGGGGACCCGCTCACACTCTCCCCCCCATGGTACACACAGCCCCTGCCAGCAGCAGCAGCAGCAGGAGGCAGGAGCCCTTGGGATGTTCATGGCATGCAGATCCAGCCAATGCTGCACATCAGGGTGAAGAGTGCAGCCAGGCACAGGCGATGCATAGAAGGGGACACTGGGGGGGCATGTGCCCCCTCTGAAAGGGCTGCCACCACTGCTGGTGCCCACAGGAGCTCACCAGCTCTGGCCCTGCCACTGACACTGCCAGCAGTGCCTGCAAGGGCTCACCAGTTCTGGCCCTGCTGCCAACGGTGACAGTGATGCCTGCAGGAGCTTGCCAGCTACAGCCCCGCTGCTGAAGGGGACACCTGCGAGTACCCGCCCCAGACTCAGGAGGCACCAGTCACCCATGCAGTAAGGCCAGCTTGCCTCTATTGCGCGGGGCTTCACATGGTGCACATGCAGCTCCTGGCACTGCACACCCCCAAGAGAAGCCCCATGGAACGTGCTGACTGCATTTGCTGCTCCCTGACATGCAAGTCCTGGGACTCCACTGGAAGTGGGTCATGTGGTTCTGGGATCTATATGTGTGCTGCACAGAGCACCATGCAATAGAGGCAGGCCAGCCTGGTTGTGCTCCTCACCCCCATGTGCAGAGCTGCCCAGAGATGTGCACTACTGGGTGGCAGTGTCTACGCTGGGCACAAGCACCCTGAGTGCCTCCAGCTGATGCTGCTGCTGCCAGCAGGGGCTGTGTTCCATGAAGGAGTGCATGGGGGTCCCCACAGCCCTCCAGCCTCCTTCATACACCACAACTCCCACACACCCACACCCTACCCACCTAAGCTCCATGCTCTGTGCTGTTGCCAGTCCAAGCCCCATGCTCCATGATCTTGCCCAGTCGCAGCTCCCCACCGCTCCTCCGCCTCCACCACTACCACTTCCCTACTTGGTGCCCCAAGTGAGCAGGACACTGGAGAAGCTAAGCAGGTCCCCCAGCAACTGCAGCAGTGATGGCAGCAGCATCCCCACCCAGAAGCTTCAAGCTGGCTGTGCTGGGCCCTTCCATTCCCAAGGCTGGAAGTGAGGTGAAACAGGGCATGTTGTGGCAGGGTACATGTGGGTACCTTGCTCCCATCCTCATGGGTGGAAGGGCTGGGAGAGCACCTGTGGGTTAGATAAAATTGCCTGGCAGGCCGGATCCAGCCTGCGGGCCATATTTTGCCTGCCCCTGTTTTAGCTGCACTCAAGTCACGTCTATGGTTCCCGTTGACTTATGTAGAGTTATGTTTATTACAAGAAGATCTGATGCGTGTCTTTGAGCCTAAAAGCTCAGTGCTCTGGTATTTTAATGTGAAATGCCTCAGTGAATTGTCCCTACTTCTGTCTTGAGGATCTGCATTATACATCAAAGATATACACATGTTGAATTAATGCACCACCATGATTTCCAACATCTGCTTTGTCCATTAATTAGGTTCACTGACAAATTAAATACCTTGACTAAGAAACCTACTACAAAAACTTTTTCTAAAAAAATCTTGTTTTTCACATGCTGATGTATTGCTTTATTGACTACAACATGTTGCGGTCCAAAGCCTAAATATTTTCTGAAATCAAAGCTCTGGCAAAGAAAAAAAGTGAATTAATTCCACATTTTGACTTTCTCTCATTGTTTGGTTCATTTCCTCTTCTGAATGTCCTTTTCACTACCCATTTTGGCTTCATTTCCTTCCAATTAAACCTAAAGAAGGCAAATTTACTCCAGTGAACTGTGGTGACCTGGACCTTATGAAATTCTTGACAGTTCTAAGATTTTCCCATGTAAAATGATACACCTACACTGCAAACTTACAATGCCAGGCAGAGTGCCCCATGCATCCTATCCCCTGAATTGGAAGAAATGTAGCTACACATGCAGGGAACTGAGTAGGCTAATTAGCATTGTCAGTCACCTACCTTCAGTGTCACATGAATACCACATTGCTACTTCTGTCTCAGTTGAAAGCGAGTTGAGAGCAGCAGGGTTTTTGAGGGCACTGCTTCCTGGCACGATAAAAGCTGATGGTGTAGACTTGTCACAAAAGCATGTTTTTCTTCTTTATCTGGAAATAGTTATGATAGAATAAATAGAAACAGGTTAAGCCATATTCAAACATGCAATAAATGTACTGCTATATGCACATTAGTAGTAAGAAATGGGAAAAAAAAAAAGACTTAGAGGGCACTCACCTTTTCTGAAGTTGATGACAAGGAACTAGATTCAATAAAGGACTTGGATGAAATGTGGGCTCACAAGACAAGAACTGTGATTTAGACTCCTCTACCAACTACCATATAAACTGGAGGCAAGAACTTTTTTTTGGTGCTATTTTTTATTGGACCAGTTCCCCTGTACAGTTAGGGGAACTAGTATGCAGGCTTTTAGGCACAAAGGGTGCATCTACACATGCATTTGCTATGGCACCAGTTTACTCGCAAGTAAACTACTCACAAGTAAATGGTACCAGGCAGGCATCTACACGTGCAGGGAAGCTGGAGCAGATTTGCTGCCACTCTGCTCCTGCTGCCCAGGGCCTTGCAATGGGCCCTTGCTGCCATCAAGGGGAGCTCTAGGCTCTGGCTGCAGCTGCAGCTTCCATAACTGGCAGCCCACTTTAACCACTGCCTGGGCTGGACCCACGCCCTGGTGGAGCATGCCTTCGGCTCTCTGAAGAGACACTGGTGCAACCTCACTGCCTACCTTGAGTTTGCTAAGGTTGACCTTTCTCAGATCATCATCATAGCCTACACGCTGCATAATATCTGTGAGACCCAGAGGGAGATCTTCTGCAAGGCCTAGATGGAGGAGGTACAGTGCACGGAGGACACCTGGCAGTGGGAACATAACCTATGGTGGCAGTGGCAGTCCCACTCTGCTGAGGCACCAGGAAAGCTACATACATGCCAACAGCAGCCAGGGCACCAGGTATGGGAGGCACAGGCCAACCACCTCCTCCAGCACTCCCCACTCTAGCCCACATGCACCGCCACTTGCAGGCCTGCAACCCCCATGCCCACCCCCAGCACCATGCTTCCTGCAGACATCTCTCAGAAGAACAAATTTTTATTCCCTTCACATCAACCAGAGCACTCCTCCCACCTCCTCCCCAATACAGCCCCCCTCTCCCAACAAACAGAGCCCCTCCACCACCCATCAACAATAAAACACCTTCCTCCCCATGAAAACTTTGTACAATGTTTTTTGTGTGCTTTCCCAGAGTTGGGGGCTGTGGGATAGGAGCACCTAGAGGGCAGAGCCTGGGGACAGGTGACCAGCACCCCAACTTCTGACCATTCCCCTGTGGGTTTGCACACCATGATGAGTGAAGTGGATGGAGGGTTCATCCAGGGGCAATGGTGGCTGGTGTCCCCCTGGCATGGGCCTGCTCCCCCTCAAGCAGGCAGTGTCCAGGCCCAGCAGGATTGGCATTTAGACCTGACCCCACTGCAGGCAGCTTTGGCTCTGTATCCACATGGCGCCAGGGTGAAGGGTGAGGCTGGGTCTAGGCAGAGGGTACAGGTGGTTGTGGACCCATGAAAGGGTCTAGGGCAGGGTCTCCTGGCTGCTGGAGGTGGTGCAGGACCTCCTTCCAGACCCCAGTGGGAGCCTGCTGCTGGGCAGCGGGTGGCTGCCAGGAGACAGGCAGGGCTAGGGTTGTGGGCTGGGAAGTGGGCAGCAAGGTGAGTGCCAGGGCCAGAATGGTGTCCAGCACCTGGTGGTCATCATCCATGGCCTGCACTGCCCAAGCCAGGATGGTGTTCTGCTCCCAGAGCACCTCCACCTGCTCATGCTCCAAGACCAGAAGCCGTGCCTAGAACTCCATGTCAGCCTGGTGCCACACCTTCTTGTGCTGGTCCTGTGCATTCTCATGGGTGATATCCTCCACCCGTCACCTGTCCAGGCAGGCCACGTCCTCCATGTTCCAAGCTCGAACATCTGCCATCTGGTCCTCTAATGCCATGATCCAGAAGGAGGATCTTGTTCAGGGTCCTTCTGTAGTCAAGCTGGCACATCTTCAGGTCCCCATCTGTGAGTGTCATCAGCCCTGATGCCACATCCTAGCTGCCAATCACAGCTTCTATCCGCATGCAGCCACAGTCCCTGTAGAGCCATGAGAAAGAAACTGTTTGTTAGAGTTTGCAAAATGTAAGAGATAAGATGTTGTGTGCCAGGGGCTGTGTGGTGCCCAGCCTCAGATCAGGGAATGGGCATACACAGGTGCCCAGGAACCGTGTTAAGTCAGGCAGACAGGCAGGCCCAGGCTCAGGCCCAGGCCAGGAGGCCACCAGCTGAGCCTTCTGTCCCCACTCACTCCCCGAGGGCTGGTGGGCTGCTGGGTGCTGGCTGCCTGCAGCCTGCCTCCCCTGGCTTGTTCCTAGGGTGGGATAGGCCAGGTTCCTGGCAGCACCTGCTGCTGCTGCTCCAGACCCCAAGGCCCACCACTACTTCTCTTACAGGCCAACTACATCTGCACAGCCACCCAGCCCATAGTGGCTGGGTTTAGGGTACATAGGGCTCCTGGATGACTGGGGGGAGGAGCTGCCCATGCTCCCACCCTCCCTGTAGGTGTCTTCTCTGGGGAGGTGCCCTGGGGCCAGTCCCCTGCTACTGCCACTGTGCCCCAAGTGTGCTCCTGTTTTTCATGCCCCAGGTAGGTTACCAGGAGCTGTTTTCATGCACTGAAGGGTGCCAGGCCCACTATACCCTGCTGCTGCTGATAGCTTTGGTGTTCCACAGGGTGCTCCTGTGCACCTGGCATGGGAACCTGAACTTCAATGGAACAGGGGCAAGCCAAGGATGCCCCACAAACTCTGCCACTACCTGGAGAGCTACCTGTGGCTGTGCTAAATGTTCCTTCCCCTGCAGCCAAGGAGAACATCGCCACTGGCATCAATACATTCCCAGGATGTCAGAGGCCCATGCCCACCTACCTACGGGTTGCTCAGTAAAGTTTTGCACTGTCTCCTGCCTCCCTGCATGATATGGGGGTGGAACCTGGGGCCAGGTGAGTAAGGCTGGGTTGGGCAGAGAGGGATAGCAGGGACTGGGGGCCAGGGCCATAATGCGGGGATTACCATATGGCTGGGGCTGACATGGCTGTCAGTTCCACATAGTGGAACCAACAGTGATGGCATGCAACTCTAGGTAGCATGTGGCTCTGAGTAGCCATCACGGCAGGTGGCGGCCTGGCTGGGGGCCACCCCTGCAGAGGAGCTGGTGCTGGTGGAGGCCAGAAGCTGCCTGCAGCTGGCCCTGGGTGCTGGCAATCAGTCTGGCCTCCTAATGGCAAGGCTGACCTGGATGCAAATTTGCTCCTGGATCATATCGACATGTGCATTACTGTGCATTTGCAGCTATCAAATTTACTCATGAATAGGGGTTTGTACTGCACAGTAAGCATGCACATGTGTAAATGTGTGTCCTTACTGTGCAGTTAAGTGTCTCATGTAGATGTGACCAAAGTGATGTTCCTCATCTTGTCTAACATCTCTCCCAGCTTTATAGTAGGTCCAGTAAAAGACAGCACCAAAAACTCCTTACCTTTTATGTATTTCCTAGGCCTTCATGGCTATGATAACATTCCAACCCTACCTGCAGGTATCTACACTCTGTAGGTGACCCCACAGCTTGGCAACTATCGCATGCCTATATCCTATCAGCATGCAGAAACTGGAATTCCTTGGTCTATGCCACTTCAGGTGCTCAACCCAGTAAGTATGTTCCTGTATGCCTAATACACATTGGGAATATCAGGATGTCTGTGAAATGCAATGGTAGCAAGGACTTTCTTTTAGAACAGTCAGAAGAGGAAGCAGTGGTAGCTACAACTGTACGAAACTAGAAGTAATAATTCTTACCCAAGAACTGGAAGAGATAGATTCAGTTCCCTTCTCAGTTCAAACCTAAATCTTCCACATCCCATGACAGTGCTCTGAACCCCACAAAAAGGAATTAAAAAGGCACAGAATATGCACACAGAAGGGATGTCAACATTGTTGTTTACAAGTTAGGGGACTCACTGAGAACATAGTCATCCTAGCTTGCAGATTCTACCACTTCATACATTTTTCATTAAACAATTACTAGATAAAATACAGTGGCAGGGACTAAAATCCAAGACACCCCATTCCCAGAGAAGTGGGCTCCCTAACTGACTGCACAGTTATTTTCCCCTTCTCTCTCTGACCTAATAAACACTATAACTAATAACCCAATGCCCACCACTACCATGACAGTCCTCCTCTTCTTCCTGTGTTTTAAAAGAAAAAAAGTAGAGAGACTCCTACGCAGTTCTTTGAAAGAAAGTATGAAGGCCTAACTTCAGAAGAGAACTCTGGTCATCCTCATTGGATCAGGGTACCTCTCCACTACCATGAATGACCGACCTAAGCCTCAGTGAGAGGAAGGCTTTCAGACATTGTGACAGGGGATACCTTAGTGGCCAGATCACAAAGCAGCCAGCCCATCTCACCTGCCACGACTTGGTTGTTAACTTGATTTACTATGTTGGAGGTTTCCCATCCCTTGCCCTGATGCCAGAGGGCACTATCCACAGCTTCGAACCTCCAGTACACTGTGGGCCATGCCTCGCAGATGGCATCTAGATTATGATTACTTCCCCCAGCCTGAGGCCAGGGCAAACTCAGTCCATAACTGGGCTCCATTCACTCTCACACTCACTCTGCCCCTCCTCTCACATGAGCCTTTTGTATACCACCCATCTTGGACAACACTACACTGCCCTATCTCCTCTTGAGCAACCCCTTGTGGGCGTTTGGGCTTAGCTACTCTCTCCTTGGTACCACCATTCAGTAACTTTGGTTCCCACAAGTTCCCTTACTCTACTTGTGTAGCTTTAGACAAGTCGAGCTTGGGTCTGCATTTTCCCCAAGCTCCTCACCAGGCACCTCTATACTATGCCCCACCCTGGGGTTTCCTCATCATATCTACAACTAGCTTACTCAGGGGGCTTGCCCTTGCACTGGCCTTCAGGCTTACTCCTAGTTCAGCCCTACTCTGTGTGGGGCCTCACACCATATTCACCAACTACTCCCCCTGAGGCCTCCAGGATCTCACACCCCTGCTGGGCTCCGGCACACAAAAATGAGCATAACTGGCTCCACTACTCCCACAGCTCTCACATGATGGTGGGGGCCAGGGTTAAGGTGCCCCTACTTACCTTTCACCAGGGAGGTTAGCAGTCCTGGCATTTAGTTGAGGCTACCACAGGCAGTCCCACCAGGCCTCGCTACCCTGGCAGGGTGCAGTTTTAGGTCATGACCAGGGACCAGGGGTCTCCATTCCATCCTCATAGCTCCTGCCCTTACCTCCAGGATGTTCCTGAGCCATAGCTCAATCAGCTGAGGTTTCTCTCATGGCCCCTGGCACCAAACTGCTGCCTCCCCCTATATGAGCTAGGTCTTAAAATGGCCACCCTAATCAGGCATCTGCCGGCTGCCTGCCTCAGCTCTTCAAGTGGCAAGCACCTGAAGGTGCACTGCCACAGACATGCACTGGTCTTTAGTATCTCCCCATTGGCTAGGTCTAGAGTCTCTAGACAACTTCTTGCTATGCGTGCTGACTATTTTCAGATCTCGTTTTGAGGTTCCTAACTCTTTCCACGCACTATATTTAAAGATTAGGTACCTAACTACAGGGTTCTGTATTTCATGCAGGCACCAGGAATTTAAGTCCTTTCTTATAACTAGCCTGAAACTCTTATTAATTTTAGTGATGCTAAAATCAGGCCCATCAAGCGTATTCCAGATATAGTTTGGCATATCTGTCAGCTGTTATATTAATATAACTTGCATTAATTTTATCAGAATCTCTTATGCAGCTCTCAAATTTTGTCTGCTTATTTAGATGAATGCACCTACTTCAGATTTTCCATGTTGCAATGAAATATTATAACGGTGTTATTGACCTATATTCATCTTATGAAAAAGAATCAAGAGGTGACCTGTCAATAATGCACAAGTACCTCAAAGGAGGAAAAAATACCAGATACCAAAAGTTCTTTAATCAAGCATAAAAAGGCATAAAAGGCCTAAAAGCAATAAGTGGCTTGAAGCTGATGCCAGACAAATTGAAATATTAATACTTTATTTCCAGGTTAGGAAAGTGACTGATTAACTATGGGGACAAACTACCAAGAAAAGCAGTGGTGGAGCATCTATTTTTTAATGTCTTCACATCAAGGACATTTTTCTGGAGTTAGTCAAATAAAGTATTAGTCACAAGCATATGCATCTCCTTAAATCTTTGCACAAGCACACAGTGACCAGCTTCCAAATGGATGCCAGTCACTGTGTGCTTATGTAAAATTCAAGGAGGTGCATATTAACTTCTGAAAAGCCACATATGGCTACAGAGCCGCAGGTTGGCCACCCCTGGTATAAGTATTTATACTGTACCCACAACCATAATATTAGAGTACCTTCCATTTAAAAACAAAAAAACTATACATCTAGTACCCTTTGAAAACATACCAAGATGACATGTTTGAATGAAGACAATACATACAATTAGTACAGCAATTTAATCTACAATCTCCAATTTTTAGAGTCAAATGGATGTTGGATAGTCACCCACGAGTTTCTATTTAAGTTAGGAACTCAAGGAGGATTTTCTTATTGGTAAAAGAAGCCTTCTAAGAGGCTACCATAAACAATAAGATCTTTGGGGAAACCGTGCGTGGTAATGGGTAAAAGGAAAGAGAAAACCCTCAGAAAAGGCTTTTCTCTCAAAAGACAGACTGATAAAGGTGGTTAGAGAAAGGCTCAGAGGACCTAAATAAAAAAGGCTGTTGCCAACCAGAAAGGATTCAGGTAAGAGCTGCAAGAATGATTCAGAAGTTATAGGAGAAATTAAAGAAGTTCTATCCATAAGAAGAGGAAAGTTGTCAAAGTTTGCAATTTTCTTCATGGAAAAAACAGTTGCAAGTGTAAATTGCCTTTTTGCAAAAAAAAAGGGACAATGGAAACCAACGGCTGAAAGTTAAAGCTAGATAAAGTTCAAGCAAGGCACAAACATTTTAATATTTAGGGTGATTAACATCTAAAACATTTTCACTCAGGATCCTACATCTCTTAAAGTCTTTAAAGAAAGCTTGGATGTTTTTTCTCAAAAATATACTGTTGCTCACGTAAAGACTACTAACTTTATGCAGAAAATGGCAAGGGATACCTTGTTCTCTGTTATATAGAGTATCAGACTAGTTGTTCAAAACAGTCCTTTTTGCAATCTAGGAAAGTAAGCAGGTCAAAAAAGATGTCCAAAATAAATATTTCCATTTTTCAATAAAATGGGACCCATTTGGCAAAAGAAGTAATGCCTTTTTGAGCAATTTTAATCTATAAGAATCCCATCTAAATTTATATTCTCTAAAATGAAGCGAGGTTCATTGCAAAAATGCTTAGCGATCTCTTCAGGGAAAAGCCCTGGATACACGCAGAGTTCAAACTAAAGACCAAACTCTCCATTCCATTTCCTGCATGACAATGGACATATCACTTATACCAATTTAAGGACATAAAAGCAAGCATCCCAAGAGCTAAATTGTACTTTGTCTACCTCCAGCATCAAGGATGCATTCAACATAGGTCTGCCTGTGTCAACATTTCTTTCTCCTAGGCTATAAACAAACACCACATTTATGCAAGGAGATTCCATTTTCTTCTGGGATAAATTATGATCAATCAGACGTCTGTTTCCATTGCCCCAGGACGGACCCCAAAAAGATTTGTGGGATAAAATCCAGTAGGGGATTGGACTTGGTGATCTATCAAGGTCCCTTCCGACCCTAAAAATCTATGAAGTTTATGAAACAGCTTATCCCAGGACACTGTTAAGTGCATCTGATCAGAGATCTTGGATTTGCATCATTGGATCAATGGCAGGAAACAAGTTGCACGTTCAGCTGCTCATTAAATCCTGACCAGAAGGGCAAAGTGGATACATACAATCCTATGACTTCTCTGTTCCAGGACAGATAGGCACAGCTGGTCTGGGAACAAATGTGATGTCTGTTCATAACCCTATACTCCTCGCCGCTGGTATTGTGCCCCAAGAGGTACCTTTTGCTTCCAAAACATTTCATTAGGAAGCACTTAGGAGTCTCCCAAGAAGAATCCTCAGTTACTCAGGAACTGTGTGGCTTTCCATTCATTTCAATGGGGAATTTTAGTCTTGCTAAGACGCACTGAATTTGTCACAATCCCATTTCTCCCTGACTGGTTTAGCAGTGCTGAACAGATGGATGATGTTGTGGACAACTGCTTCTCTCCAAACACTAGAAAGAAGATGCTCCTCCTCTTCTTCCTCTTCAGATTAGTATCCAATGGTCTCCTATTGTGATCTATGGCTATCTGCACTTTCAAGGATATGAAATATGAACTTTCATTTCTACACAGGAGAACTTTTACAATCTTTTCTCCAATGCCTGATGAAGGGTGTTTGTGCCTGAAAGCTTGCAACTAAAGAATTATGTTTGCAAAAATCCTGTTGGTCTAATAAAAGATAGCATCTCTACTATGAGTCCTGATTGCTTTTAGCATCAAAGTAGAATTTTGCTCTAAATGTAGGCAATTAAATAAATCCTCGAGCCAAAATTTCCAAATGGTCAGTTATTTTGATTGCCCAACTTGAACCACACAAGGTCTCATTTCCAGCAGTGTTGAGAACCCACAAACCTCTTGAATTGTGCCCAGAGTCTCATTATCAAACTGAGCCACTTAAAAATTAGCAGCTGCATTTTATCTCACATCTCAAATCAGGCCACTTTACATGCCTAAATGTGGATGTGGGCATCAAATTGGAGGCAGCTGGATTTGAAAACATTAACAATATCACCCTGTGTGTTTCTTGTCTCTCTGTAAACTGGAATAGAAAGCTGGGCTTAAATTCAGCAGTATTTTAAAAATATTTTAAAATCCTGAGAAAATTCTACACAAATACATACAAACTGATGACTTCTTTTAATTATCAATTCACAGGAAAAAAATCACTTTTTTAAAATAAAGCCACTGAAATGCCTTCAAGGGATATGTCTAAATCCTACCCCAATCTTATGAAAATCAGTCACGCACAAGACAGAACAGGTATACTTGTGATGCTACCAATTAAAATAGAACATCTCTTTCAAAGGACTGAGTCTTAGGAATTCACTTATAATTCTTATGCTAATACAGATTTTATTTGAATTGTTCAAAGCATATATTACAATACCTAAATTACAGGCCAGGATGCATTTTGATATGCCATTTCTCTAAGCAGTAGTTACTGTAATGAGCAATATTCTGGAATATATTACTCATGCCAAGTACAGTACAATTTGATTATATCCTTGCATTGTAAAATGCTAGAAGTCAGTGGTATTTGGCATGACAAAAATACACTTGAATTCATTTTAGATGACATGGAACAGAAAATCTGGCATTATGTGAAACTCCAAGCACGAAGAGCTCATGTTTTTTCAATGGGCGAGGGAGTGTGGTCCTCTAAGGAGTTTGTTTCAGTGTTTAGCAGAGAAGATTCTGGATTCAGTGCCTGAGTCTGCCACCATGCCCGGGATTCACTTTATGATCTTGGACATTTTGGTTGAACTTAAATTAGTTCAACTATCTCTAAAATGAGTCTAATGCCTTCTTGTGAGCAGAAGAATGCTCCTTAAGATGTTCCTTAGATGAAAGGCTCTGTATACAGAGTTTAACTTGTTAAACAATATTGAAATATTAACAACTCCCAACTCTCAGTGATACAGAGTCTGATTAGCTCACATATGGACCCATTGGTTCCATTAGGAGCTGGATTAGACTCATAAAATGTTTTAAGTGAGATTTTCATTGTTGACCCAACTTATTTCTCATCTAAGTCAATCCCTGCTGAATTCAGTGACCTAAGCACGTTTGGATCTCTGTTCCTCACGGAAATGAGGTAAGCGTTCTCTTTAAAAGGGTCTGATACTGTAAAGAGCTATATAGCCCTCAGCTCCCATGGATGTGCCCTCAGCTCCCATGGATTTTACCTGGCTGTGAAGGCCACTCTAGAATTTTTTAGGGAAGGTTATGTAACTGGAAACACTGAATATGGTGTCACCCTTGGGATCAGCAATACTTAATTCTCCCTTCCATCTTTCAGGGCTCTTTGAAACAAGGCTGGTGTAAAGGGTGACTGCATGGGGTGCACATTCAGAAAGTGGTCTGATGGTACTTGCTTCATTTGTCACATCAATTAGCATTCCTTCCTTCTTTTGGGAGTCTTGTCATTATGGTAATTGTTAGCTTCAAAACAATCTAATGCACACAAAGTTATGTAGCATTAGTCTAAGCCATGACATGAGTCAGTATGTAGTAATATGCTAATACAATATCTCCATTGATTTTCTAAACTATTCCACTGTAATACATTTAGTAAATTAATAACCCTTGCCAATATGTGCCAGATCAGCTACACTACAGCGATATGATCAAGAAAAATGAACAAAATGATTAAATGAATACAATATACAATAGCAATGTGATTAGGCTATGCTAGAACTAAATTAACTGATCTTGCAGCATTTTTTAAATGACTGCACCATAGCTCTCTATCACTTCATGCCTTAATAGTGCTTTGCTGGTTTCAAATATCATAACTTCCATACCGGCTGAAAAGTCATGGAATATTCATATTTTGGAATTACTTTGTTCAACAAATTTGGAAATAAATTGAACCCTCTGGCAGAGATGTCTATGAACAGAAAGGCAAATGGATCACCTTTGAATTTTTTTTTTTTCTCTTGCTCAGGCCTGATGTAATGTACCTATAACCCTAGTTTTTAAGGGCCAGGAAACACAGGGAAAAAAGGAGCAATGAAATGAAAAAATGGCACTAGTACAGATAAAAGGAAATACATTCCACACAACACAATGAAATGATGGGATTCACTGGCTGTGTCTACACAAGACACTTACAGTGCAATAACTCGTTACTACTGCATAGTAACGTTACCAGGCTGTAACTATGATCCAACATTACTGCACAGGAGTGCTATGCGACGCTTTGGTAGCCGATTCAATTCAGAGGAAATTTGGCCTGATTCAGTGGCCATATCTCTGAATCCAAATTGAATCAGGAGACCAATTCAAAGGTCTGAATCAAATCAGAAGCCTCTGAATCAATTCAGAAAAATTTTGGCATTGCTTCAGAGATTCGGTCATAGACTAAACAGGCAGCAGTCCTCATCATGCTGGACACAGTTGCTGCCAGCTGGTAAGCCTATTCTGGTGGGAGGAGGCAAGAGGAAAGGGACGTTGCCGGGGGGAATCAACACCCCCACTGCGAAGGAGGGATTGGGGCTGGGGCTGGGGCTGGGACAAGCTTCCCAGCCAGGGCTGGGTGGCACAAGACTCTGGGAGACAGGTACATCTGGGTGAGGGATGTGGGCACAGCAACACTGGGAGCAGGGGCTCTGCCCTGCTGCCACTTGCTCCCTTCTGCCTGGAGCAAACCATGCCCATATTGTGCCCCCTGCCCCAGCTGGGCAAGCGGCAGTATAGCATAGCCCGCTGCTTGCCCAGCCAGGGTGGGAGGTCATGGGATGCGGGTGCTGCTGCTGCTTGCCCAGCTGGGGCAGTGGGGTGAGGGATACAAGCATGGCAGTGCTGGGAGTGGCGGGCTATGACCTGCTGCCGCTTGCCTAGCTGTGGCGGGAGGGATGCAGGATGTGGCTGTGACAGCACTGGGAGCAGGGGCTATTCCCTACTCCCTCTTGCTCCTTTCCACCTGGAGTGAGCTGCGTCTGCATCATGCCCACTGCCTCAGCTGGGCAAGCAGCAGCAGGGCATAGCGCCCGTTCCCACCACTGCTGCACCTGCATCCCACACCCACCCCCGCCCCTCCTCCCACACCCCACTGCCCCAGCTGGGCACCTTGTCCCACCCCAGCCCCAGTACCTCCCTTGCTTGCTGTAGGGATAGTGATCTGCCCTCCACACACACCCCTGCCCTCCCCTCTCTGCCCACCACAACAGACTTACCATCTGGAGGCAGCTGTGTCCAGCTGCCTGTTTAGCTGGACCTCCTGCCACCTCCTTCACACACACTTCCACATTCCTACACCTCCCCCCAAATAAACTCCACACATGTGAAGCTCTCAGGACTCAGCTAGAGCCACACACAGCTGAGGGGTGTGCTTGCCATGGGCCATGAGTGCCCCAAGGGCCTGCTGTATACTGCTATGAGCCATACCCTGTGTAACAGGGGCTCAGGCAGAAGCCCTGTTACTAAGGCAAGGTTGGGCAGGATTGACCTGACAATGCACCCTGCCAGGTGGAGGGAATTACACAGCCAATACAAGATTGGGTGATTAGCCCACCAAAACTTGCATAAATACTGCAGCAGAGCATCTACTTGTTGCCTTTGGGCACAAAGGGAGAAGCAAGGAGCATTGTGAGGCACAGATGGTGAAGAACCTGAGGAATCCACCCAATAATCAGAAAAAGGTGCCAAGACTGAGGGATTCAAGACAGAGAACTCATTTAGGCAGGCTACCTACCTTGAGGTTGCAGCAGCTCCGGAGAGTGCAAGGAGAATGGAGGCTAGACAGAACGACACTGCAAGGCATGTTGGTGGGAAGAGGGCATCCCACGGGTGGCAGATGACAGATGGGCAAGAAGACCCTACACCAACATAAATCTCGAACCCCTAAGGGACGCTGTAGGGAGTGGTGACGCAGGAAGCAGGGAAGCTGCCAGATTGGTCCCAGAATAAGACTTGCATTGTGAGACATGAGAAACATGCCTCACTAACAAGATAATTAGCACTTTGAATGCTGAGCATTACACTGTTTCCAGGAAGCATCCTGTGTTAAGAGAACTGTTTGGCATTGCCGGGAGGCTTTGCCAATGAAGTAATTGGTGAGGCTACAGTTACTATAATCCCTTATCTTAGAAAATAAACTAGCACACTGAGCAAGTTACATCTGGGTGAAGCTTATTAATAACTAGCACTTATAAGACCACTCATCTCTTTCATTTTCATAGATTTCATAGATTTCATAGACATTAGAGCTGGAAGGGACCTCGGGAGATCATCGAGTCCAGCCCCCTGCCCAAAGGGCAGGAAGTCAGCTGGGGTCATAGGATCCCAGCAAGATAAGCATCCAATTTACTCTTGAAGGTGTTCAATGTAGGTGCTTGAACCACCTCTGCTGGCAGACTGTTCCAGACCTTGGGGGCTCGGACAGTAAAGAAATTCTTCCTTATGTCCAGCCTGAAACGGTCTTGCAGGAGTTTGTGACCATTCGACCTCGTCATCCCTTCGGGCGCTCTGGTGAACAAACGTTCCCCAGATCCTGGTGGTCACCCCGATAAACTTATAGGTGGCCATCAGATCACCCCGAGCCTGTGCTTTTCCTGGCTCAAGAGTCCCATGGCTCTCAGCCTGTCATCATAAGATCTGTTTTCCTGACCTCTGATCATGCGCGTGGCTCTCCTCTCGACTCTCTCAAGCTTCTCCACATCCTTTTTGAATTGTGGAGCCCAAAACTGGATGCAGTACTCCAGCTGCGACCTCACCAAGGCCGAGTACAAGGGGAGAATGATGTCCCGGGATTTGCTTGAGAAGCATCTATGGATGCACGCCAGCATTTTGGTCGCTTTACTAGCCGCAGCATCGCATTGCAGGCTCATGTTCATCTTGTGGTCAATGATGACCCCCAAGTCTTTTTCTTCTGTAGTGCTATCCAACGTAGCACTGCCAAGCCTATAAGGATGCTGCAGGTTTTTCCTCCCAAGGTGGAGAACCTTGCATTTTTCGGTGTTAAACACTTTGAGGTTCTTGTCTGCCCATTTGCTGAGCTTGTCCAGGTCAGCCTGGATCACCCGCCTATCTTCTGGCGTGGATGCTTTGCCCCAAAGTTTGGTGTCATCGGCGAACTTGGCCAGTCCACTCCTAACTCCAATGTCCACATCATTAATGAAGATGTTGAACAGTATGGGTCCCAGGACAGAGCCTTGAGGGACCCCACTGGTTACAGGGCACCATGATGAGTGACTGCCATCAATCACAACCCTCTGGGTCCGACCACGGAGCCAATTTCCCAGCCAGCGGATCGTGGTGGAGCCAAGGCCACAACTGGGCAGTTTGGCCAAGAGGTGATCATGGGATACCAGATCAAAAGCTTTTTTAAAGTCAAGATATATGACATCAATCTCTTCTCCCTTGTCCAGGTGATAGGTCACCTGGTCATAGAAGGAAATGAGATTGGTCAAACAAGACCTACCCGCAACAAACCCGTGCTGGCTATCCCTTAGAATGTTAGCCTGGGCCAGTCCCTCAAGGATGGCCTCCTTAATAAACTTTTCTAAGATCTTCCCTAGGATAGAAGTCAGGCTAATGGGCCTGTAGTTAGCCGGATCCACTCTCCTCCCTTTCTTGAAGATCGGCACCACATTGGCCTTCTTCCAGTCTTCGGGCACTACACCAGAGCGCCAGGAGTTTTCAAAGATCCATGCCAGGGGCTGGGCTATGACGCTCGCCAGCTCCTTGAGTACCCTGGGGTGCAGGTTGTCAGGGCCAGCTGACTTGAAGGTATCCAGCTTCTCAAGGTGTCCCTTCACGAGGTCAGCATTGATGGAGGGTAGGGGATCCCCCTCACCCAGATTTCCCTGTCCCATAGCAGGCATGGGCATCCTGTGTGACTGATGAAAGACCGACGCAAAGTACCTATTTAATAGGTTGGCTTTTTCCTGGGCGTCAGTTGTCAGTTGCCCCATCTGGTTTAGCAGGGGTCCAACATTGCCCTTGCTTTTCCTATGGCTCCCCACATACCTGAAAAAGGACTTTTTGTTGTCCTTGATGCCTGAAGCTAGTTGGAGTTCAGTTGCAGCCTTGGCTTTCCTGGTTTGCTCCCTGCAGGACCGGACCAGCGCGGAGTAATCCTCCTTGGAGGTGAATCCCATCCTCCATCCTTTGTAGGCTTTCCTTTTTAGCCACAGTAGGTCCGCTAGGTCTCTGGAGAGCCAGGGGGGCTGCTGTGCCTTCTTGCTGCCTTTCCTCCGTGTTGGAATAGATTTAGCTTGTGCACTGAGGATCACTTCCTTGAGAAGCAACCACTCTTCTTGAACTCCCATCTCCCTGGGGTCATGGTCCCTGAGGGCCTGACTGACTAGCCTCTTGAGCTTGTCAAAGTCGGCTTTTCTGAAGTCAAGGACTTCTGTGTTGCTGACTGACTTGCTGGCTTTACAGCGGATGGTGAAGGTGATTAGCTCGTGGTCGCTGTCACCCAACTTCCCATCAATCACTAGGTCGCCGATTAGGTCATCCCCCGTAGCCAGTACGAGGTCAAGCAGCGCTTTGCCTCTCGTTGGCCCATAGACTTCTTGGGCCAGGTAGAGGTCATCCACGCATGAGAGAAAGCTTTGCGCCCGCTCAGATTTAGCTGAGTTATCTTCCCACGAGATGTCCAGGTAATTGAAGTCACCCATGACAACCAAGGTCCTGGAGCAAGTGGCCTCAGTCAGTTCCCGGGCAAACTCCTGGTCAAGCTCGGGACTTTGAGTGGGAGGTCTGTAGTAGACTCCCACCGTTGTGTGCCCTGTGCCGAATTCCCCACGAATTTTTACCCAGAGGGTCTCTAGCTGTCCATGCCGGTCACCAACATCAGCTTGCAGGGACATGTAGCTTTCCTTCACATAGAGAGCTACACCCCCGCCCCTTTTGTCAACACGATCCCTCCTGTATAGGGTATAGCCCTCTATACCCGTGGTCCAGTCATGGGTGGAGTCCCACCAGGTCTCCGTTATCCCAATGACATCATTGGGATAATCCAAGTCATGGCAGGTGAGTATAGAGAAGAGATGGAGCTAGAATCACCCCACCAACTCACACCCTGCTTTTATATTCTCCTGCATGCTCAGTGAGTGTGCTGAAGCAGCAGGAGGTTTCATCATCCATATAGATGATCTGGCCAGATACCCAAGTGTCTCCTTGGAGGACCCAGCCTCCAGTTGCTTCCTGACATGCTTTGAGAGTGTGCTCTACACCACTTTTTTCCAGTATCAAATTCAGGGTCCACACAGCAAATATGTAGTGTGAGGAACATTTTTTCATGTACAGTGTGCCTTCTGTGGCATCTCAACCTCCTCTAAGATGCTGCTATACACATGTGCATGCTCACGGTGGATGCAACCTATGAATGTATCTCTTCCCCAGAAAGCTTACAACGTAAAACCCAAATTCAGTGAGATCACAGAATCATAGAAGTAGGGTTGGAAGGGAACTTGTAGATCGTCAAGTCAGACCCCCTACCTGGGCAGGAGGAAACACTGGGCTCAAATAATCCCAGCTAGGTAGGCATCAAGCCTCCTCTTAAAGACCCCCAGGGTAGGAGCCAGCACCACTTCCCTTGGAAGTTGGTTCCAGATCCTAGCCGCCCTGACCATGAAGGAGTTCTTATGGATGTCTAATCTAAACCTCCTCTCCAACAACTTGTGGCCATTATTGCTTGTTATGCCAGGGGGCGCTAGGGGAAACAAGGTCTCTCCCAAACCCTTCTGGTCCCCCCTGGTGAGCTTATAGATGGTCACCAGGTCCCCCCTCAGCTTTCTCTTGTGAAGGCTGAACAGGTTCAGGTCCTGCAGTCTCTCATTGTAGGGTCTGCCCTGTTGTCCCCAGATCATGCGGGTGGCCCTCCTTTGGACCCTCTCCATATTGTCCACATCCCTCCTGAAGTGGGGCGCACAGAACTGGACGCAGTACTCCAGCTGTGGCCTGACCAGTGTTGCATAGAGGGGGAGGATCACCTCCTTGTCCCTGCTAGAGATGCACCTGTAGATGCACGACAAGGTCTGGTTAGCCTTGCCAACCATGACCTCGCATTCTCGGCCCATGTTCATCTTGGAGTCAGTAATAACTCCAAGATCCCTTTCCGCCTCCATGCTCTCAAGAAGGGAGCTTCCCATTTTATAAGTATGCTGCCGATTTCTTCTGCCCAAGGGCAGCACCCTGCACTTGTCAGTATTGAAACACATCCTGTTTTTGTTAGCCCACCCCTGTAACCTATCCAGATCTTGCTGCAGTCTTTTCCTCCCTACTAGCATGCTCACCTCACCCCAAATTTTGGTATCATCCGTTAATTTAAACAGGTTGCTTTTCACCCCGTTGTCCAAATTGCTGATAAAGAAATTGAACAGCGCTGGCCCAAGGACTGAGCCCTGGGGGACTCCGCTGCCCACTTCTTCCCAGGTCGAATATGACCCATCCACCACCACCCTCTGAGTGCAACCCTTCAGCCAATCTGCAATCCATCTGACTGTGTAGGCATCAATGCCACAGTCACCCAATTTTTTACGGAGGATGGGGTGGGAGATGGTGTCAAAGGCCTTGCTGAAGTCCAGAAAGACTACATCCATGGCAACACTTGCATCCAAGGCTTTTGTGACCTGATCATAAAAGGCAATCAGGTTAGTCTGACACAACCTGCCCCTAATGAAACCGTGCTGGTTGCCCTTGAGCATCATCTCTGAGGCCAGCCTATCACAGATGTGCTCCATGATGATCTTCTTAAAGAGTTTTCCTAGGATTGAGGTAAGACTGACAGGCCTATAGTTGCCCGGGTCCTCCCTCCTCCCTTTTTTAAAGATGGGGACCTTGTTGGCTATCTTCCAATCATCTGGCACCTGGCCTGAGCACCATGAGCGCTCATAAAGCTGTGCCAAGGGCCCTGCAATAACCCCGGCTAGCTCCCTCAACACCCTGGGGTGGAGAGCATCTGGACCTGCTGATTTGAACACTCCAGAGCTGTCTAACCCGGTCCTCCCCAACCTGAGGTCTGGAGGCATTCCCCTTGAGTCCGTCTTGCATCACGGTGGGGAAGTCCCAATCCCTGCCCAAGAAAACAGAGGTAAAGAATTGGTTAAAGAGGTCTGCTTTCTCCTCTGGCACAACCACCGGATTGCCCAGAAGATATTTAAGGCCAGCTTTAAAAAAATGCAACATCAATGTCAACTCATGCAATGCTATTGCTTAGGGCTGCCCGAAATGGAGGAAGAGTCTGTTGCAGGGATCTCAGTACTTTGAAACATCAAAATAACAACAGGAGATGGAAAAGTGGGAATGGCAGAAACAGCATGTCATAGACCAAATCAAGAACCCAATGCCACCCTGTGCACACAGAAACACACATCCAAGCTGCAGTAGAGTCTGTCAGTTCTGGATAGGCCATCAGCCACCTTTGGACACACAGGTAAGACAACCATGGAAGACAATTACCCACGACTGTGAAGGATTTCTGAAGAAGATGACGATGTAAAACCCAAATTGAGCAAGATACTAGGTAAAGATATTGAATTCAGTTAAATCACCTATTATTTTCAAGCCTCAAATTACTGGCTGAAATGAGGTATAACATAGATCTGCTACAGCTTTTCTGGCTACAAAAACATGGACCACACAAAACATCTTCTTCATGCATTGCAACTTGGGGACATCAACTGGGTCCAGTTAATTGGTGAATGACATTAGGGGAATGGTGTCTTAAATTTCACTCCATTGCTTTAACATCAATTCCAGGAACACCACAAAAACCCATGGTGCAACATTTAAACATCCCTGGACATTCCATCACTGGCCTCAGAGATGTCCTTAAAGAAAAAAACTTTTAAAAACAACAATAAAAGCGAAGAACAATAAATCAGCCATAAATTGGATTGTGTTAACCATAGTCTCAGCAAAGAGACTATGCTTTAGTTTCCACATTATCTGGACTGGCTTTTAAGTCCAGCTGTTTATTCTTATGACTTTCAATGTGTTAACTGCCCTGTTTATCTCTACTGACCTTTTCAACCCACCTTCCAGAAAGGAAGACCCAAGTTCTAGACCCTCCTCAGTCTGAAGGGACTACAGCTCATTTCCCAGAGTAATTGCGAGGTAATGACCTTAGTCTTAGCAAAGCTTGGAGAGAGGCCTAGTTTGGTAATCTAAAACAGGGATGGGCAGGAAATCGGTACCAAGTCATCAGCTCAGTAAGACAGCAGTAATTCTGGATATGCATGAGCAGAACTTCAGATACCTAAAAACTTTACTAATGAAAATGCAGGTGCCTAAACAGTTAAGTGGAATCTTTGTGGCCTCCTTAGGTATAATTTAGGTGCACATTCCTATATTAGACCTGAGGCATGAATTTATATGCTACACTACCATACTAAATCTGTGGAATATTAAGTTGTGTTAAAGTTGGAATGTGCTCCACATACACACACATTAATACTGTTTTTTGCCTGTACATCTCTAACTTCCTACTAGAAGGATTGTGAGCAGGGGCATGGCTAGGAACCAGGACACCTGGGTTCTATCCTTGCTTGGGGATGGTGAGTGTGGGGGGCTAGAAGTAGCAGCCTCCTGAGATGCTGGGTAAATTGCTCATTTTATCTTCATGGAGCAGATTGAAATTACCCTAACAAAAGCTAGGTAGCACAATCCAGAATTTACCTTTGCTTGAGTTGATATAACTTTGAGAGACTTAGAGGTCATTTTGCATGAATTAACAAGCTTCAACATTCAGACACTTGTGTTTTAAGTGCCCTTAGTATGGTCTAAGTGTAACGTGAAACTTCACCCTTAAGCACTTAAGACCTTTTTTGGGTGTGGTCCTATATAACTTGTCCAGCATCACATAGCCTGTATCAGAACAGGGACACATACCCACATTACCAGCCTAGGATTTAGAAGACTAATAGGCATAGGAATATCCTTCTTGTCCCAGAGGATCTTTCCCATCCAGGGATGCAATACGGATATTATCTGAAGACAGGGAATATAGACTTATTTATGTATATACTCTTGGCCATTGGCTAGTTTAAGTAATTTACAAAGATGACCTCTGCAGCAGAACTCATTAATTTCTATAATGTAAATTATTTCCTCAGATGTGTAGTTCCCACAAGTAAGATGGTTTTACTTGGCCATAAATAAATCAACAATGGAATAATCTTTATAGGCAGCGCTCAAAAAATCTGACTCAGGAGGGAAAGCAAAACAATAAATAACAGAAAAAAGTTAACAGAAAAAAGACTCATAAAAAATACATTTGTGTTATGGAAGAAAGAAATATGTGCAAAAGCAAT
The DNA here is from genome assembly GCF_052110815.1 of Crocodylus siamensis. Classification (NCBI taxonomy): domain Eukaryota; kingdom Metazoa; phylum Chordata; order Crocodylia; family Crocodylidae; genus Crocodylus; species Crocodylus siamensis. Next base: position 409,559,362 of record NC_143395.1, on the reverse strand, counting down.
CTGCCCAAATTTAGCATTGCGGATCTGACATTCACTGTATTGATCAAAACCCTTATTTTGTCAGGGAAATGTTTGATAAATAGTATCTCTACATGCATTCAGCAGTCAACAGGGCACAGGAAAATGCTTTAAGGTCTAAGATACAGCTTTGAACTCCTAATCAAAGAAAGACAGATGGCCTGAGCAACTAATGATTTGGGGTTCATTTTATCTTTTGTGCCCTGTATAAGACACCTTAGAAGATGTGCATTATTGCCTTTAACTTAGTCCCCTTGAAATACTGAAGCTACCTTTAACAAAAAAAAAAAAAAATGACATCCTCCCCTCTCCCTAATCACCAGTGACTTCTGAAATTACTTTGCATGTATTTTATGTTCACGTATATATATTTTGGTATACAGCTGTATACACAGATCACATAGTTGGCCCTTTGGCCCTCATAGTTAGACAGCTTTCAGGTCCTCCCAGGCTTGTTTCTGTTAGGATGAGAAATTGATGATACAAGTCAGCTATATTATTAGGTATCATCTTATTTACTTAAAACAAAGTATGCCAAGTCCTGCCTCCCAGAAAATGGTAAAAACATCAGGCAGTTTTGCCTTCCTCAGAAATCCACGTCAAACTCAAACAAGTTCTAGGCTTTAAAAGATCTGAAGCTTTTCCGGCTGGCTTCCTCCATCTAAGGCTGCCTCTATTTCCAAATAGAGATATCAAATAGATACCTATGATAATATTTATCTACATATGTTCTTGGAGGTGAGGGTGAGGGGGTGTTTTAATTTGAGCAGTTCCTGGACAACTGCTTTAATTAAAATGGTTTACCATCACTTGTATTAAGCCCCCATATATTTCAAAATTTGATGAGGTTTAGATAAAGTGCTCCCATGGCCATTTTGAAATGCACAGGGGTTTAATACATGTGAGGGTGAGGCAGTGCTGGGGCGTTCTAATTAGAACATGAACAAGCACATCTATAGGCAGCCTAAGGGTGCAAACAGAAGTGATCATTTTTGCCCAATTTAATCGTACAAAGCAGTCTATAGCCATGACCAAATACAAGTGCATGGCTGCAGACAGCTTCAAAAATGGCTGATCAGGTGAAAATCTGAACCCTTATTGCATGAGGGGTTAGATGAAGATGTTTCAAAACAGAGTGTCTTCTGTATCTTCTGCCTGTGCTGCCTCTCAGCCTGTTGCTGTTTACAGAATAGGAGGGGGGAAAGGGAGCGGAGACAGTTCAGTCTGGGGGGTTTTCAGCCCCCGCTGGAGGGTGGGGCAGGTGTACTGGAGTTCCCCTGCCAGAGGCTGGCGTGGGCTCCAGTTCACCCAGCCCACCCTCCAGCAACAGCTGGGGAGCCCCTAGAATGAGCTCCCTCTGCTCCCTTTCCCCCCTCCCATTCAAAAACTTTCTCAGTTACAGCAGAGAGCTGCATTTCTGTCTGCACCCTAAATGTCTACAAGCTGCAGATCTGGTATCCTAGCCCTGGTGTTTCTACTCAGGAATACTACTCAGCCCAAACAGCTTAACACTAATTAACACTAATTTGCCACTTCCCTTGGCCAATCCCTCCACTGTTTGTAGGTCTCTACCACATAAAAGAGCATAATTGAATCTAAATGAGTCTCCCACTCATCTACTAACTGTAACAATGACTGTGATAGCCTTCAGATGGAAGGCACTAGCACTTTTCCAAATAGAGATATCAAATAGATACCTATTATAATATTTATCTATATATGAGCTTAGTTTTACTGCAACAAGACTAAGGACTGACATTTAGTTATGTTTGTACAGTACCCAGAACTGTGGAGCCTTAGAATAGGATTATAGACTCTTAAATGCTATTAGAAGAGAAAAAGAAAAAATGCTGAGCTATTATACAGAGCTGCTATCACCATCTATTCTTAAGATTGTCTAACACTTCCCATTTCAAGACAGAGTTTGTGTTACTTATGACTTAATACAGCTTTAACCAGTTGAGTTGAAGTTCTCTAGGCTGGATGTCTGTCTCCGGCTGAATTTATTTCAGGGGGAAAAAAGAGATAAACGGCAGGTGAATTTGTTCAGCTGTTTCTGAGAACAAGGCAGGAAAAACGTTGTTTTGCTCATTTTAACCAACTCATTGGTATGTTAATACAGTGCAAGGCAGTGGCACACTGAGAGGTGCTGTGATGGCTCCCAAAGAGGTAGCAGTCCAGCTGCATTAGTGCAGAGCTCCATGCAAGCTAATAAGTTCTGCTTGAAAAGCACATATACACACGTGCACACATACACACAACTTCTGAAAACTGTAGTTTGCACATGCACTGTAGAGATTTGCCAGAATTCAGCCATTAAGATTGCTAAGGATGCCATCATCACAGAGCCTGCTCGGCCTCCTAAGAGCTTCCACCAGTGACCATCTCAGTGGCCCCACAGAATGACTGGGCATGGACTAAGACAAAGCTAGGGGGGCCTAGAGGGTCTTGCTTTGTAATGGCTGCTTCTCTCCAAACCAGATCAAAAACACAAACCATTTCTCCTGGATTACTTTGGCTGTCACCCAGGCAAATTTGAATGCCAACAAGACTAAAGGTAGAGTGGACAAGATGTCTTGCCGGATGGAGATCAGAATGAAAACCCCGGGCTTGTAAGCCAGTGATAGCATTGAAGTGAGACTGAGTTGGTGGACAGAACCACTGAGATTGGATAAGTAGCTGGGGGAAGGGGTGGAGAGGAGAAATGGATCTCATGAGGCAGAAGTGCTGAGTACATAGGGGCCTGAGGGCCTGGCCCACCTACCTCAGGAAGAGGGCCGTCACCTGAAATGCATGAAACTTTCCACATGCCCATTGTCTTAGCTCTCCCACCTCCAGCAAAAAATAAAAGTTGTCCCCCTTCTCATGAGATACCAGAAGGATTAATGTCAGGCAACAGATACAGGAAAAAAGAGGGAGACTTAGACATAACAGAGGAGACTGGTACTCAAGCAGCCAGCCCACAGGGCTGCGCAAGGAGAGTAGGACTGGGAGAGAAAACTGAAGTGTGGGAAAGCATCAGTGTGTATAATATGACTGTGATGAAGACCCAGGAGAGGGAACAGACTGCTGTGATAATATCAAGTTCAATGAGATGTGGCAGAAGTCACACTCTAGGATGGGAGAAAATGGGAGATGACTGCCCACTAAAGCACACAGCCTGGAATGAAACTAAATCTGACCATCACTCAGCTGTCAGGAAATATTTGCAGACCTCATCAACGACTGTCCTGACCTATCTTTGCTTATCCAAAAAAGAAGCTGACAACCTACTATTGCCATTAATTACTCAGCTCAAATACCAGAGGTATGTGTGATGGATGAAAAGTTCCTGTCCCACCAGTAACCAATATGGATGCAAATATGTCATCATATCAGATTTTTTTCTCCTATGTTTTAAAAAAAGCAAACTGAAAATTATACTTTTAAAGAATTAAAGCTACACAGTCAAGCATGCACACAAAAGTCAGAGGAGAACCTGAAAAAACTGTGCAAGCAACTCAGTTCTAGTATTTCCTAGGGTGCATGCATTCTGATACAGTTTCTACGATGTAATCATCCAGTGGCCTCGTTCAATGGCTAGAATGGGCAGTGCTCACTTAATAAGCATCTAATCAATGTCTTTAGTTAGCACTCTCCTTCCTGTGCATTGGATGAGGAAGGGGTTCAGTGGGGTAAAAATAATATGTGATCATATAATTAAAGATTATATAATAAAATATAAGGCCAAGAAGGTCAAATCAAGGCAACCCAAATTTCATTTTTTCTTACCTTTTCAGTGCTTGACTTTAATATCTTAATGTTTTTAGATAGTCTGTGTTCAATGTACATACACACCTAACTCAGCACTACATTTCATTACAAATTAAAGCAACGGTGTGGATAATCAAGCCTATATTTCATCTGAAGTGAACACTTACTCTAATAGCTGAAGGTAAATACAAGGTATGTTCAGTTTTCACCTTATGCATATTTATGCGGCACATGCTTGTTTTCTTAACACCCGCAGAATATGAGTTGAGAAAGATTTTACGTCATGTGGGGCCATAAGAGATTCTGTGCATTTATGCTGCATGTTAATTATGCAACAATAGATGCCACATTGCCTTTAATTAGGAATAATGCTGCAGTCATTATGCATTTCAGTCATGACTTTACTTTCCCAGTAAAAGTAGCTGTTAAATAAGGTTTCTGATGAGAATACATAAAGAGATTCATGTGGGGTGGAGGGAAAAGGGGGAAAAAAATCAATGAAATAAATATTTACTAAGGATTAAAGGTCTGTAAATTATGTAGCTTCTAGAGAACATAACCTTCCTGTCAAACACTCATTTTATTGATCACTGTATGGTCTTTAACTCCTCTTCCTTCCCTGATGAATACACACTAATGAGAAATAGCCATATTGAGTTTCAAAGATGTTTAACCCCTAGGTTCCAGTCCTGCCTTTCTCCTGCATAAAAGTCAGCATAAAGTGTATGCAGGATTGGACGATATGAAGCAAATTTGAAAGGATCTAAATTGTTGAGATCTCATCATCATTACTGGATTCATTCAGGTGAAATGCCTGTCACTCCTGCCGATATGTTCTCCTTCAACATTAAGAGATTCCCACACTTAGCAGCATATCTTATATTCTGATCCTTCAGTATTTACTCAGCCTAGACTTCCATCGATGGAAGTCATTGGTAGAGAGCTACATGATATCCTGTCACTTCTCAATAAAGACACAATGGTACTTTCACAAAGGAGCTTGACCTCAAGCATGTGACTAATTAAGTCCCTTCCCCTCCCCAAGTGCCTCTGATCCCCTTCCCCTGCCCAATCTGCTACTGTGCTTTCTGCCCTATCTACTAGTGTGCTTCCTGCTCCATCCCACATCTGTTATGTGATATACACAGAAACTGCCTGTGCCACAGGTTGGCCACCCCACACTAAGCAGCCACAGGTAAATAATAAGAAGAATGTATGAAAAATATAGGAGCACGGTCCATGTACACACTATCCTCTCTGGTACCTCTCAGAGAAAGACAGCATCTGAACAACATGTCCCCAGAGACTACAGAGGTAAAGCAAAGCCTCATAGTCATGGTACAAAAATATGTTGATAGATCTAATGAAATCAGGAGATCCAACCACTTCCCATCCTGTCCTATTGTGCTGTGCTTCTGTACTCTGTTATAGCAAGGGTTGATAGGACTCCAAACATAGCTACACTTCACTGGTGAGTGAAGTGATTCCTCCACAGAGCTGAACTGATTCAAAGAAACCAGCATAATGAGTACCCAGATGTGGCATGGGTCCCATCCAGGAGGAGAGTGCATGCAGCTATGCACATAGATCTCATGGAGGGCTTTAATTATCAAGATATCTTCTGGGAGGGAAACACAACAGTAGAGAAGAAGTCCAGCAAAGTCCTGGAGTGTTTTGGGGATAAATTCTTCAGATAGATGGTAGAGATGGCAACTAAAGGAGAATCTCTGCATGACTTACTGCTCACAAATAAGCAGGAATGGGTTGAGAACATGAAGGTGGAAGGTAACTTGGGTGACAGTGACCATGAAATGATTGAGCTCAAGATCCTAAGGGGAAGGAAGGAGAGCATCAGAATAAGGATACTAGACTTCAAAAAGCAGACTAACAGACTCAGGGAACTGGGGAGCAGGATGGCCTGGGCGGCAAGACTGAGGGGAAACGGAGTCCAGAAGATCTGGCTGTACTTTAAAGAATCCCTTTTAAGCAAGCTACCCCAACGCAATGGAAGTGTAACAGGAGACCTGCCTAGCTAAACAGCAAATCACTTCAATGAGTTGAAAACTCAAAAAAGAATCCTACAAAACATGGAAACTTGTCTTATACTGTTCCCTAGAAACACAACCATTGCACCAGCTTGCGGGGAGAAAATTAAGAAGGCCAAAGCACAATTTGAGATGCAGCTGAAAAGAGACAAAGAGGAAATAGAAATGGAAGCTACAAATATGTCAAAAGAGAAAAACCAGAGAAAACATAAATCCATTATGGAATGCGGAAGGCAATTTAATGATGGATGACATAGAGAAGGCTGAAATCTTTAATATCTCTTTTGAAATAATCTTCACAAATACAGGCAGCTACCAAATGACAAGTGCAGCTGGTAGCAAATATAAGGAAAAAAGAAAAACACTCTAAAATAATAAATCAGGTTAGGTATTATTTAGAGAAGGTAGATGCTTTCAAGTGGGTAGGGCCAGATGGGATGCACCCTTAGGTACTCAAGGAACAGGCTGAGGTAAATTTCAGAGCCACTGGCTTTCCCCTCTGAGAACTTATGGAGGTCAGGTGAGGTCCTGGATGATTAGATAAGGGCAAATATAGTACCCATCTTTAAGAAAGGGAATGAGGAGGACGTGGGGAATTATGAATTAGCCTGCATGACCTCAATACCTGGTAAAATCATGGAGCAGATCCTCCAGGAATCTATTGTGAAGCACCTACAAGAAGAGAACACGATGGTCAAGAACAGCCAGCATGAATTTACCAAGAGCAAGCCATGCCTGACCAACCTGATCTCTTTCTATGACATGGTAACAGACTCTGTGGATGAGAGAAGAGCATTAGATAAGTTATACCATGACTTCTGCAAAGCTTTTGACTTGGTCTCACATGACATTTTCATTAAAACAGACTAAACAAAAAGTGTCTACGTAACTAATTAGATCACCATGCTCAACCAGTAGTCATCAATCACTTGATGTGTAGTTGGGAGGAGGTATTGAGTAGTTTCTTAGGGGTCTGTCCTTGGTATGATATTGTTTAATATCTTAATGATTTGGATGACAGGATTGAGTGAAAGCTTAGCAAATTTGTGGACAACACCAAGATGGGTGGAGTTGCAATATTCCAGAGGGTAGGTCCAAGATCCAGAATAACCTGGATAGACTAGAAAAATGGTCTGCAAACAATCAGATCTGAATCAAGTGGCTGCAGAACTGCATAGGAAGACCTGGGGATTACAGTAACCCATAAGCTGAATATGAGCCAACAACATGCTCTTGTTGCCAAAAGAACCAACAACACCCTGGGTTGTATTAACAGGAGTGTCACTTGCAAATCAAAGGAAGCGATTCTTTTGCTTTATTCAGCACTGGTAAGGTCTCACCTGGAGTGTTGTGTTCAGTTTTGGGGCCTGCATTTCAAGAAGAATGTGGACAGTTTGGAAAGAGCCCAGCATAAAGGAACCAAAATGATTCAGGGACTCAGAAGCATGATTTATAAAAGCTGAAAGAATTACAATTATTTAGTCTGGAGAACAGAAGGCTGAGCAGGGATTTGATAACTGTCTTCAAATACTTAAAGGGTAATTACAGAAAACAGAAATAGGCTTTTCTTTATGACCACAAGGGACAGGACTAGAAGCAATGGCCTCAAGCTGTGGCAGAGGAAATTTAGATTGGAGATGAAGAGGAACTTTACAACTATGCAAGCATCAGAACAGCTACTTTAGAGAAATTGTGGAGGCAGGAGCTACCATAACATGGCCACAACATCTTGTGTTGACCATAGCAAGGGTACATGGTAATATATTGGTTTCTTTGGATTTTGGGGTACCCAAACCTTTCAGTGCATTTTCGCTAGCCCTGCAGCAATGGAAGCTTCCTTGAGCTATTTTGGTTCTGAACTACAGGATGCAGGGATCCCATAGTTCTTCTGTAGCTCAGCGTCTCTCCATGGCAAGATCGTAGATGTTTCCAGTGCCTTGAAACAGGCCTTTCTTCCTTCTTTGGCTTTTCAGACTTTAAAAAGCTAGTGCTCCTTACTGCTGGATAGGACCCAAATGGAACTGTCCTGGAGAGAAAATATCATCCTACCCCCAAATTCAGGATCAGAGAAAGAATGTGATCCTCCTCAGGGCACATTTGCATGAAGTAACTAATTAATAGCAGAACATGTTTAAATAGGTTACTTTTCTGTACGTGCTTTGGAATTCAATGAAACAGGGGAAAAAACCTTAATAAGCAAAATTAGGCTCTTTCATATAAACTAATCACTTATAGTTAAGCTCTTTGTAACGTCTTCACTGCATTAATCCATAGACAATAAATTCCTCCTTTTTCAGTGCAGACAATATTTTTCCCATCTCATACACACTGTAAATCATATTCTCCTGTCAGTCTGCCAACTTTATTTTAAAACAATTACACTGAAATGTGCACCACAATTCACATACCATACTTCACCTTCTGTCAATCGCCAGTATTACCGCTTTAAGCATTACAATGTCTATTTCCCATTTTCAGTGTCATATTTATATATCCTGGCAGTTGGGGAAACAGAATTAAGCTGAAATCTGTTGCACATAAAGAACAAGAGAAGTAATATTACATTGGATAAGGCAGTGAGCAATACTCTGGGATTTTCAACATGGTTTCTATTGACCGACACCACAGTTGATAATGATTTTGATAACTGATAATTGGTAATATTCAAGACTTCTGGTTAAAAAAAATGTCTTTACACATTATTACATAGTGTTTACTCTTGAAGTTCTGCAATTGTTGCTGAAAACAATCTGTTGGATATTGAATGTTTTTTATCATATTATGAAAGACCATTCTTATTGATGCATTGGTATTCTAAGCTTGCTGAGACTCTTTATAGTTTGATATTTAATCACGACAACAGCCAGATCCATTACTTCCAGGAAAAGACTTATACAGGCAGTTCTCGACTTACGGTGTTTCGACTTACGGTGATTCGCACTTGTGGCGCTCTGCCATTTATACCCATGTTATTACTTACAATGCTGGATCCTTGCACTTACGGCACTACAGGGAAATTTACAATGAGAAAAAGAGGGCAGCAAAATAAACACCCCTGGATCAGTTTCTCAAAAAGCCATCAAGTAGCCATAACTCTCCCCAAAATCTCCCCAAAGAGGCCCTTCTGAATTCCATGACCCTGATGAAGAAGTTCTTTCACCTTCTGATTAAATTAAATTTTATGTGATTATTTACTATATTGCCCTGCTTAATCATTTATATACAGTACACTTTAGAAAGCTTTGTACTGTACAGTGTATGTCATTTAGAGTTGATTAAATAGTTGATTTAAATAAGGTGTTTATGGTCATTTCTATAAAAATGTTGGGCATCCGGCCCTTGGTCAGGAATGTAACCCCCTCTTATAAAATTGTTTCTATGGGAAAATCAGATTCAACTTACATCACTCTGACTTACTTTTCCAGGAACGTAACCCACTGTGAGTGTGAGGACTGCCTGTACTAGGAAACTGGCTGAACTAGCAATTGATTAATAGTGACCAAAAATGTCCAATCTCACAGATGTTCAGATGTCAGTTTGGAGTGACTTTAGCCTTAATCCAATGCTGCGTGTATAAATTCCTTTATACATCTCTCTGACTCTTCTTGCACTTCCGTTGTGCATGTGTTATAGTTAACTAGAGCATGTCAGCCTCCAAAAGGACATTTTTCATTAACCTTAACTTGAAAAAAAAAAGCTCCAGTGACATAAGGCACAATTTACCCGGTGGAGAGACTTTGTAAAGGCCTGCTGCATCACTTAAGCTCTGCTTGGAGATCTCAAATAGTGCATTTGAGCCTGATGGATTCAGTGGTACTGGGGATCTGATCCAAAGAAGGGCTGATGCCCATCACAGGACTTACATGGGCTTTAGACACTTAAATCTGAATTTGTGACCAAGAATCCCAAGGTTAGTCATCACCCAAACCTGGCCTAATTTACCAAGGTGACCCCCAAGTGATCTAAAAATTCCCATGGATGTCACTACCTTATATACCAGCATCCCACATCAGGATGGCATCCAAGCCTGCCTCACATGTCTACAAGAGAGAGATAAAAACTCAGAGTACAGACCTCAGAATATCACTGAACTCATATACTTAATCCTCACACAACAACTTCAGTTTCAACAACCAACGCTTCCTCCAGACCCTGGGCACAGCTATGGGCACCAAAATGGCCCTGCAATATGCCAACCTTTTTATGGCTCACCTGAAAGAAAAATTCCTCAAGAACTGGACCATCAAACCCATGTTATACCTCAGATACATAGATGACAGCTTCATCATTTGGACTGAAACCCTGCAAGCTCTGATTTCCATCAAAAATTCAACAACCATCACGCCTCCATCGGAATCTCTCTCAAATACTGTAACACCAGCATTTCCTTGTTGGACACCATGATCAATATTCAAGATTGTAAACTACAAACCACCATATACAAGAAACCCACGGACCAACATACATATCTGCACAGAACCAGCAAGTACCCTAAACACACCAAGAAAGCTGTAATTTACAGCCAACCTCTCTGATACCACCAAATTTGCACCAAGGAGATTACCCATGATTACCACCTGACAAATCTCAAATGGCCTTCACTCAACAAAGACAATCCTCAAGAGAAATAGATTGTACTTTTGAAACAGCCACCTGGATACTATGCAAAGATTTGCTGCAGTACAAACAGAAAATCCCTCTGAATCACACACCATTAGTTATGACATACCACCCTTTCCTGGAACCTACACGGAAAATCCTCAAACAATTACAACCCATACTAGAAGAAGACCCAATTCTTAAAGAGATCTTTCCAGAACCACCCGTCATAACCTTTAAACAAGCACCTAACCTTGCTAACCTCATCACCAGAAGCAAACTCCCTATAACCCAAGCCACACCAAATGGATCCAGACCACATCAGAACAAGAAATGCAAAACCTGCCAACACATCTTCACTACTCCCACAATAAATGCATACCCCCACAACACCATGATTAATATCCAAATAACCACTCCCGACAACAGAACCATCACCAATCCTGGGTTTTATACCTGCATCTCCAGAGATGTTATACATCTCATCCAGTGCACCAAATGCCCTGATGGAAAATATATAGGAGAAACCAAACAACTGTGCACCAAAATGAACACACACTGACAAACCATCAAAGACAAAAATATCCAATTACCTGTGCGTGCACACTTCTCACAAGACAATCATCCCCTCTCTGACCTCTCACTTCCAATCCTCAAAGGGAACTTACAAAACACCTTTTGTAGATAAGCCTATGAACTTCACTTCATAAATCTACTGGTTACAACAAATCATGGACTCATAATAGACTTAGATTTATGACACATTACAACCTCCCTGACATTTGATTCACCAGGGACCTGCCTGAACTTACCATTTACACTTTTTCCCCCTCCCCTCTCTACTAATTGCTTTCCTAATTTCCTCCCATTGACCTCCTGTCACACTTTCAGCTTCTTTCATTCCTTGGAGATCAGCAGCAGAGTCTCCCTATGCCTGAAGAAAGGTGCTTTCCCTCAAAAGCTTGCAAAGAACTTTTTTCCAACTACTCAGTTGGCCTAATACAAGATGTCCCATCTTCCCAAAGAACATTGCCTGCCTAAAATTTCCATAGGAGCTTGCAGTTTTGTTTTCTGTACATGCCAAGAACTGTCCCAGTCTCATCTACTAAGGACCCAGTTTATGCCTAAGCCTCATTAGGATCCTGAAACTAGGGAGAGAGGCACTTAAGCCCTCTCCATAGGTGTGTTCTGACCACAGAGAACACACACCAATAGAACCAGACCCCTCACATCACAAAGTTGAAGATGCTTTCTCTTTAAAACTACCAGAGGTGGTGGTACCCACCCTTTTCTAACAGCTTTGTGGTAAAAGCACTGCCCTTGAAATGTGGCATCTAGGTTTAATTTCCCTCCTTTCTTTGAAGGGATTCAAACCTATATCTCCCAGTTCATAGAAGAGTAACCAGCCTATAGGCTATGTTAGGTAGAAGCATCCTCAAACCACCCTGTTGATGATGGGACTATGATGTTAACCTGTACTGAAAATGCAAGATGCATAACACCAGAAAGAGCATGAGGACAGTGTGTGCTTCTGTAGCCCAGAGGTTTGTTCATTCAGCTGCTCTCAGGGTTCTTTATGTATTTTACATTACACAACCATTGCATGAAAGCCAGGAACACTACTGTGAACACAGACTAAATCCCATGACTCCCAACTGGATGGCCCAATCCCTAAGGCTACAGAGACAAGTTCCTCTTGCTTGGTCTCCTTCTAGCACCGGACTCTTGTCTGCTTAGCTTCACATTGGCATGGCTTCAAGAAGGCATGTCCAGACCAACTCCATTCAGTCTACATCCATCCCTGGGTGCTCAGGGCACTCTAATAGGCTTGAATCTCCTCAGGGAAGAAGGGCCAAGAACCCAACTCTCCCACTTCATGAATGACTGCCATAACCATCAAGTGATTACATAAAGGGTGTGCAGCATGGTCACAAGCACATGCCCTTGGATGAAAGTGGCTGTACCCACTGCATTCTGTGCTAACTGCAATGTTACCTGTGGGTGTTACGCATACTCAAAGTGCACCTACCAGCTCTTCAGAGGATTCAGTCACCATTCTGCCTTGTCTCCAAAGGGGACATAAGCTGGAACTGGGCCTCTAAACTCCAGCCTAGGACCAGAGTCTTTCTGGGCACTTCCAAAAAGCAAAACTGCAAATTTCAAAAGGAATTTCTGTGTCAAAAATAGAGGCACCAAGAGCATTCAAGTGCTTCTAGAGTTGTGCGGTCAGTGCCCTCGTGCTTTTTGAATTCTAATTTTGGACTTACGTGCCCAAAGCCCCTCCAGATCTGTAAGCTCTTTAGACAAGTAAGCTCTTTATTGGATCCAGTCTAAAATCTTTTATTGAATTGAGCCCTTGAGGGTTAAACACAAATCAAAGTTTATGGGAAGTTTGTTTACTGTTCCCCATTAAAGCCTACTTTCTCTTTCTTCTTGTAAACAATGAACTAAATAATAGGTGGTTCAGATTTAATCAGAACACAAATGATTAATCACCAACATTACGTAGATGTAGAGAAACTATTTCTATTACACACTATCAAAGTCCTCTCACGTACTTTAATATATTTAATGTTACAATTAAAAAAAACAGTTTTCATACTGCTGTCTCCAGTTGAAATCCAGCTTAAAGGACATTTCCTCCCTACCTCCCCTAGAGAGAATATTTTAACACAGAGGGTGCTTAGATGGCTCTGCATTCACTGTCTCAATATACAATAGAGCTAGGGAAGATTGAATGTTTAAAGGCACTTAGAGGGAAACTTCTAAACTCCTATCTGTAGTCAAGTATTCTTCTGTTCACCTTCCACCAACATCTTGCTGATGGCAATGGGGGATCATGCCAAAGTAGTTGCAATTTCACTTAAGGTATGGAGATATACGACTTTTAGCATGCCATGTGCTCTGTAGCAACTGCCAGTGGTAAACTGTTCACATATCCACATCTTGTGATTAGGCAAAAAATAACTCATGAACTAGCTTGTTTTTATGTACAGCGCTAGTTGGCACTAGAAATATGATTCCTTTAGCCTAATTAGGAATCAGGTCTGTTACCTTTAATTTCAACAGAAGTTGACACTGTTCGACTAGACATTTGTCAATGCCAGATACTTCTTTACATCTAGACATATGCTTAGAAGTGGTTTAATAACAGATATAGAATCTCTCAGAGCAACACACTGCCAGAGAGACGCTTTCAGTAATAGGTGTTTTATATCTCTTCCTATTTTGGAGGTAAAAAAAAAATCCAATAGGTTGTCCATTAGGAATATAACCAGAAGTAACTCTCTGTTTCATTAGTGATGCTTGTTGCTTTAAACACTATATTCATCTCAATTTAATTGTCAATCAAATTCTGGTTTATCTTTCACTAGTTTATTCTTATACCTGTATAGTTTCATGGCAAAAATTTTAAGTGAGAAGATATTGTTATGAATCTTCAGAAAGGAGAGAATTCATATTTTAAACATGAGATTATTAGGGGAATTCCCTTTTCTTGGGTGGCACTCTGAAATGGTTTTGAAGTTTAAGTCCAGAAGCAACCACCATCATGACATTCCCCCAGAAACATAGGCTATATACATTTCCCCGGTAAATCCTTTTTGTGTACAAAGGCACCCAGTCTCTATTCAAAGACTCCAAAATGATGATGAATTAATGACCTGCCACAGTAATTGGTTCCAGTGATTAATTACCATCATTGTTAAATTACATTTTATTTTTGGTTTGAATGCTTCTAGCTTCAGCTTCCAGCTCTTGGATACTGTTATGCCTTTGTCTGCTAGATTAAGCCCCCACTAACATCAGATATCTTTTCCTTCTGTATACCCCTAGAGCATGATGAAGTCACCTCTAAACTAATTGTATGTAAATAGAGACACCAGCTCCTTAGCACTCATTGCAAAGTGCATTTTTCATGTTGCTGTTCTAATTCTTCTCTGAACCTCCTCCAGTTTTCAATATCCAATGTTTTAAGCAGCATAACTGAAATAGGATATACTTTTCCAGTAGCTGTTTCATCCTTGCCATATTTAAGAGAAATATAACCTCTTTAATGTTTAACATTCACCTGTTTATACTTGCAAGGATCACCCTAAGCTCCTTCTGCCTTATATTCAATATGGGATCACATGTTCAGTTGGAGCTGTGCCATAACTCCTTAACTGAGAGTGTTAGTTCTCAGGTAAGACCTTGTGATAAAGTGGTTTGTCTCCTTTAAGGAATTGGAGAGCTCAAGATCAGCCCTCCCTATGTTCCTTGATTGTCTACTTTAAAAAAAAAAAGATGTTTGAAGGAGCAGAAGGCAAGCCAGAGAATGGGGGCCAGGTATTTATTATATTACTACCTCCTGATTATGCTAAAACAGAAGAAACACCATTGTTATCTAACAGTGGGTGATTCCAGGCAGAAATCCCTGGGAATTACTACTGGAGATGGCTGATCTTCTCTACTCAGAAACCCCCACTAGCTTACAGTCAGTTGGCTAGCTATTTTGCTTGTCAGGTGTGGGTATGAACAGACATCACCAAATGAAGCAGATCACCTGTGCTGGGATGCATCCTGGCACAGATGATCTGCTTTACTGATTGAAATGTTGCCCATTGTCCCACCTCCATAAGAGGAGAAAGCTGGGCAGGCAGTCCCGGGACTTGAGGGCACTGACCCTGTGAAGGAGTTCCTGTGGCATGCAGGATTGGGTCCCAGGGCAGCTAGAGGGCATGTGCAGCTCTGGGCTGCCTGCGCTCTCATGTCATAAAGTTAATAGACATCTGCCACAATAAAACAGCAAGATCTATAACCACCTTTTGTCAGGGCCACAAACTTGGGCATCTGTGAAACAACAAATGGTACAGATGTCTGTTTGCATTCCCTTTGTGCCAGCATAAAATCTGCTATGGCAGCACAAAGGTAATATCTATTATAGCCTGAGTGGGTTTAAATGCCTAAAGTGTGATTCTGTTTCACCCAATTGAGGCCCAGTCAAGGGTTAATGCAAAAAGTAAATGGATCACCCTGATGCCTACTGTTTTTTGTGACTTAGTGTTAAAGCTAATATAGTGTGTTATAAAAGTAGGTGCATTTTTTTTGAGTGATGGTGGGCATGAACTTGAGCAGGGCAGAACAGGATACCACTTAGGTACCTAGTAGGGGTTAGGATCACACCCAGAGATCTGGGAACGTAAGGCTGCCAGAATGTAACACTGAGTATAAAGCAAGAACATTGAGTGTGGAAAACAAGCCTGCTAAAGTAAAGCCCCAGCAGGGACAGGATTAACGTCCTGCAACACAGGCAGCGTAGCCTCTGAAGGTTAGGTGTGCACCTTGAGAACTTGAACTTGAACTTTAATAAACCCAGACCCCATAAAAAGGAGTATTCCATTAACTAATGTGGGCTTCATCCAAGTTAACAGAAGGCAAGAAGGCCAGAGGTGGCGAGAGTTACACTGGGCAAATGAAGAGAGTGGTCTCTGCTACGTGACTACATTCTTTTATTGCGGGCTTTGAATAAGGCAGCAGATTATGTTACAAGTACCATGACGAGCATGGATACTTTATGTCTTCCTGATTGTCTTCCATATTGTCAGGAAGACACAAACATTTCCTCATCTTGTTGCTTCAATAAGAACAGAGATTCCTGACAAAAAGTGATATACAGAATTCAAACTATTTAGTGTACATAAAATTTTCAAAAGTGCTCAAGTCACTTAAGAGGCTAGAACCATGTCCATGCTGCTACTCTAGGCAAATGTAAAACCTACTGCATTAAAACCATCTGCATTAAAACCCCAAAGCTCAAACCCTGGGCAGAAGTCCAGACTACCCTGGGAAGCTCTTTTGAACTTCAAGGGCTAAGGCTGAGATCTTTCCCATGCCTGCCTTTTCCTGCACTCCTGGAAGTGTCGAAGCATGGCAATTCCTCCAGTAGCATTTCCACAAATCCTTTCTCTCCTACCTACAATCAAAGAAAAGCACAAGGGAGACAAGTTGCAAGCAGACTGATTCCTTGCAGGACTATGTTTGAAAAACAAGGTCAAATAGGAATTAGTCTGTCCATTACTTATCTTTCTTTCTGTGCTTTGTGTGCCAGAGATAGAGGGCTCAACTACATGAGATGCTTTACTGCAAAGTAGCATAGTTTACTTTGCAGTAAGCATGTAAGCCTACACATGCACATGCTTACTGCACAGTAAACCTCACCAATCACAAATAAATTTGCTACCTGCACATGCAAGTATCAAATTTACTCGCGATTAGTAATGGTACAGTAGCGCTCATGTAGATGCCTGAACAGGAGCAAATTTGCTCCCAGTCAGCCAGCCACCAGGGGGTGGGAGATTGCTCCACTGGGGCAGGCTCTGCCACTGAAGCCCAGGTGCAGACTATGTCTCTCTGCCCTGGCAGCATGGGGCTTCAAGGCCCCCATCCAAGATGGCAGTTGGGGAGTTGGGGCTGGGGGATCCTTATCTTCGAGGCGTTGCTCCGCCATCATAAATGGGGAGTGGTAAATGATCTTCCAGTGCCAGCTTCATGGTCGCAGGGCTCATTCTGAGAGTTATGCATCTCCCTGTGCCAGCCCAACTGGTGCTGGGAGATATAGGTCTCCCAGCGCAAGCCCTACAACCATGGAGTGGGCTGGGAGCTCCCTCCTAGCTGGGCTTTGGAGCTTGTTCCCCACTCAACTCCATGAGTGTGGAGCTGAGTGGGGAACTAGCTTTCCAGCCTGTTCCCTGGCCAGTTTCATGCTCACAGAGCTGAGCAGGGAGCATACTCCCCTGCCTCCATCCCACAATCATGGAGGGGGGCTGGGAGCTATCCTGGTCAAAGGCAAGTCCCAGCTCTGTGCCCCAATTGGGGGATTGAGGCATGGGGTGAAAAGTGCTGCAGGGGTGGGGTAGGTCTCATTCCCCTGCCCCATTCCACCGGTGGGGAAGCTAGCATTGTTCCTACCCCAGCAGCAGGCACCCCCCAGGGCAGTGTGCAATGTCCCAGCCCTGGCCAGGAGACAACCATATCCTGGCCCAGTGCTCTCTGCCAGCCCTTGGGCTAGCACCCAGGGGAGTCTAGTGCTCCCCCGGTGGCAGTAGAGGCCCATTGCAGGGTCCCAGGAAGTGGGAGCAGTTTGCCACCATTAGCAGCAAATCTGCCCCCACTTTCCTGAATGTGTAGATGCCTGCTTGAGAGTGTTTACTCGCAAGTAAACTGATCATGGATCAAATGCATGTGTAGACACACCCAGGAATGAGAAGCTCAAGTAACTTAGCCTGAGATGACCATCAGGGCTGATCTGAGCTAGCAGAAAATGCATGCCCTAAGTCAGTGAGATATTTTCCCAGACACATAATCCACTCATGCTTTCTTGATTTTATCCCCACTTAGGTGCCAAAAGGAAGTTTGAAGGGCACTTCTGAAAAAATGACCCTTTGTCAAGAAAGGATTGGTAATGGAGAGTAAAGGTGAAGTGAAGGGTAACAGGACAAGTGTAGGATGCATGTTTAGGAAAGGAAACTGGTTCTGAATTATAGTATGTGTAAAAAATTATGGAAGAAGAATGGATATCATAACAGTGCTATGAGACTGAAAGGAAACATGCATTTTACAAATGGACATCAAGAAATGCCTAGAATCACAACACAGATGGAGAAGCCCGAATGAACAGTTCTGAGACTACTGTTGGGATTCGGTATCCTTCCCTTTTTAATAGAGTATGCAGATTATTTTAGAGCACCAGGCTCAAGAGCTATGGCCAAGATTTTGCAAAGAGACTAAAGACTTTTTGAAGATGACTTAAGACTCCTTCCAAAAGTCTTAATTGCCACGCCTGGGTCCTTAGAACATTCTGGGAAGCCACCCCCTTTGAAGATGCCTCATGTAGGGAAAAATAATTCAGGAAATGAAAAAATACAGTTTGCTTTCAAAAATGTCATCCTAAATTCTTCTACTTCAAGGTCAGGTAAAGTAAGACACAAAATAAAGCCTGGGGAGAAAAAGATATCCCTTTGCTCCAAAAAAAAATTATCTAAATTAGTTGGAGTTACATTCATTCCTTTGAGAAGGCCCAGCACAAGGCCGATATTTCAGTTTTGCTAAAGCCTTCTGCTGTCCTATACTACAATGGTAGACATGATCCCTACTTTCTGTACTCAAGTCACAGCTTTGCTGAAATACAAACACAAGCTTAAGAGGAGTCCCAGTTTGTGACTGAATTTAGTATCAAGTCCTGATGCCATATGGCTTTACACTGACAGAACGCTCTTCAGAGGATCACAAAAATGTAGGCTTGGAAGGGACCTCAAAGTGGCACTTAATAAAATGAAATACAAACTTAAACCTTCTGCCATGTGGTAAATAAGTCTGGGTCTGATATTACTAAGGACAGACCCCAGACACAACTAACCCGCCCCCCCTCCCCACTTGACCACCACCCAGTCCAAAAAGCAGGAAGACTTAAACACACCCTACATGGCTGCCTCTCATGGGAAGAAACTCTCTACTCAAACACCCTAAGTCAGGATACAGAAAGGGAAAGAGAAAAGACAGCAACATATAGAGAGTCAAACACCCTGTACCCCTCCTCCCTACCAGGAACTTTGGTTTCCAGTTCCACCTCTACCACTTCTGCATGTCTCGTATAGGTAACAGTCCCTTAACTACCTTACCTTACCCAAGAACCAACACACACTCCACCCCAGGCTGGATCAATGGATATCAGTAAGCCAAATATCTCCTTGCAAGCCTGTCTCCAGGGAGCTGCTTGCTACATCCTCTTGGAGCCACCACTACCTGGCCCAAATTTTTGACTTAGCATTATTAAGGTGTAGATCTTACTGGAATTCATCTCTCCGGAACATCTCTAAGTAAGGTCACCGTGTCAGGTAAACCAAAAACAGTTAACAGAGTCCCAACTGCCTGGAAATGATATATTTCCCTTTGCCTAGGAGCGCACTGTTCCTCCCTCTAATCCAAATTCATGTCCATTTGATGGTAAGTCCCAAATGTCATTAGGGGAATTATGGGTAAGTCATCTATGAAAATGAAGCTCTCTGGCAGAAATTTTCACCAACATAGGAAGTAGAGTGCAGTTTCCTCTCTGGAAATGGCTATTATAAGGTCAAAATGAATCATCTGAAAACTTTCTGGCACTACATAACAGTTCAGGACTGGAGTCGAATGAGGCATCAGTCAATTTAAACTGTGTTAGAGGCAAAATTTACTCACAGACACATTCATCCACTATAAATTATCTCTTCTTTCTTGATAGGAATAATTGGACAGACTAATTTTGATGGAGAAAACTGTTACTGAAAATGGAAGAGAACATGAAAGCTAACAGCTATGAACACTGAATAAAGTGAGGGTATATTTAATTACCACAAACACTCAGGGCCTCAGGTTTATGTCTCATACAAAAGATAGCATTATCTAGCATGCCCATGACCCATGGGATTGGTTCAACCTGGACTCTGAGAGAAAAGAGGCATAGAGAAAGACCACAACCTATAACATCCAGCTGATCCCTCTACATCCTCTCTCAAAATAGTGCTTTGAAGAGATTGTGGCTAATTTGCAAGGTCTGCCAGGGTCATATCATAAGGTGATATAACCACAAACTACACTTTATGTAGAATTAGTTTTCCTTGAATAAGGATACATACTAAACCTACTACAAATTAAAAATCTTAAAAAAAAACTCTTGTCAGGTTGGAAGCTTTTCTGGAAGCATTTTTCATTATATCATTTCCAGAAGTGCTCATTTGGGACCAGTAATTTCAATGGTACCTTTTAAAACCAAATAATATACATATTGCCTAACCTCTTCAGGTCATGGTTAATTTATTATCACGATGAATGCAGACAGCATTGCCTTCCTTTCACATACTCCTGAGATTTACCACATGAGGTATTTTTAAGTATAAATCCCTTAACATCTGCCTTAATTTAGTAGATAAGATCATTAGCAGCCATTATATCTAATCAACATCTAATCCTTGTAGAAGCGATTCATTAGCAGGATGAAATGAGAACAGAAGCCCACTAATGATAAATGTTTATTTTCTTTGAATAAATTTCCACTAGGGAAGAACTGGCAACAATTTAAAACTATTCCTGAACATAGTTGAATTGCTGATTTCAGGAGCAGTGCCTTTCATCACTTTCTACTTTTCTTTCATCCAGAACTACTTATTTGGCTTTTATGTTCATACCTGTGAAACCACAAAAATTCAGCTGCCTGTTTTGCACAAAAGTGGAGCAGAGGGCCCAGACCAACAAAATAATGCTTAAGACAAATGATTGCAGGTGGACTGGCAGCACTGTTGTTTTGTATGGCATTCGCTCCAGAATCCAGACATTATTAATGTGTTCTCAGGACCCTTCCATTATCAGTGGAGATATTGGGTCTATGCCAAATGTTAATACACTAAAACGAATATTTCTTGAGTCTGCATATAGAGACGTCTTGCTTCTTTTACCAGTAGGAATAATGCTGTTTAGAAAAACAAAGTTGATGAAGTAGACTATGTGCATATTTAATACCTTGCCATTCTTTGATAGTGATCTAGGCAAGCCCAGGCTTTCCAGACATTTCAATGAGTTTGGGTGTCTGAATCTGGTTCTCCTAAATAACCTCTCTCCCTTTGAGAGAACATTCCTTGGTAAACTCACAATAAATGTTTTGACTCCTAGCATTCACGGTCCTTTCCCGCCCTGGTCCTAATTTTTCAGATTAGATGCAAGAGAAAAATATCACAGCCAGCAATTCTGGCACAGAGCATCTCTAGTGCTTGCTGAGGGCTGGTGTATCTTGAACTATTCTTTCCCTTCCTGCCACTAAGCTAAACCACAAGGCTACAACAAAGTCCTGATAAGTTTGAAAGCAGTTCCAGATCCATCACAGAAGCTCCAAATGTAACACAGTTGGCTATACCTCATTCCAATAGCAAAGGTAAAGACATATAATCATTAATTTCTGCACACACTCTGCTTCTGTTTATGAAGATCTAGACACATGTTTGAACTAACAGGTGCTGAGCGATGGGCTGGCTACCTGCCCCTAAAACTTTTAAGCATGCAGATATGCAGAATGCAGCCAAGAACTGACCCAACATGGAGATAAATAGCAGGCATGTGCACAAACCTCTAGTATCTGAGCACCTTGTAATCTTTGGTGCACTTGCCCTGCCAACAACACCGTGAGGTAGGTGAGTGCTATTATTGACGCAATCTCCCCAGTCAAAGTCTGTGGCAGGTCTGAGACCTGAACCCAGACTTCTGACTAAGCACCATAATCACCGGATCATTTTTCCTCTGATAAGTTATTTTGAAGTAATCTAGCATTAGTTAATAAACATTGTTTTCTTCCAATTTGCTGCTATCTTAGTCATTAAGGAAGTACAAGAATTTATTTTATACCTTTAACCAAACTCTATCACTGAGGAGGTTTACTGTCCTCACTATTGTAACTGGCTCTCAACTCCAAGTACACTTGTATTGACAAAAGTTAACCGACAAAAGTTGAGCGCTGGTTCCTCTTAAGAAGAAATTTTCTGCCTATTTTATTAATAAATGGAAGTAGTGACCTGAACTGGCTGAAATCCCCCGCCCCCCCATTTTTAGCCATAGGGATTTTCAAGTAGAACATCTAGGTTGAGGCTTAGTTAACCTTAACCGTTCATCATTCTGTAACACCACCTAAAGTGGAGAGCTATTTAAAATGTGCCCTTTATATTTGTCCTCCCACATCATCTTTATCTCTTCACACCCCTCATTTTGCATATTTATCTTTGATTTGATTTTGTTTTTCAAGATCTAAAATCTATCCAGCAGTGCCACTAATGTGGGGCTTGATAAAAACGCAAAGACATTCTGTCAAATTTGGGGGATATTTTATTAATCTTTTTTTTTTCAGATGTGATAACACATAAGAAATAAGATGAGCATCCTCGGAGATAATTTTTTCAGTGATATCTGCAGTTACCAATAGGACTTAACACCGAGGTCAGCAAAATTCACACTATCTGTCTGAGAATATAATGTTGCAAAACTGAACTCACAAATAGACTTGGAAACAAAAGAACTAATGTGGAAGACTAGCGTGGAAGGCAAAGGCATTTGTTAGGCATAAATCATCTACCGCAATGGTCGGCAATCTTTAAGAAGCAACAGGCTGGAATAACCTGGGCTTGGTCTTACATGGGCCAAGTGGCTTTGGTGGCACATCAGCACCAGGGGCTTTGCCTGCACCTATGCCAAGGCTAGACACCTGGGAGCTGTGCCCGCACCACCACCACTTCTCTCAGCCTGTCTCCTTGCTACTTGACTTCATGCAGGCTTAGCTTCCAGCTGATAGAGGGCTGCTCTGGGGCTCAGAAACTACAAACTGCATCTGTGCTACTACTTCTCCTCCAGTTCTTGCCCCCTACCTGCAGCACAGGCACAGCTGGAAGCTGTATGGCCCCAACACAGTTACTCATGGGCTGGAAACTGCATGCATGCACACCAGGGGATAGAAATGAGAGGCTTGCAAAGTCCTCCAGCTCATTGGGCTGGATCCAGTGGTTTTGCAGACCAAATCCAGACCTTGTCATTGACCTCTAATCTACTCAACCTTGTTCTCTACACAAAAAATCCCAATTTAAGAGGAAAATACTGTGTATTTTTTTTTTACGTTTTCTTCAACCTGTTATGTCTACAAGGTAACATTTGTTCCTTTTCTTCATGCAATAGTCAGAAGATCCCTTCCCACAAATGCATAGGTTTTCCACATGGATCTCTGGACACACAAGAACACACTGGCCATGAAAACCCTCAGCCCTTCCATGTTATTTTCCAGCATGGCTGTTTTGAAATCCATATTCAGCTTTAATACCTTGAAACTGTCCCAGTTCCTACATAGGTGTGATCACCTGGAGGAGAAAAATACTGAGCCATTTGAAGGCTGATAGCATCTATATAATTCACCACATGTGAAAACGCATTGCCAGGAATCACAAAGCTACAAAGCAAATACATTGTTAAGAGCTGTACTTTCCAGTCTTCTCAGCATATCCATCCATTCTTTCCCTAGGTGCCATGAACCCAGGCTTTCTTAATACCCTTTCCATTTACTTACTCATCTGAAAGATTTACGTTAAGAGAATGGGTTAGTAGAGATTTACCTTTTGAGCACAGTCTACTCGATCAGGTTAGCAAAAATATTTTGCAGTCAAATCACTGGGATAGCAAGGGTCATATTTCCAAAGGATAATGGCATGTATCTACTTTCCGCTGGTGGTCATATATACGTTGTGGCTGACCACTGAAGGCCAGATAATATTGCACCTATATGGCATGTAAGTAGAATTAAGCACCTAAATGCTAAGACAGAAATCTATTCCACCCAGGAAGTGGTCCTCCTCATTGCTTGTTTGTTTGAAGTGGTCCTACTCATTGCTTCAACCCTAATGATAATATGACAGTCAGATACAAAAGTAGATGCAGTAATGGATTTTCAGGACAAGAATAGGATGAAACAGAATTGCACTTAGGCTTCCAAATCCACTTAAACACCCAATAGATGGAATAGAATCTGCCCTTAAATCACTACATCACATGCAAACACCACATGGGAATATATGTACATCAGACATTTCTTCATTTCCATTAGGTGTGCATAGTTATATGGATATGATCAGCTTTGAACAGTGCCGTAGCAAGGGGAAGCAGAGACTGAGCAGGGTGACCTCCCCGGGTACCAAAGCAGAGGGGCACCAACAGTCAATGCCCAGCTAGGGCGGGGTGCAGGACAGAGCTGCAAGTGACTCATTTGGGGGGGGGGGTGCAGGGATGGGGGGAAGGTGGCTCCCACCACTGTGTGCACTCCCAGGCAAGCATGAGGGGGGGAGGGGGCTGTGCCCCCTGGATCTGTGTGTGGGGTAAAGGCAGGCTGCTGCTGTGGGCTTTGCCCTGGGCACCAAACTTCGTTTGTATAGCACTTGCTTTGAAAATACATCCCCAAGGTGAAATCACTCCTACTATTATAACTGCCAAGATTAATGCTAGCAAGTCACTAAACCCACATAAACCCAAACCAAATTGGCCAGATACTCACTTGCAGCTAAAAATCATAGCTGGTCAGGTATGGCCTTTACTTTCTGCACGAAAAAATGTCAAAACCACACCTTTTTGAGGGAATATAAGCATCAAAGAGGTTTTTCAGATCTAGGATGGAAATGAGAGGAAATCTTTGCTTCTCTAGCAAAATTGACTGAGATAAAGACAAAGGCATGATATAACCCCGTTGTTCTGACATGGTCCTAGGTGACTCAGGTTTATGTCCCTACACAAATAATCATTCAATTATTTATGTAAAATGGAGCTTTTCAAACATTAGGAGATTAGGAGACTAGCCACAAAACATCTTGCAGCTACATGGTGACTATACCTCCCTAGTATGTCAAAGACTGAGGCTCAAATCCTCAATGAATCAGCCAGAGCAAGAACTTAAACATAGACTTCCCACATCAGAGGTGCATGCCCTACCCACAGAGTTACTGGGCATGCTTCTCGCTCTCTCAATAACAGTGAAAGGTCTTAGTCTTGCCCTGATGTTGGATGGGAAAATTTCACAACCTAAAATTTTTTTAGAAGATGAGAAAAATACTTCCTGCCATCCTGTAATTGAGAGCACTGGTTATAGCTAAGAAGAGCAAGTGGAAGAGTGCCCTTCATACTCCCTTGGCCCCGGTAGCACAACTAAAGAGGACAAGTGGGGCACTAGCTCTGGGCATTGATTTCAGAACAGTGGCCTCCTCCACACCCCCACTTCAAGTCTTTGCTGTGGCAGGAGCAGCCCTGTGCTGTCCAACTGTGGCAGCCAAATGTAGTGACACAGCAGCAGAGGTTTTGCATCCCTGGGGCAGATAAGACTTACCACCCTCCTTCCCCTAACACACACTTTCCAGTATCTGGCACCCTCAGGGCACAGGAGAATATTTTCCATGGCACAAAATATATTTGTTATGACTCTGCCTGGCCCTGATATGTCTAAACACTAGATTTAGACACTGGTGTAAATGACACCAAGGTCCATTCTGGCATCTGGAGCTCACCTTTTACAAGGTGTCCAAGCCCAGCAAGTGTGATGCCTGCAGATAAAAATGTAGCACTGCAACCAGTCTGGCAGCTCTATGACCTCTTATGGAAGGGCCTCCTTTTCATCACCAAAGTCACTTTTAGAACACACACCATGGCATGTCCCACACTTAGCTACATTACACCTGCTCTCCCACCATGACTTGATGTTCATATGATGACCTTGTACTTGCCTGGAGAGGTTCCAGTGGTTTCTTGTGGGCTGGATGTGATGGTAGTGGTGTGTTTTCCATGGGGCTCCTCCTCCCCTACACTCCACCCCTTTCCACTCACATGATGTTGCCATGGTTGGGACTTCAGAGGTGTTTGTCCCATGAAGTGTCCCACAGTATTAAGCTCAGGATGGTATCCTTCCAGGATCCTCTCTCGCTGCACTGGCTAATGTATGGCATAGAAATAAAGTTAACTCAAAACTGTAGCCAGAACAGCTGAGTTAGTGTCCTCCCACAGGTGAACTCCCACACAGGCTCTGTCCCTGCTGTGGCACTGCTTGGACCCAGCTCAATGCTTCCTGTGGCAGGGCTTGTCTGCAGCACCTCCCTGGCACATCTGCTAGATACTGAGATCTCAATGTCCCTTCTTGCTTGTCCCAAGAATGGTGTAGCCATCTCCCCAGCTGCTTCTGGGACTGCAGCCAGTGGGATATCACTTGCCAGATGCCCGGTCTGCCCTCCCTCTTCCACAGCAGGCAGAGAAAGCAGGCTCTGTCGGGGGTCTGAACAGCTGGTGCCATCCCTGGCCCCTCCACTGCCATTCCCCCCTGCTCTAGTCTGCTGCACACTTTTGTGTGCAATCAGGAGCACACTTCCAGCTGGCATAGTTCTGGCAAGGCCTTGTGGGCTCTGTGTGTCTGTGCTGCTGGCAGGTGAGCTGGATGACGAACTGTTACATCTTTACTCAGTCATTCCTTTCACTTACCTCAAGGGGAATTTCCCATCAGTAAGGAATGATGAATCCGGCCCAAGAATATATGAGGAACTTGGTGCAGGAGCTGGAATTCCAGTATCCCACCACATCCCCTCTAGTGGATTCCACAAGTCAGTGCTTTGGTTTAAAAGAAATCTGTGCCGGGGGGAAGCTGTAAACTGGAAGAGATTCTCTCAGTATCTCTGAATATGCAGACAGTGCCATAGGAGGCTTTGGCTCAGCTCAAAAGCAAGAAACTTCAATCCAGTTTTCTGTTTTCAAAATCATTGCAGATACACAAGCACTAGGACTGGCTGGGGAACAAGCATTCCATTTCATAAAAGACAAGAGATGTGGAAATGTGTTTTCATTCTGATGTGGAAGGAAGAAAAAAACAACAACCTTTTGAAATTTATCGCAAACTAACATGGGATACTCACCCCAGGGGAGCCCATAACCCAGTGGTTCAGACCAAGGACTTGAAATTGGATATCCTATATTAATAGGTAAGTGCTTTAGCCATCAGCAGTTGATT
Organism: Crocodylus siamensis; assembly: GCF_052110815.1. Classification (NCBI taxonomy): domain Eukaryota; kingdom Metazoa; phylum Chordata; order Crocodylia; family Crocodylidae; genus Crocodylus; species Crocodylus siamensis. The sequence goes on along the minus strand of NC_143395.1, from coordinate 409,532,377 downwards.
GTTAGATCAAGACATTACCATAGACCTATTAAGCCTTCCTGACAAAGGTTTTTTCAAAACCTTTGTGTTTCTACAAAGGTTTGGCTTGGACAATCTTTACTGACCACTGACAGTAATGACTTTAAGAATTCTCTCACTAGTTCTAACAATCAGCCTCTAGGATCAATGGTCAAACACGCTTACATTAAAAAAAAACTCAACCCCCAAACACCACGAAAGAGGCTGAATACTGAGGGTTCCGAAAAGTGGTTCCCATGCAGTTGTCTGTTCTTGGAAAGGACCAAACCCAAAGAGATTTCGTCTAAGGTTTCTTATTTGTTCTCCCGTTCTCTTTGTTGGGAAGTTGGGGGCAGGGAGCAGAAGAGGTAAGTTCAAATAGAATGAAATTCTGATGCAAATCCATCCCCCAAACCACTTTGTTTTGCCAGTCATTACTCTCTTCCCATAGGAAACTTGGATGACAAATGGATGCCAACCACTGTGAAGAAATAGCAAATATACAGAGTTCTTCATACATAATTAAAACACTCAAGGGATAGAGATTCAATGGTGATAAATGGCATGTGATTAAAAAACAAGTTAAAAAATCTTTGAAGATTCTAATGAACACTGTCCGACAAAGAGTGGAGAATATATCTGATGTAAAAACTTCAATCAAGATTAGCTAAGGCTACAAAATAAAGTCAAATCAGAAGGACAAAACCAAGAATCGCACAGATAAAACAAGAGTCAGGAAGAAGTGCCAAATCACTTCTGAAAATGGACTAAGGAACCTAACCCACTGGGGTGATTTTGAAGAATTTGCCTTTGTGTGATGAAAAAATTATCATGATCTTGTTTGTCACTCTACCTCATTCCCATTTGTCTTTTTCTCCACCCACTGTGTATTTTCTTAATTTCAAACTGCAAGCTGTACCCAGAAGCAGAGACAGTTTTTGTTTGACTCGCTTGTCCACTGCAAGTGGGGCTTGAGCTGGTACTTATATTCTCAAGTCAAAATACAGGGAGGAAGAGAGCTTCAAATCTGTCAAGATGCTGTTTAAAATGTACCTTAAAAATGTATCAGTCAAAATGTCCCAGTTTTTCCAGAAAAAAGACTGATAAAAATACTTAGTGCCCATACACAGTTACAGCGCGTCAGATTAATTGAGTCTGTCTACTAGAGCTCAGCGATTACCATGCCTCCCGCATCTCCTGTATCAGCATCCCTGCACTTTGAAATGGTGTTGGAGGCACTTAAACTAACTTGTTTAACCATTTTGAAGTGCAGGGATGCTGATACATAAGACGCAGTTGTGCTTTAATTAGAGCAGCTCTCTATTTAAAGCACCCTCCCCCCCACCACCACTGGGGCATGTGTAAAGAGGCCCACTGTGTTTAGATCTGAATCAAATGTATTTGGAAATAAGTTATTTAACCCTATTTCTGTCTTCTTTCTGTCCACTCCATCTTTACCACTGGATAAAGGAGGGGAAAAGAAAAGGGGAGATCCAGTGCAGGGGGACTAGACCCAATGATCTGTACAGTCCCTTCCAGCCCAAAACAACTATGAAACTGTGACACTATGAAAAAAGTAAAATCACTAACTCATTTTCTCTCCTTTATTGTCAAAAGCCATAAAAAGCATTGATTGCTTTCTCCAGAACCTTCCAGAAAATCTTGAAAAAAATAAAAATCAAAGATGAAAAACATCTCACAGCTGAGTGCATTTGTTTGATTTTACTGAAAAAAAAATCCCAACGTAATGAAATGTAATTTTTGGAGACTGAAAGCCTAAAAGCTTAAATTTAATCAAGAAGGGACATAAGATTCCATTTTGGCAAATAAAAAAGCTTTTAAAAGAAAAAAAAGACGAGATACTTCAAATGAAAATTTTCAGACTGCTTTATTTTGACTAGACATGACTGAAATCTAGATGTTTCCAAGACAGCTCACACTGGGTGACACTTTTTCCACTAATGTTTGCACAGATATGTTCACCATTTCACACCGAGCAACTCTAGGGTAAAAACAGACATCAGGTTTATCACAGGCCGGATTGTCCTGGGCTTTTACTTGCACCAGAACAGGGGCAATGATTTACACACAAGGTTTGAATGGCAATTAACTCAAATTAAACACAACTGTCATGGAGAAAAGTGCATCTTGGATACGTCGCACACAATTATAGTGGGACAATGGGCTTGTAAGTCTGAAGGATTGCAGGATAAGAAGCTTTGTCTCAGGAGAAATCAGACATCCGTTTTTAGCATCAGTTTGGCAGTTGGTAGCTGTGTGTAAAAATATGCAGACTTGGAAAACAAGCATTTTCCTCAAAAATTTCATTCTTGCATTAGTTGAGAAGTGACAGAGGAATTAATCTAACTTCACTGAAGTCAATTAAAAATGTTGAGTCCACTGAAGTCAAGGGTAAAGCTCCTGTAGATTACAAGAAGACCTGTGTAGTCATCCTACATAGGAATCGTCCATTGACTTCAATGAGCACAGACTGGAACATGTAGCAACTTGCTATCAATCCCCTCTCTTTAATCCACTGGAGCCAGATCTTGTATAACTATTTTTTTGGATAAGTTGTCCTGTGACTTCAGCATGCTTTTCTTTCAAAGCCGTTGAAAGCCAATGTTGTGTTATTTGTAACATCTGTGTTATCTGGATGCTTATGTTGATCCTATGACCCCAGCTGACTTCCTGCCCTTTGGGCGGGGGGCTGGACTTGATCTTCCGAGGTCCCTTCCAGCCCTAATGTCCATGAAATCTATGAAATCTGTACTTGCTGAACTATTAAATCAACCATGTTCAGTCTCTAGGCTGTTTGGCCACTGTCTACTTGGAGTATGTGAAGCTTGTGGTTTGTAGTTGAGGGCCCAGGTGACATCGTTTCTGCTACCTGACTGGATTTTAAGCTGTAAGATAAAAAACTACGAAGACCGAATTAGGTCAACTAATGGAGAGCATAAAGTGCCTCTGAGTTCTCATTGTGTATCCATGACTGGTCACCCCAGCAGGAAAAAAAAGAGCCTACAGCAAAACCTTGGGGGGGAAATAGAGATCTAGCATATGATTTACATTCCTGTTACTTAGAGTTTCATGTCCCCAAAGGAGTCAAGAGATGACTTCCAATTAACTTCAAAGGTATAGGGCTAATGAATGGTAATTCTGTATTACAAATAGCACCTAACGGACCCAAGGAGGATTCGGAATTCCTTTCACACAGGACACATGCACACCTAGAAGTAATAACCTAGGGAAGAGAATTTGTCGAGAAAATAAATATGCAAAAACTATAAAGATGTGAGTACAAAATATCACACCCTACCCTGTTGCTGGTATTGCTAGGCATCAGCACGCCATATTCAGAACGCAAGTGGTATCTATATTTCTGAGAAGACACCATGGTAGTGGAATAAAGCTGGTGTAGAAACCAACCTGTCATTTTTAGGAACCACCATAGTGACAGTAAAACGTACATCCATGGTACATTAAAAATAGATCATGAAATAAAAAAAAAAAATACACTGTGAGTCAGCATCCCCATTTTCAAGTGTCTTGAATTAAACAGAGAATTCTTCCTTCCCCTTTCAAGAACTTCCATGCATTCATCTCTTTTATTGTATTCAAGTTACTCTGACAACAAAGTTAATCTACCCTTCTGTTTCTTCACCTATTTTTCTGATATTGCTGAAGCAATTTGTGGCAGTGAAGCTGGTCTGACTCACATGGCTCCAGGTACCTGCTTTTACTGTGGATTTGTGCCTTTTCCTGGGCATAGTTTTTTAGGAATGCTGTGCAACACAAATAAAGCTGAAACTCAACAGGTACACCTGCTGATGTCCCTAAGCTCAGGCTGTATCGATTTCCCTTATAACTTTTACTGTCTTCTGTGGTTTGTAATTCAACCATAATGATGTCTTCTAGATGGCATAACTACATGCAACCAAGTTCAGCCACCCTTGCACATTTTGAGTAATTCCTCCCTTAAGTGAGAAGGACTCATCAAGTACAATGGGTTAGATTATGCCTTTAGGCACAGCTCTGAGCAAAGAGCGCAGACACTAAAATCCATAGTGTGAGTAATTCTTTCTGAAGATTAGTTCTAAATATATCTTCCATTATTCCTTTTACTTCCTCACGTCTGTGCTGCTTTACATTTCACTTTGCAATCAGGGAACAAAAATACAAGGGGCATCGTGTTTCACTAAAAAAAGGAACTGACCCACAACATGTCAACTTTTAGCTCTGGTTAAACAACATACTTGGAGCACCAAGCCATAAATATCTGAAACGTCTCTGCATATAGAAGGGGAGGAAGCTTTGGTTTGGGGGCAGTGATACAGAGAACTCTGAGGTTTCCATTATGTTGCATCCTCAGCCTCTTTTCTTTCATCGGCATGGCACCACCCGTTAGACAGTGCTCATACAGTGTTAGTTTGACTTTTCTCAGCACTTAGAGACAGAGAGGGCAATTAAGAATTGATACCACAGTTGCTCTTCATAAATATGGGAAGGGAGGGGTAGAAATACACTAGCAAATTTGGACTGACTGCCAATAAAGTCCTGATTAAGGAGGTTGTGAATTGGCACATCATTCCTAACACACCCTTGAGGTAAAGCTGTCCATCTCAAGCCCACCTCCTCCTCCAGAATAGAGAAGGTTGTAGGTAATTTGCCCTGACTCCTCCCTATTTACTGGCATCAGGGGCCTGCAAGCTAAGGCTTTGCCAGTAGAGGACTCAAGCCCCAAATGTTTACTGGAGTCCTGGATTTCATAGAGTTTCCTGTCAATAGTACACCAGGACTATAAGATGGTATCACCACTATAAATGTCCCCAAAACTAGGATTACCTGCATTACAACAGAATCTAAAGGTTGCCATTTAAGAGCCCCTTGGAAGAAACACATGGAATTAAACACTCTCTAAATTAAAAGAGCTTGCAATTGGAATAGAAAAGATAGGCCCAAGGTTGAGAAAAATAGGAGCAAGAAAGGTGAATTGACTTGTCCAAAGTCAAACAGTAGGTGAACGGCAGAGCTGAGAATAGAACTCAGGTCTATCTTATCTCCGGAGACATTACAGCATACGTTTAAATAGATTGGCTTAATGTGCCTTGTGCATAAGGCGCGCCATCCCTGCTTTCAAAATGATTTATTTGGGGCTTTCCATCTATCCAACAAAAACAAAACCATGTATCTATGGTTCCAAACCACCCAATTTTGAAAAAATTCATCATAGGTACCCATATCGTCTTTCCAAACACCTGCTGCCCATCATACGTACTCATACTGTCTCTCCAGCTACCCACTGCCACCTAAAACAACCTTGCTCTGCTCCCCCATGCCTCCCCTCCCCTCCAAGGGAGGCTATAGTGTAGTAATAACCTGGAAATGGCTTATCACCTCAAAGGGAACCATACAGTAGGAAAATATGGCAACAGCATTATAAAATGTGTGGGAAAAGAAAGCTCATTGTTGGAATAGAGACCACAGGGAACACCCTGAGTACCTGTAACCTTGCAAAGAGAGGTGTTATCACCCAGAGGCAAGTGTTAAATCTCAGAAATAAAGAAAGGTTTCCTAGTGCAGTCTCAGAATGATCAAAATGGAGCAGATGGCTCTGGAAAGGGGCATGAGGTAGACAATGCAAAAGCAAACATCTATGACTGACCACTTTTTACTATGAAGGTCAAACAATACACCCACATTTTTTAGGAAAAAATCCTATTGGCACTACAGATCCTTCTGATTACACTTAATCCCACAGGCAACAGAGGATGACCACTCCTTGGGACTTCTGCCTGCAGGAGTTTGCCAAGAGTGTTACCTCATTGCCATAGGTCTTATGCTCACACTGTATTTTTATTTAATTGGTTTTATATTAATTGTAGTAACACTGTTACCTGTGGCTTTGCCTGAGTATGCCTGCGCAGTTAATTCATTTGCTAACCATTTGTCTGAAAACCTTTCACTCAGGCGCAGTTTAGTTTAACCCAAAGTGTTACACCCATGCCATTTTTTAAATGAAATAAAAGGAATGCACATTTTCCTGGTGACTGGGCACTTAGCCACAATTGTGCCGTTTCCTCAAAATAAAAGCACAATTTATTTCTGATCCTGTTCTCTTCACCACTTGGGGCAGTTTGCAGGGACAGCCTGCTTGGATGTCTCAAATGTCCTCCTACTTTTTGCTGACCTCCAACCTTCATGATTTCTCCCTCGGCCTTGAACAGATGATGTATAAAATGCAGCAGATCCCTTTCATGCATGTCAGAGGTGGTTCATGTCTGAAGCATACTGAGAGGAACCAACCAGAAACAATACACCCAACTGTAGGTGTACTGGGACACAAGTATAACGGGACCCACTTCACACTGCCAAATGGTCAGCTGTTGTGGATTGGGCAAAAAGTCTATGAAACCAGTGGGTGCAACTGCCATGCCTCAATAAGGATAGGTGTAAAGGTAATTTAAGCTCCTTTATAAAACAACAGTGGCATCCACAGTACACACAGGCACGAGTTGGACAAAGATTTTCAGTTAAATACTAATTTGGTTTTGCTCAGATATTTGTAAATTTGAGTTAAATTCACGGTACAGTCGTGCCTGAAACAAAATTTGGAAAAGTCTAAATATTTTGTTTTGCTGTTTCTTCAGTGAAATGTTTTGACTATCTTTTCAGAAGCCCACATAAAATTTTAATTAGAAAAACCCTAAAATGAAACATTTTGCTTGATTCAAAAAATGCTTTGTCCTATGTGAAATTAATCCTTTCCCTTCAGTTTTTCATATCAACCAGTGAACTGGAAAAACTGGTATTTCCCAGGACTTTACATATCACTGCCCAGAACAAAGGCGTGTGTGGGACCTCTTAAGCATCTGCAGAAGCATTAGGGAGGATGGTGATTTAACTGTGGGTGCATGTGTACGGTTGTTGAAGAGAGATGGAAAGCCACAAAATGGGTAGGAGTGAAAAGAAAGCCAGCCTACATGCAAAGAAGTCACTTCTTATTTAACTCATCGTACGTTCACAGAAGCAGGACTTTGAATGTCCTTTTTAAACAAACAGGATCGCATCAAAGTTACCCAAGAAGCCACCATGAATTTCTCCTCTTAACAGTGAGAATGTGCCAGGCTCCAATCCTTGGCTATTGGCTTCAACCAAGAGAGGTAATACTGCAGACTGCAGAGAGGAACCACCTCGACTCCAGCTGGTTGGAACAGCTGCACAAGCAGCTATGTAGGGACTTGGGAGGAAACTCGGGAGGTTTTCTACTGGTTTGTGTGGATTTTCCCTGGCCTGTTCTGCTTGGCTGTTTGCTCTTGCCCTCCCCAGACCTCTCTCTCCTTGTCCTTCCTGGTCTCTCCATTTCAGCCCTCACTCCATACCTGCCTTTCTTACCCTCTTCTGTCCTGCCTTGTTTCCTCAGCCCCTTTCCCTTCCATTTAACTCAACTCCTTCTGAAGTAAACCCCCCAAATCCTGAAGGTGCCATAACATTGCATTGCAAGCAGTGGATATAATCTTCCTGGACTTCCGGAAGGCTTTTGACACTGTCTCTCACCCCGTTCTCATTAAGAAACTGGGGGGCTGTGGTGTAGACACCCACACAGTCAAATGGGTCACCAACTGGCTGGTGGGACGCACCCAGAGGGTGGTAGTGGATGGGTCCTTCTCAACCTGGAGGGAGGAGGGAAGTGGGGTCCCCCAGGGCTCAGTCCTCGGGCCCGCACTGTTCAACATCTTCATCAGTGATTTGGACGAGGGGGTAAAAAGCACCCTGTTCAAATTTGCTGATGACACTAAGATGTGTGGGGACGTGGGCATGCTAGAAGAGTGCAACAGGCTACAATCAGACCTAGACAGGTTACAAGGGTGGGCGGACGAGAATAGGATGGGTTTCAACACAGACAAGTGCAAGGTGATGCACCTCGGGAGGAACAACCGGCACCATACATACAGGTTGGGGAACTCCCCTCTTGTCAGCACGGAGGCGGAAAGGGTTCTGGGGGGTCATCATTGACTCCAAGATGAACAAGGGCCAGCCGTGTGGGGAGGCAGTCAGGAAGGCCAACCGCACCTTGTCATGCATCCACAGATGCATCTCGAGCAGGTCCAAGGAAGTGATACTCCCCCTCTATGTGGCACTAGTCAGGCCGCATCTGGTGTATTGCATCCATTTCTGGGCACCACACTTCAAGAGGGATGTGGACAGCATGGAGAGGGTCCAAAGGAGGGCCACTCGTATGATCAGGGGACAACAGGGCAGGCCCTATGAGGACAGGCTGCGGGACCTGAACCTGTTCAGCCTCCACAAGAGAAGGCTGAGGGGGGATCTTGTGGCCTGTTATAAACTAGTCAGGGGGGATCAGCAGGCATTGGGGAAGTCACTGTTTCCCCAAGCACCGCCAGTAGTGACCAGGAATAACGGTCACAAGCTGGCAGAGGGTAGGTTTAGGTTAGATATCAGGAGGCACTACTTCACAGTCAGGGTGGCTAGGGTCTGGAACCAGCTTCCAAGAGAAGTGGTGTTGGCCCCTACCCTGGGGGTGTTTAAGAGGAGGTTGGATGAACACCTTGCTGGGGTCATTTGACCCCAGTATTGTTTCCTGCCATGGCAGGGGGTCAGACTGATGATCTGCTCAGGTCCCTTCCAACCCTACAAACTATGAAACTATGAAACATTTGCTGCCATCAGATAGTTCACTCCACTTGTGTGCACATCACTGACCTTCTCTCTGTGTTGTCTGGTCAGGCCGCAGCTGGAGTACTGTGTCCAGTTCTGGGCGCCGCACTTCAAGAAGGACATGGAGAACCTGGAGAGAGTCCAGAGGAGGCCACTCATATGGTTGGGGGCCTCCATGGCCAGCCCTGTGAGGAGAGGTTGAGGGACCTGAACCTCTTCAGTCTCCGCAAGAGGAGACTGAAGGGGGATCTTGTGGCTGCCTACAACCTTATCAGGGGCCAGCAGCAGGGACTTGGGGAAAGTCTGTTCACCAGGGCCCCCCTTGGAGTCACCAGGAACAATGGCCACAAGCTGAGGGAGGACAGGTTTAGGTTAGATATTAGGAAGAACTACTTCACGGTAAGGGTGGCCAGAGCCTGGAATAGGCTTCCCAGAGAGGTGGTGCTCTCACCTTCCCTGGAAATCTCCAAGAGAAGACTGGATAGGCACCTGGCTGGGGTCTTATGACCCCTTCCACCCCCAGTGCTCTTTCCTGCCTAGGGCGGGGGGGTCAGACATGATGATCTGTCTAGGTCCCTTTCAACTCACTGATTCTATGATTCATCTTTTATAATGAGATTTTCAGTGTTTCTAAACAGGAACCACCTATTATTCTGCATTTGTACAGCACCTAATGTAAAGGGCCCCATTCTTGGGTGGCTCTTTGATACTACCATTACAAACATGATTAATGAGGCATGTAATAATGAGAAACTTCCCAACATTTCATAACACATCTCCCATGTAGCCCTCCCAAAGCACGCTCCCTTGGTGTTCCAAAACGCAGGATAACAGTGAACAATTCCTCTCTCGTATCTAACTTACCAGTGAAAAGCTTGATAAGCCAAGAAAACAGAGAATAAGCTGGGTTTCCCAGAATGAGAGGAGGTCTCTTAACTCCATGGATGGCTACGGGTGTCTGAGAAGCAGAATAACCCTCATGTTCTTATAGAATCACAGAAAAGTTGGCTTGGAAGAGATCTTTTAAGAACGTCTAATCCAACCCCCCACCAGAATCGTGATCCTCCCTATCCAAACTATCCTATACACATCCATTGTCTAACTTACTAGTAAAATTACATAGCCAATGCTGATACACCCACAAAACATAACACTATAGCCTGTCACAATTAAAGCTGGGGGACGGCCTCTGGCAGCCAATGTCAAACTGCAACAAGATTTTAAATATACCCATGAGATCCAAGGAAGAGGGCCCTGCCCTCCACTAGGAGAAAGGCAAAAACTCCCACAGTCCATACCAATCAACCAAAGGGTAAAATTTGTCCCTGACCCCAAATATGGCAATCAGACCCTGAGCAGAGGGGCAAGACCTTCTGGCCAGGAACCCTCCAAGTTTAAGTCTCAGCAGGAGGACTGGCACATCCCAGTCAACACCCAATGTTTCTGAAGAAGTGGAAAACCAATAAAGCCCTGACATGTAGAAGCAGGAGGGAAAAAAAATTCCTTCCTGGCACCACACAGCAACCAGCAGAGCCCAGAAGCATAGGAAATACCCACAAGAAATGGCAAATACCCTATTTATCCAAGAAACAGGCTGCAGTTTCCAAATAACCTGATATCATGAATCTTTTGCAGGCTGCCACTTGCTTGATAAACTTATTAATCTTTCATACTGATCAAATAGGCCTTGCTGTGAAAAAAATACCTATTCCTCCTGACAATATTTGTCCTGCTACAGGAAGGGAAAATATAAGTATGTTCATCCATTTTGCAGTCCTTATACATGGAAGCTCCTCCGCAGCCATAAATAGCTTCTTGTGTCTTGCCAACCTTTGTGACATGGCATAACCAACCCTGATGCATTTGCATGACAACTGACACAACAGACAACTGATACCCCCACCAAACTGGGAAGGCCGAGTACACTGTGCCAGGCTAAGGGGAATTCTCACATTAGTTTTCTGCCACTGTGGAGTAAGCTCTTCTTAGACCACGAAAAATAGCCTATGACATCCAGAAGTGCTGTCATCACTGCTGGTCATCCCATCCCAGTCCTATATCATTGCCCTCTCTCACAACCCCCTGAGTTGGGCAAGCCCAGAAGCAGCACCCCGTAAAGTAAAATAGCTACAGGCAAATGCTTCTTAGAAGCAACTGTTCAGTTCAGTCCAGTCCTCCTGCTCATCCTCTCCATTTAGCCATGTTACCAAAGCGTGAACAATCCTAACAAACCATGGAGCCACATCCATCACTCACATGCACCACTCTCTTTGCACTGGAAGGCTCTTACTGGAAACTGTCCATCCTTGCATCGAGGGACTGCCGCCAACACCAATCTCTGCGCTAATGACCATCAGGCTGCAAGGCACTCAGCGGTGGGACCTATAGTTGGAAAATGGCACTGTCAACCTTAATGGAAGCTATAAGAGGAATTAGAGCTTGTATGTTTGGCCCATGTCCCCAGTTCCCTGGTTTTATGGGTAGGCTCCAAGGAAAAAAAGTCAGAACTAAGATCAGAGCATCAGAACGAGAGGAAGAATCTTGAGAGATCTGTGCCAAAAGGTGAGTTAATTCACACAACTATACGGACACAATGATTAACTTGGAAAGTGCCGTAAAGTAGAGTGGACGCACTTCAGTTCTCTATCTTCCCCACATTCCCAGTAAACTACACTGATGTAACATCACTCTGTGGGCATGGTTTTATTCGAGTGCATTTCTATATGCTGGAGGAAACATATTTTATAATATTCATGATTTCTAGAGAAGTTTTGTATTTCTCTCTCTTTTTTCCCTTTTTTGATTTATAGAGATCTAAGATGATCCCTTTGGGTCAGAAAATTAAATTTAGTTTTAAAATGACTTTTTAGATTAAAATTTTTTAAATCATCTTTCTTCCTCAGAGACACAGGACCCCTAAATTGCATGTTTCCTGGCTTTGATTAGAGCTTCTAAAAACCCATTTTCTTGATGTACTTAAATATGCTTAATTTTAATCAGACCCTCAATCTCAAGAAATGTGCTTGGGCAGTTTCATTTCAAAAGCGTCCCTAATTCTTACCAAGACAGGAGATTTTACTTGTGAGTACATTTAAATAATACATTGCTGTCCTCAGTTTTGCTTTCCTGCCTTTGACTTAAATCTTTAGAGGGAAGCAAATAAAAGCTACAGATCCCTAATTAAAGAAATTTGTCTCCTAATATGCTCATTTGGTGTTCTAATTAAAAAATAAAGTTTTATTAACTAAGGGTAAATGACTTCAGAATAAGGTCCCTTTTTATCACAGCACAAAGTTGCAACTGCTGAGATAACTCCTGACTGCTTTACAAAAGTGTACTGCTGGTAAAGATGCAAGAATTGAAGGCTGACATTTTTAAACCCAAATCATTAGATGCTTTCTTCACTGGGACTTAAATGCATTTTACCTGACTGCATTTAATTCCACAAAGTTGATATATGATACTGAAGTCTAGCACACAATAAATTTCACCCTGAGTGGACAGAGGTGCTGTCAAGTCTTATCATCTTTAGAATGAAAGCAGGAGACCTTGGCAAGATTCACTTCTAATTAAATTTTACTCTCCATTGAACACCCTGCTGAGGTTCACAGTTTCTGGCAGAAGACGATAGCCTTGGGCTGCATTCCCACTCCTGATAGATCCAGTGGTCTTCCATATTTCCATAAACATACTCAAATCTTATTACCTCGTCAACGCATCAAGCAATCTCTTTAACACCTCCAGGGTAAAACAGGCATGTTGCATGTTTCTGCTGGAACTGGCTAAATGTCGAATGTGGGATGAGTCTTTCTAAAGCCATGACTTCTTTGCTTTAAATTATAGATGATGACAGAAGCCTCAAGCACAAGTATATTATATTAAAGATTTACACATCTCCCCCAGTAACTATAAATAGCTTGGTGTTAAAGTCACATTTGTTCTGCTTTTTGATGCTAAAAAAACCCAATTATTAAAGGGGAAATTGTAAATGTGTTGAAAGTGCAATATCTAAAATGTTAGATTTAAAACAAAACAAAACAAAAAAACATTGCTTTATTGCTGCATGTATTAAAATGGTGCCAGCTCCCAACAGATAGAAAGAATAAGCCTACTCGTTGCCCTGTTTTGCATCACTCCTTAAAATTCTCCCCTGCTGTCATGCTTGTGAGGGCTGGGTATTTGGTGTGCTGTGGCTCCTGCTTGTCATGCTGTTCAGATCTTGTGCTGCTAGTATTTTCTTCATCTACTTGTCATCTCATTTAGTCTTGGACTGCAAGTTCTTTGGAGCCAAAAAAGGATCTTTTAATTTGTACAGCGCCTAGCATGATGAGGCATTGATATCTCGTGGGCACTAGCCACAGAAATTCACTGGGAACAGTGCTGACCCTTTAGCAGGGCAGGGCAAGCTTACCTGCCAACTTAGGAAAGAGCTAAGAAATGGTAGTCTGTATTGGCCATCACACCAGCAGTCTTCCAAGTTAAAAAGCATCAGCTGCTACATTTTAAGTTGCATAGTTGCAGCCCAGCTGGGGCACAACAGAAACATGGGCTCCAGTGATCACGTACACTGACCCTGAGACATTTCTTGGTTTCTTCCATAGGGATAAGCTTCCACTTCCAACAAAAATGATATGGTAGGACAACATTGAACAGTTGTGTCTAACCCTTATCGAATGCCTGACACATTCAAACCACTGTAACAGTTTTAGGACAAACATTGATGCATAGCTGTTGCATCTCAAGTGGACCTCATAGGGCAATAAATTGGTTGATAGCTGCTTGAAAAAACTGGGTAAGTGGTATTTATTCTGCTCTTTTTTTCCCCGTTGAAATATCAATGTAAACTATTACACAGGAAGATAGTGGAAAAGCCAGACCTAGAACTGTTGAATAACATTTCCATTCTCAATCAATCGGATCAGATTATTTAAAAACTGAGCGTCCATCAATGACATTAGAAAAGCTGTGCGAATGCCAAAAATAAATTGGCTAATCAGCATCTTAAGAAACTTTGGGGACTATCTGAACTCAGAATACCAGTCTATATCACAGAAAGGCTGTTTTCTAAAACATCCCTTTCAGATGCCTAGAATTAACTAACTGTCACAGAGACTCTCATGTGGCTTTGTCAGGTTTGTATTATAGGAAAGCCTGGAGTGTTTTTCTCTTTGCAAAAAGTTATTTGCAGTAAGTGAAAGAAAATGTTTCCTGTATCTCAAAGTGAAAGTGTCTTTAAGAGAGAAATATTGCATGAGGTGGTGTTGAAGAGGTGATCATTTTTGCTTGGGGGGGGGAAAAAGAGAGTGAGATAGATTAGCAATCTCCTATAAATTTTCCAAGGTTATGATTACCCACTTGTTCTACAAAAGACCAAAAGATATTGGTCTTGGTTTCTTGATGTCCTTCCCCTTGTTGATGGCTGTTGTATATAGTTATAAATGAAGATTCCCAACAGAATGGCAGGAAGATAACAGCCATGCATTTCTGAGCAGAGAAAGCTTAGTTAGCTCCTTGGTGCTTTTAATACATCAAAATAAAGCACAAATTGGTAAAAGTAATGCTGTTAAAAATTACAAGGCCCTAAATTTGACCTACACTTTTTTTATTGCAACATTTTGCTAGTCTATGCTAGTCTTCATGTGCTTTAAAACAAATGCTGCTTCATCAGGTAGATTGTGGCTTGGACAACATAAATAAGGGGAGCTAGAAGTGTTCCTGAAGCTCCAGGACAGGCAACCAGTGCCCTTGGTCCACACATATAGGAGAAGAAATAGGATACATCACAGCTCACCTAGCACAGGTGGATGGGGAGGGACTGAACTTTGGCCCCATCTTGACTACTCTGCCCATCACAGTACATCTAGTGTGGGAAGCTGTCATCATCAGCTGGTGTTGTATGTCTCAGCCCCTCAGAGTAAGGGAGGAGCCAGGAGGGATTTTAGCCAGTCAGTCTCCAGTCTTTACCAGTGCTTGTGGGACTGACTGTGTCTGTCTTGGGGCAGGGGAGGGAGACCTGGCTGCTAAGCTGCTGAGTTCCCAGTTACCCATCAATCAGCCATGATTCACCCAGGGACCAGGGAATCAGGGACCAGCTCCCTACCCAGGACCTAGCTACTACATAATGACTTAACGAGCAGCAATTAGCACCTACAAAACCAGGCCAAGGAGAGGAAAGACTCAATACAATCAACTGCTCCAAGACAGACACAGTCTTGGCAGAGTTTTGTCGTCAGCAGCTAGGGGTGCAGGGCCCCAACCCCCCGCCCCAATTGATCTCCTCCACAGCTGGCAGGCATTGCAGCAGGGGCCACCATCGCTGCAGCTGTCACCCCGCTGCACCTTAACACACGCACGGTCACCCATGACACCAGTTTTGCTTGCCTGCAGCTTGGGGTGTAGTTCCTCCCAAACCCCTGAACCGATCTTCTTAAAACTTGGCAGGCTTTGTGGCCTTAGCAAGAGCTACCACCCCTGAAGTTTTGACCCCCCCCACCCCGTGTTGTAACACACGGCCATGACATGAGTTTAGCTTTCGAGACTTTGGGGTACAGTTCCCCCCAAACCCCTGCACTGATCTTCTTGAAACTTGGTAGATTTCATGCTCTCAGCAGAAGCTACAATCAAAATAAGACTAAAAGCAACAAAGTTATAGATATTTCATTGATTCCCCATTATACCCTGTGGCCGGATCTCCAAGGTGGCTCCAAAGTTTCAGCCGGATCGAAGCGGAAACCCAGTCCAGAGCTCCCGATCGGATCGCAGCTATCTGAAGTGGTCAGATTTGAAGCCAGATCAGACCACTGCCAACTCGCACAGGCCTAATATCTACTATTCCTCCCAGCTTGGTGTCACCTGCAAATGCACTGAGAATGTACTCGATGCCATCTTCCAGGTCATTGATGAAGATATTTAACAAAACTTGTCCCAGGACCAACCCTTGGGGCACTCCACTTGATACCAGTTGCCAGCTGGACATCAAACCATTGATTACTATGCTTTAAGCCTGATGATCCAACCAGTTTTCTATCCACCTTATTGTCCATTCATCAAACCTGTACTTCCCTAGCTCGTTTGCAAGAATGTTGAAACAGTATCAAAAACCTTGTTAAGTCAAGATGTATCACATCCACTGCTCTCCCCACATTCACAGAGCTAGACTGTTCTCAGTGGTAGCAGATGACAGAACAAGGAGCAATGGTCTCAAGTTGCAGCAAGCAAAGTTGAGGTTGGATATTCTGAAAAACTCTCTCACTAGGAGGGTAGTAAAGCACTGGAACAGGTTACCCAGAGAGGTGGTGGAATCTCCATCCCTGGAGGTTTTTAAGACCAGGCTACAGGATGTCTCAGATGGGATGATCTAGTTGAAGCTGGTCCTGCTTTGAGCAGGGGGTTGGACTAGATGATCTCCTAAGGTCCCTCCCAATCCTAATTTTCTATTATTCTGATTCATGTGTATCCAGGAATCAACCTTTTATGTAAATGCTGTGTAGAAAGCACCTTGGAGTTCTGCTTAAACAACAAAAACTTTATCCAAGTTGTGCCTATATAGTTACCTCATAGACCTAGATTGCAACAATGGCCTACATGAAAAAGCTATCTAGTTGTTTCTCATAGTCCTGCCACTGCCTCACTGAGAGGCCACTACTAAATGGAGTGCCAACTGGTAGAGAGATCTCAGAGCCCTTGGCAATGATCTTCATGAAGTTATGGAAGATGGGCCAGGTACCAGAGGACCGAGAAAAGGGCCAACATGGTGCCCCTCTTTTAAAAAGGCAAAAGGAAGGACCCAAGGAACTACAGACCACTTAGCCATACTTCAATACCTGGGAAGTTACTGGAGCATATCCTAAGGAAGACCATTTGCAAACATCTGAAGGAGAAAAAGCTAATTGCAATCAGCCAACATAGAATTATGAAAAATAAATTGTGCCAAACAAACCTAATCTCCGTCTTTGACAAAATAACTACCTGGGTGGATGAAAGGAATGCTGTTGATATAGCATATCTGGACCTCAGCAAGGCATTTGACAAGGTCCTACACAATCTTTTCATAAACAAATTGGAGAAATGTGGGCTGGATAAAACTACTAGAAGGTGAATAGCTAACTGGCTAAGTAGCCACAAGCAAAGGGTAATTATTAACAGGTCTATGCCAGAATGGAAGGAGGTTTTGAGTGGAGTCCCATAAGGGTCTGTCCTCAATCTTTTTTCATATGTGTTAGGGTGTTTTTAAGCCTTCCTCAGTGGTGCCGGGTGTTGGCTGCAGCTAAATCTGGGGACTTCAACTGCAGTTCGTCGATTCTCCATCTAGGAGCAAACCCGGAGGTTCCTGGCTAGCAGGTCTCTCCCCTCTACTCAGGGTCAGACCGATCACCATATTTTGAGTCAGGAAGAAATTTTACCCCTGGTCAGACTGATACAGACTATAGGAGTGCTGGCCTTCCTCTGTAGCAGAGGGTGTGGCCCTATACCCAGGACCTTTTGAGCATGTATTAACAATATTTTGTAGAAGCATGATATTGCCTGCCATGGTTCCCCTTCTTCACCTGAGGCAGGTTAGGGTGTCAGGTTTATGGGTAAGCTTATGTATCATTCAGACTTTAGTTTTATGGGATGGTTTGGATAAGGATGATCCTGCCGCAGGCAGGGGGTTGGACTAGATGGCCTCTGGAGGTCTCTTCCAGCCCTTCTTCTCTATGACCCCATATTTAACTCATTCATGAGACTTTCTTGAGTAACATTTTAAAATACTCTGGGACCAAAGTGAAAGAAATAAGATGGTGAAATAGTTGGAGTCTTGGAATTGCTTATTGTTAAAAGTCCCCTGAGCTATTTCTTTTCATAGATTCTGTAGACATTAGGGCTGGAAGGGACCTCAGAAGATCATCAAGTCCATGACACTTCCTACCCCAAAGAGCTTTCCATTTATAAAACAAGATGTAACAGATGAAAAACAAGCAACTCATGGTGATGAAGGTAAGGGAAGCATGGTAACAAGAATATCAGATTGTACGCAGCTCTTCAAAGCAACAACTACACCTTTCTTTCTGCTTACTTATAGTAAGATGACCATTTTCTGGCCATATAAGCAGATGTGAATTTTGAGGTGTGGCATGGAGAATAAGATGGCTACCCCATAAACTGTCAATTCCAAGACTGTTCCCAGTGGCTTATCTATAGATTGCACTTCTCTGTCCATCTGTCATTTCCACTTGTTTTCCATCATCTTATATTGTAAGTTCTTCAGGTCAGGGACAAATCTTTGTTATACATTTGTAACACACAATAGAGCTGAGGCCTCTAGGCACTACATCAGTACAGATAATTAATAACATTAATAACTTCTCTGTCAGGCTGACATTTTCCAGGGATCAAGCCTGCTTGAGGGTGACTTTTTTGGAAAGTTGCAAAAGATGGTTCATCTGTTTGAGAACAAAGGGAAAGAGAAAGCATTTGCTCTCATTTTACACACATTTTCAATAAAACTAACATGGTATCAAAGCAGGCAGAAAGGAGAAAACTGAAATCTGGCAGGGCAATAGCTATTAGGGAAAAGTGACAATCACTTCTAGTTGAGTTTGTACTCCTGGGGTTTGAAAACCACAAGTGTGCAGTAGTTTTTTAACATCTATCTCCCAATGGCAAAGGTTCCAAGTGACAAAGGCTGTAATATTTTTGGGTAGGTAACTAGTGAAATTTTCCATGATAAAACCAGGAGAACACTTCCACACACTACTACCTCTCTTCCACAAGAATAGCCTACTATTAATGCATTCATCTACAGAGGCAACTGGTAGGGTAGGCACTTTCATAGACATTAGGGCTGGAAGGGCCCTTGGAAGATCATCTAGTCCTGGGGGCATGTGCCTCCCCTGAGATTGGCCCCTAACTCGACACTGCATAGGATGGCAAACCATGGTCCTACAGAGCTGGGTAGAGAGGCTGCAGTTACTCCCACAGGGCAAGCAGCAGCCACAGTTGAGATTTGGGCCCACCCTGCCCCCCACTTGGGGGGTGAAGGTAGCTTTACCTGTGTTTCAGCCGGTGGTCCTCAGTTTGCCAGGCTGGCCACTTCCGGTCCTCAATATGTCTTCCCAGACTCAGGAGGCACCAGTTACCCCTGTTCATCTAGGATATGGCTGACAAATTCAAGCCCATGTTCTACCTGATCTGAATCTGAAACTTTGACTGGTGTCTCCCACATCCTAGCAAAATGCACTAACTACTAAACTATAAAATGATTTCTGTTTGGCCCAATGAGTACTTAGTAGAACAACTCCAATACATATCTGCACCTGGCAGGCTTCAAACATCCGGTCCCATGCTGCCTGGCTTTGGGTGTGTAAGATCGCTTGCCGCTCCGTCCCATGGGTTGTACCATCTGGATGTATTGCCCTGGGGTAGTCTTCACCCCAATCTCACCTGCCACAACTTTGTTCGTTCTTTCAGTGGTGGGGTGTCGACTGCCAGGGCATATCCAGAGTCAGGAATCCTGGGACGATGGCCTGCTGCAAGGCTCCAACCTCCCCTACACCTTGCCCTGATACCCAGCCCTGGCTCCTCTCCGGCTCTCCCCCCTTCTCCTTCACCCGGGCTGTCTTTTATTTTCCCGCACCGGCTCTGCTCATTACTCCCCGCAGCTGGCCGCAGTTTCAAAAAGATGAGGCTAATCAGCCACGCGGGTCCTGCCACCTCAACCGGTCTTGCCGTGTTGTCAGCTGCAGGTAAGGGAATCTCTGTTGCTCTTTTCCTTCCCTCGCCTTCCTTATTGCGTTTAGGGTCCTGGGGTTCCCCCTTGGCCCCTCAGGGTCTTTTCTCCACAGTTCCCTTGTGACAATAACATTGAGAAAGGAATGACTTCATAGCCCAGGAGTTATGACACTTACCTGGGCCATGGGAGAAAGATTTTCAGTGTCTAAGGAAAAATATTTGGTTGTAGAAAAAATTCTGACCAGCTCTAATCACCAAGTCTCCCTTGTTGCTAGGTAAAATGAAGCACTCCTAGGTTATGCTGGCTAACACTTGGTGAATAACATGATAAAATTTACACAGTTTGCACATGAGGTAGCAAGCCAAGGTGATGAGTATGGGAAGAGCTAAAGGTTTACTTTGATCTGCTGACTCATTAGAATTTCAGCACAGTATCTTAAGAACATACATTTATTTCTTAGTGAAGACAAAGCCTTTTGGGACAGTGCTCAGGTTACCCTGGTGCTTCAATAGTCCATTTCCGTATTTTCAAATGTTTGAGTTTGTTATGCATGGAAGTTGGCTAGTAAAAATGACTGTGTTTTGCTAATAGTAACATTCATGTATATTTAACCCATGTGCTACTGACATACTTTGAAACTTTATTGCATTAGATGTTTTTTCTGGCATTATACAGGGTATTGAATACCTCTTCAGATTATACAGTCTACCATTGTGAATAATAATTCATTTTGTATCTTGCAGTTTCAGAAGGTGGCTGATTTAATAAAGCAATGGTCATCTCCTAGACCCTACACAAAAACAAGAATTCACATGTTGCCATAGGAAAATTTTACTCTGGCTCTCCTGAGATTAGATACAGACTCATTAACTTGCTTTAGTTTTATCCTTTCCCTTGTTCCTAAAAGATTTCCCATTTATTAAAAAAAATGTGGCTAATTGTTAATTAGAAAGTACATACAAATGTGATAAGATTTAATTAAGCTAAAGAAATACATCTTAAACTGTTAATAAAAAGGGTTAGCTGTTCTCCCTTTGATTTCTTAGAAGGAAAGCTGATGTCTAGATTTGCAAAAGTTTTATTGAATGTTCCAGTTACTTTGAGCATTTTGACCTTTGGATGTAGTCCTTCAAAGCCAGCAAAGACAAAGAAGTAAAATCACACTAAGTACATTCTGAAGGTTGTACTTATACACAAAGGTTGTAAATACATATCCCATTTGACCTGGGACTGCTGGTCCCAGGGTTTCACCCAAATCAAAACAGGAGCAACACAGTCATTTACATATCACACTTCAAAGCTGCATTGCAACTCCTTTGCCAGTAGATGGCCAGTGAGAACACATGGCCTGTCAGGCTGGTCCCTGGAATAAATGGCAATAACCTTGCAGACATACAACAGGATGTCCCAGGTAAAAGCACTAACACATTTTATCCAGCATGCTTCAGAGGAACTTGAACTGGGAGAGTAGACATTTATATCTGTAGGACGCCAAAACAAAAGCCTCCCCACCCTCCAGAAAATGCAACATCTATTTACAACCACAGTAAAAATTTTATCAACAGTTTTCAACCATGAAATGACATTTAAACCATGCCTTTTATCCAAAGGTTACATTTTCAAATTGAAATGGGCATAACATTTGTCTCCCATTCTCTCCTCCTTTTCACATTTTCTTAGTTTTTTTCATTTGCATTATTTTGTGACATATCATGACATTGCATAAATCAGTCAAATTAGGCTCTCAATGCCAATGCACAGCAGCTTTCAGGATCAGCATAGGCAATGCATGGGGAGGGGATAAGGGGCATGTGCCCCCCCACACACACACACACATTTCTGCATTGACAACAGGGTTCAGGGCTGCACCCCAGCCAGAGACAGTGCCTGGCAGCAGCAGGGGTTGTGACAGCAGCAGGGAGTTGTGCCTCCTCCACTGTCAACACTTTTGTGTCAATGAGGATCAGGATATACAATCATGACAGAACCAATAGTAGGATGTGATGTTCTGGATTCAAAGTCATATGTTTACTGCTTGCAATGTGTAGTTAAGACTTAATTTTTAGATGAAGTTATCATCAAAAGCTTATATTTAGGGTAGAGTGTTCAAAGCCCACAAAGGAATAAAGATATGGGATTCTGGTTTAACTACACTTCTGTGAAACCTGAAAAACAGCAAAAAAATATGAATTGCCAATAAAAATGGAAGTGTTTGAAAGCCTTCAGATTGATGACTACAATAAAATGAATCTTTATCCTACACTGCTTAAATAAAAATTATCCATTCCTCCTGGCAGGCTTCAGATGATATTCTTGGAGGAAGCATATATTTTCTTGTAATAGGATTCTTAAAATATACTGACACATAAAAATATACTGGAAAGAATCCCAGAATCTTAAGAAAAGTCTGTGTCTCAGGAAGGAATTCAGGAATGAATTGCAGAATGTGTTTAATTCAGGAAAGTATTAAAATTTCACTATGTGGCTACTGATGGCCAATGGAGAAAGACACCCAAGCTCAGCATTTTTAGAGTGATAAGTATATCATCTACTAAAAGGGGACTTTTATATGCATTAGAATGGGCTCACCAAAGGCAGTGTATGGAAAAATCAACAAACCTTTCCTTTTCAATGGAGATGTTTAAAACCAAATCCACAACTATAGGAAGAAAATGAAAAACAAATAAATTAAATGGAGCATCTAAAAAATCTCTCAAGGTTCTTTGTGGCTACTGGCAGAACCCTAAATCAAAAGGTTAAGATGACTAAGCAGGTAGACAGGTCAGTGCTTATCTAGGGAACTGTGCCCTTTGTCATGACCCAGTCAGTAATTCCTGAGCATTTGTGTCCAAACACCTACCTAATCCTCAGTGCTATTAGAGAAGAAACCAGAGGCTCTCTTTCCCATTGCTGAGTGGCACATCTCTCTCTCAGTACTTAGGCAGAAGGCAAAGAAATGTGACATTTTATAGACTAGATAGCTCAGTTTCAGCATGGTAATCTCTCAGAATGCTCAGAGAAGTCAGAGTGATTGATTGAGTGAGCTCTCTTTGCTCACCTTTACCAAGTGCTCCTTGGGGGCCTGCATGGCCTTGATTGTTATTGTTCATCCTATGAATCCGAAGATGACCATGACATCACTGATTGGTTTGGTTTCTGTCAGCATGTAAGTGACTGATCAGGCCAATCTGTGCATTGAACTATCTGTGGCACACTTAGCAAGAGATGCCACTTTGCGTCGCTTGATCAACAGCAGACATGCTGTTGTTGCAAGATTTATGGTGCCTCTGCTTCTACTCTACCTCCACAGTTCTCCTCTGGTCATAGACTGTAGCTCCAGTACAGATGAGGCTTCACCAGATGGAATGATCATGAGTGAGATCTTCCCAAGACTTCGGGTCAATGTTGAAATGTTTCAAGGATGACTTGAGTGAGTCCTTGAAACGTTTCTCCTGGCTTCTCTGAGAGCACTTCCTTTCCTTTAGCTCACCGTAGAAGATTTTTTTTGGCAGTCACTCATCTGACATGCTGGTGACATGGCCTTCCCATCTCATCTATGATTTCATCAACAGAGTGTAGATGCTTGAAATGCCTGCCTGTGTGAGAACCTCAGTATTTGGGACCTTGACTTGACATCTTATAGTCATCAGTTTCCTCAAACAGCCACCTCCCTGCTGGGCCCCCCTCGGGACCTGGGGGAGGCACACCTGGGCCACAGGTTAGTGAGGATTTAGTAAGGCAGCTTCTGGAGGGGTTGGATGTATTCAAGTCAGCCGGCCCGGATTATCTCCACCCTAGAGTTCTAAAGGAACTAGCCAGGGTCATTGCAAGTCCCCTGGCACAGCTTTACAAGCACTCGTGGTGCTCTGGTGAGGTACTGGAGGACTGGAAGAGGGCCAACATGGTCCCCATCTTCAAAAAAGGCAGAAAGGAGGACCCGGGAAACTACAGGCCGGTTAGTCTTACCTCAATCCTAGGCAAGCTGCTCGAGAAAATTATGCTGGCACACATCCAGGAGGGACCAGCAAAGGACTGCATGCTTAGGGGCAACCAACATGGGTTCATCAGTGGCAGGTCCTGTCAGACCAACCTGGTGGCCTTTTATGATCAGATCACCAGATCATTAGATGCAGGGGTAGCAGTGGATATGGTCTACCTGGACTTCAGGAAGGCTTTTGACATGGCCTCTCACCCTGTTCTCATTAAGAAACTGGGGGGCTGTGGTGTAGACACCCACACAGTCAAATGGGTCGCCAACTGGCTGGAGGGCCGCACCCAGAGGGTGGTAGGGGATGGGTCCTTCTCAACCTGGAAGGATGTGGGCAGTGGGGTTCCGCAGGGCTCGGTCCTCGGGCCCGCACTGTTCAACATCTTCATCAGTGATTTGGACGAGGGGGTAAAAAGCACCCTGTTCAAATTTGCTGATGACACTAAGATGTGGGGGGATGTGGGCATGCTAGAAGAAAGCAACAGACTACAGTCGGACCTAGACAGGTTACAAGGGTGGGCGGACGAGAATAGGATGGGTTTCAGCACAGACAAGTGCAAGGTGATGCACCTCGGGAGGAACAACCGGCACCATTCCTACAGGTTAGGGAACTCTCCTCTTGTCAGCACGGAGGCGGAAAAGGATCTTGGGGTCATCATTGACTCCAAGATGAACATGGGCCGGCAGTGTGGAGAGGCAGTTAGGAAGGCCAACCGCACCTTGTCATGCATCCACAGATGCATCTCGAGCAGGTCCAAAGAGGTGATCCTCCCCCTCTATGCGGCACTGGTCAGGCCTCAGTTGGAGTATTGCATCCAGTTCTGGGCACCACACTTCAAGAGGGATGTGGACAGCATGGAGAGGGTCCAGAGGAGGGCCACTCATATGATCAGGGGACAGCAGGGCAGGCCCTATGAGGACAAGCTGCGGGACCTGAACCTGTTCAGCCTCGAAAAGAGAAGGCGGAGCGGGGATCTTGTGGCCTGTTATAAATTAGTCCGGGGGGATCAGCAGGTATTGGGGGAGTCACTGTTCCCCTGAGCACTGCCAGGAGTGACCAGGAATAACGGTCACAAGCTGGCAGAGGGTAGATTTAGGTTAGATATCAGGAGGCGCTACTTCACAGTCAGGGCGGCTGGGGTCTGGAACCAACTTCCAAGAGAAGTGGTGTAGGTTCCTACCCTGGGGGTGTTTAAGAGGAGGTTAGATGAACATCTTGCTGGGGTCATTTGACCCCAGTATTCTTTCCTGCCATGGCAGGGGGTCGGACTAGATGATCTACTCAGGTCCCTTCCGACCCTAGAAACTACGAAACTATTAAAGAGGTTCAGCTTCATTGCATGGTGTCTGTACATCATCCAGGTTTCACTTGTATACATCAGGACTGGCAATGCAGTGGCTTTGTAGACCTTCAGTTTCATTTGTTTACTGATGCCTCTGTGCTCCCACAAATTTGAACATAGTCTGCTAAAGGCCACTCTTGCGTTGGCAATTCTGGCATTGGTTTCATCATCAATGTGAACTGCATGTGACAGTATACTGTCAAAATAAGTGAACTTGTCCACTGCCTGGAGGGTTTGGCCATTCACTGTAATGGCTCTCCATAAGGCTTTCCTGGTGCAGGCTGGTGCATCACTTCTGTCTTCTTAGTGTTGACTGTGAGACTAAAGTTGTCACAAGCTGAAGAGAAATGGTCCATACTCTGCTGCATGTCAGACTCCAATTTGACATTCAGAAAACAGTGATCAGAAAACAGACGATCATGAGCAGCCACTTCCTGTAACTTCATCTTCACCTGTAGTCTCCTCAGATAGAAGAGTCTGGTATCTGATGTCAAGCCCAGGATCACAGTCAGGAAAGACTTCTGTAAGCATGGCAGAGAACCCTGAGTAGGGTGGGGCCAAAAGAGAGCCCTGTTTGACTTCATTGGTGGCTGGGAATGGTTCAGATGACTCACTGTCATCCAGAATGTGATCAAGTATGCTATCATGCCAAACCATTGCGATGAATTTTTCTGGGCAACCGATTTTTGCCATGGTCTTCCAAAGGCTCTCCTGACTGACTGTCTCAAATGTTATTGCCAGGTCAGTGAAAGTCATGTACAGGTTGGAGTTGTGTTCCTGGCATTTCACCTGAAGTTGATGAGCTGCAAACACCACGTGGATGCTCCTGCATCCTTTCCTGAAGCCACACTGACTCTCGGATGGGAGCCCTTGTTCAATCTGTTGCACAAGACAATTCAGCAGCATTTTGCCTTCTACTGACAGCTAAGAGATGCCCTGATAGTGACTGCAGGATTGTCTATTGCTTTTCTGCTTGTACAAGTGGATGATGGATGCATCCTTGTACTCCTCAGGTATAGTTCTTTGAGTCCACATTGACTGGAAGAATTCAGTCCGTTTTAGAGCCATGTCCAAGCCCCCAGCCTTATAGACCTCTGATGGTATAGCATCTGACCAGGTGCATTGGCAACTGGCAGCAAGTTAACAGCTTTCCCAGTCTCAGCTAGCGTTGGAGGATCAGCAAGAAATATGCTAATATCTACTTGTGGCAGTCAATGGATTGCCTCCTCACTAATAGATGATTGTTGATTGAGGATGTTGTTCAGTACAGAGGCGGAAAAGGATCTTGGAGTCATCACTGATGCCAAGATGAACATGGGCCGGCAGTGCAGGGATGCAGTCAGGAAGGCCAACCGTACCTTGTCGTGCATCCACAGATGCATCTCAAGCAGGTCCAAGGAGGTGATCCTTCCCCTCTATGCGGCACTGGTCAGGCCACAGCTGGAGTACAGCGTCCAGTTCTGGGTGCCACACTTCAAGAGGGATGTGGACAACATTGAAAGGGTCCAGAGGAGGGCCACTCACATGATCAGGGGGCAGCAGGGAAGGCCTTATGAGAAGAGGCTACGGGACCTGAACCTGTTCAGCCTCCACAAGAGAAGGCTGAGAGGGGATCTTGTGGCCTGTTACAAACTAGTCAGGGGGGATCAGCAGGCACTGGGGAAGTCACTGTTCCCCCAAGCACTACCAGGAGTGACCAGGAATAACGGTCACAAGCTGGCAGAGGGTAGATTTAGGCTAGATATCAGGAGGCGCTACTTCACGGTCAGGGCGGCTAGGATCTGGAACCAACTTCCAAGAGAAGTGTTGCTGGCTTCTACCCTTGGGTCTTTAAGAGGAGGTTAGATGCATACTCTTTCCTGCCATGGCAGGGGGTCGGACTAGATGATCTACTCAGATCCCTTCCAACCCTAGAAACTATAAAACTATGAAGTCTTCTGCCGATCTTTGCAGTATCTTTCCTTTGTCAATGAGCAGTGTGGTGCCATCAGCACTCAGTATTGGAGACATTCCTGATGACCGTGGCCCATAGATGTTCTAAGATATTGAAGTGCTGTCTTCTAAACAGGCCTTATGGAGCTGATGTTTCTTGTTCAGTAGTCTCCCTATGTCAGCATCATTTTTATCAAACCAATCTTAATATTTACATATGATGCAACTGAGGGTACTGGATGCAGCCAAGTACAGACAGTCTTTGAAAAATGCCCAATTTTCCTTGATGTTATCAGAGTTTACATCAATAGTTACTAGCTGGCTGTGCAGTTCTTCAACAAATACCAGTTTCACAGTCTCTTGTTTTAATTTGGAGACATTGAGCTTTTTGGTCATCTACTAGGAAGTATCCACTCCATGGGCTTCCAATGGCCTACCACCACAGAAATAACAAAGACTAGGGCTGTCTAGGGCAGGGAGAAACCATAGACATGGAGGGACTTTGTTTTTAAATCATAAGCATTTATTTAACCACCAGAAACAACAGTTTCCTTTTAGCCTCATTGCCACATATGTTCACCAAATTAGTATTAAAGTGCATTCAAAACCTTTATTTCACTAGGAAAACCAAAGTCTTCACAGGAAGACAAGCCACAACCGAAGTCCAAACTCCCCCAAGGTAAACAAATCTGGCATTCTGTTCAAAGCAATTCTCTCTCAAGCTGTTTTTTGTTTGGCTGGTTTTTTTGGAGGGGGGAGGAATTATGTTTTTTCTCCCTTGGCACTTTTTCAAGACCTATCACCCTAGGGTAAATTGAGCCTGCATTATACTGGGAATCAGATCTCTTAATCTTAGGGAAGCCTTCTGGGAGCGAACAGTTAATTGGAGCCAGCTGGCCCACACTCTCAATCTAATTTCTGGATAGTCAGATTTCCCGACAGCTCCTCATCAGCTGTAACCTCACGGAGAGCTTGTGCCTTTTTTTCTTTAGTGCAGGTTTACTCCATTTTACATACTCTAGCCAACATTATGGGTATGAAACAAAATGCAAGATCATCTCAGCAGAGCTTGTCAAAGAACAATGTAGGATTGGTAAGGGACATTCTAGGCATTGGTAAGGGATGTATGGGACCAGGAGGGGATTTTTGGCCTCCTGCTGCTACGTGTCAGGTTTTTTTAAGGCTTCCTCAGAAATGTTGGGTGTTGGCTTCAGCCAAAGCTGGGGATTTCGACTGGGAGTGTGCCGATGATCTTGCTGGAACTAAAACCCAGAGGTTCCCAACTAGACGGTCTTGTCCATCCACTCAGGATCAGACCAATAGCCACAATTGGGGTCAGGAAGGAATTTTAGCCCATAGTAAGATTGGTATAGACTGTGGGAGTTCTTGCCTTCTTGTGTACTGGGGGGCATGACCCTCTTCCTTGTATCTCAAGCATATTGTAGTAAACTTTGCATCAGCAAGCTGTTGGTCCTGCTACTTTATCTGTAGCAGATTAGTGTCTTATGTCTTGTGTCAAGTTTAACCACATAGTCTAGATTTGTATAGGAAGATTTGGGTAGAGATAAGTCTCTCAAGCAAGGGGTTGGCCTAGATGACCTCTGGAGGTCCCTTACAGCCTCTATGATTGTAAAAAGGCTCTTAATGATAAGCAGTCAAAAATAGCTTAAGGTCATGGGAATCTTCCTCCCCCTGCCCCCTCACCCCAACACAATGATTAGTATTACGCTAGTCAGTCATGCTTAGACCATGACCCCTGAGCTGCCCTTCAGTTTATCACCTGTGGCCCTTTGCAGAAATTGTTATGGATTATTTTTTATTTGCTATAAGACTTTGGTAGGTCTTTCCTGCAACTGTGAACAAGGAAGCACCTGTGATCTATTTCTAGCAATCACAGTGCAAGTACTGTAGTTTTCCTTTTGAACTGGACAGTGTTGGCCACAATTTATCTAAGGCTGTGCAGGTTCTTATAGGTCTTTGTTTCATGCTGGCTACTGAGACAGTGAGAGCCAAGTGTAACTGTATTAGAAGTCCCTTATCTTGGACACAACAACAGACAAGAGGTAGTCAAGGGGACTGGACCCAACTAATAACAGCACTGGAGATGCAATGTCTCCAATGCTAGTCTAGCTTTGATTGGAGCTGGTGGGATAAAACTCCTGAAGGGGGAACATACATTAGTCCCACTATGTGTTTTGATCACTGAACCTTAATAGTAAGCAGTCATGGGAAAAATTTAAATGAATCTTGGAGTCATTATTGATTCCAAAATGAACATGGGCCGCCAATGTGAGGAAGGGGTCAGTAAGGCTAACCGCACCTTGTCATGCATCCACAGATGCATCACGAGCACATCCAAGGAGGTGATCCTCCCCCTGTATGCGACACTGGTCAGGCCACAGTTGGAGTACTGTGTCCAGTTCTGGGTGCCGCACTTCAGGAGGGATGTGAACAAAAATGGAAAGGGTCCAGAGGAGGCCACTCGTATGATCAGGGGGCAGCAGGGCAGGCCCTATGAGGAGAGGCTGCAGGACCTGAACCTGTTCAGCCTCCACAAGAGAAGGCTGAGGGGAATCTGGTGGCTGTCTACAAACTGGCCCAGTAGGCAATGGGAGAGTCCCTGTTCCCCTGAGCACTACCAGGAGTAACAAGGAATAACAGCAATAAGTTGACTGAGAGTAGATTCAGGCTAGACAACAGGAAGCGCTACTTCATAGTCCGGGCGGCTAGGATCTGGAACCAGCTTCCAAGGGAAGCGGTGCTTGCTCCTACCCTGGGGGTCTTCAAAAGGAGGCT
The DNA here is from genome assembly GCF_052110815.1 of Crocodylus siamensis. Taxonomy (NCBI): domain Eukaryota; kingdom Metazoa; phylum Chordata; order Crocodylia; family Crocodylidae; genus Crocodylus; species Crocodylus siamensis. Next base: position 409,502,931 of record NC_143395.1, on the reverse strand, counting down.
GGATAATCACCTAGCCGGGGTCGTTTGACACCAGCATCCTTTCCTGCCCATGGCAGGGGGTCGGACTCAATGATCTGCTCAGGTCCCTTCTGACACTACCAACTATGAAACTATGAAATGTGGGTGTAGAAGGATAGACGTTCATCTGCTCCATCATATATGTCATGTGTCTATCTGCATACACAGGCTGGTCTTCTCGGAAGAGAATCAAGATGTTATTTCTTGTCCAATTTGCAACGACAGAACTTTCAGCAGACTTCAGTATATCTGTAGCTAAAAAGTAATTCACCTATACCAAGCAAGGTCTTCAAAGCCCCTCACCACAGCATCTGGTCATCTCACTACATCAATAGACTCCTCTCCCCAGCATTTATGTCAAGGAGGCAGATTATTAAAAAATGCCTTGGGCAAATTGAGGCACAAGGATATAGGTACAGTACTAAGCTCACTCGAGCCCCAATTGAGAGCCTTTACTATAAGATCATCCTTTCTGTTTAGCTGGAAAATCATCTGTATTGTAATTATGGCTGTATTGTGATTGATAGTGTATTAATGTTTAGCACAGTCAAGATATCAATGACAAAATTAGAAAGGATGGTAACAATCTAGTGAAGCTCTCACTTTTGCTCGCTCTCTCTCCCAGATAGTCAAAATCTGCTTGTGAATCTTCATAAATTATCACACAATAAAATGCCAGAATCTAAATGCACGAAGAAGCACGTTATCCATTTGCCATTTTTCATCTGTCTGGGGGAACCAGGCTGCATTTCTAGTCTAATAAGTGGTATGACTTTGAACACCATAATACAAAACATCTGTGTCCACTCCCACAGTGACCAATGAGAGCTAATTTTCTCCAACCAGGACAAATTATCGTCTTTAAGGATGACAGCATCTGTCTCTGTGATATATAAACGTGTCTTCCCCTTTAGCCTAAGAGAAGATTCATATATACAGAGGAGAAGAAACAGGGGCATTACAGCAAGGGTGCCCCTTGTGGAAAACCAGCTGGTAGCCATTTATCTTTGTATGGCCAATGAGCCTTTATCCAGCTTACAGCTGTCCCTTCCTATCCTGCTTATTAGCTACACCTGCCTCATACATATAAGCATGACTGTTAAATCCTTTTCTCAGTATTTAAAGTTTTAAACATATTCTTAGGATTCTCTGGTTCTCACATAGAGCAGTTTAACTGCATTGGTCTTCAGTTCCATGCAGCCTGGGCATGACTTTTTTTATTTTCTTTAAGGCAAATATGTGAAATATTCTGGTTTTTAGGGCATTCCACATTCAGGTAATTGCACTATTCTCTCCACATCTGTCTATGAATTTCTAACACATATGTGACATTATGTCACCCCCAAAATTTTACTGAGTGAAATTTCCCTGAACTGATGCTTTGTACAATGAAACATGTTCCTAAGCATCTGTCTCACCATTCTTCCTCTTTATGATCATCTGACTATGCATTTAACATCTTATTAATCCAACAGCAGTGCCTTTTTATTTCAGTCAACAGGTCTGGTTTGGGAAGCACATAGGCTGCCTGCATATAGTTTCTTCCCCACCAGCAAGGAGTGCAAAATTAGATACAGCTAGTCTTCACACATGCTGGCCATTCACAGCCTTGTACATTTATTATTATCATTAGTTGTCTGAATTATTATAATGCAAAATTGCAACTCCTTCATACCAGACAGTGTAAGAATAGCTCACAGGATAATTATAGCAGTACTAATTATATTACAGCTAAATAGAAAGGATGATCTTATGGTAAAACAGTAGGCAAGGTACACAAAGAATTACAAGAAAACAGGTATTAACAGCTGGATTTACTTTCCCAGTCAAAAAGCAAATCACTAGCAGACGAATAGATCACTGGAATTCTGGAGCCCAACTTTGTGCCCTAGCTAAGTATTTCTTTCATATTTATTTCTGATCCCATGAAAGCATTTCAGGGAATAATATCTCAAAGTCCAGTATCATACAATGGAGCCACAGATCTACAAGGCTGCCACACTTACTGCTCAAATTCCATCTCTCACATTTTTTCCTAGGATCAACATACAATCCAAATTTCTCTACACTGGAGACACGTCTAGGTAAGGTAGAGACATGACACTTTTACAGGTACAAGTGATAAGAAATCAGTCTATACCTGTAGCAGAACAGAAGTTCAGCGCACACAGGCTCACTGGTGATGCATAGGGTTGCACGTGGGTGCACATGCGCCCCCTGAGTGTGGCAGTGCACCCCTACAAAAAGGCACCTATGGGCGATTGCTGCTTACCACCCTTCTCCTCCCCCCCCCCACCCCAACACTGCCAGCAGCATCTGTGGGCAGTCAGCAATGGCCGCTGGCCATCGCCAACACTTCCAGCAGCGTCTGTGGGTGGTTGCCAACCACTGGTTGACTCTTGCCACCCCCACCCCTCCCACTGCCGACAGTGCCAGCGGCTACTGATCTAAGTACAAACTACATTGCTTACAGAAAACCATGCAACTTAGATCGATTCCACCTCAGGCTTTTTGAATGTTTGTACCTAGCCCTAGTATCCAAATATATTCCTAACAAAGGTATCAAAATATCTAGAAGAAGCATAAAATCATGAAAGCAACTACTAGGCTCAGGTGAAGCAGACATACGTACCTTGTATAGATGGGCCGAGGGGTTGCCTTACCCATGAGTGATTACTTGGGACACTATGCCTTGGGGCCTGACACAAACTTGTAGGTCAAAGATAAGTCAAATCTGCCTCTCTTTTGACAGAAGGAGAGTATGAGTCTGATCTTCCTTATATCCCAGTGCATCACTTATAGCAACAACATTGTCATTGAAGGAAACTTCGCGATTCCTGCTTTCTGGCGGACTAGGACTCCAATCCAGCAAGGCTGTCCCTGTATTTGACAGTGTAAACACCATTAAGTTAGTGGTGTTTTTGGTAATCAGGAAAAGGATTATAATTGCAAATCATCCCAATAGATAAGCAGACCAAATAAGGCAGCATCTAGCAATTCATCTACCCCACTTCTTGAAATTAGAAGGGCTTTCTTGTAGATTGAGAATAAATTAATCATGAATCGTAAAACAGAGAAAACTAGTAAGCTCAAAAGAAAATAACGAGTACATGACAGGAAGCATGGCATATCATATGAAACAATATATTTTCTCATTAAGCTCAACACATAAATATGTAACCTTCTATTCTGAAGGACATGAAGGATGGGCTGGAGGTAGAAAACACTAAAGAGGAACAAACAAACTTTGCTCTTACTCATCCACCCTCATTCTTTCTTGAAAAAGACAGACACACACAGACAGACTGAAAAGAAGAACAGGTGGAAACACCATTCTCCAGTGTTATAAATCAAGGATCTTTGAACCTAATGGAGTTTGAAGTTTTCTGAACATCTGGATCTAATTTTGGGGATCTGCAAAGGAATTCAAGTATTTTCTACAACTTGAATTTACTCTTTTCCCACAGTAAGCCCCCTCCCCCCCAAGAAAGTGCCCTTTTCTTACTAAAAGGGAACCAATGCTGTGTATTAATGAAAGAATCATTGTATTGAAGGATTGTTCAGTCACTAGGGGCAATCAGTTATTTTCCTTGCAGAGAAGGGAAGTCCTTTGCTTAAAACCAGGCATGCAACAAGTTAGTGCCTGTACACGTAGGCTCTACTTAAATCACAGAGGAACTAAACGATTTTTGTGGGTTGATCATGGCATAAATTGCAAATTCTGTGGATAGTTCCTGGATGTGCTCTGGCAGCCCTGCCTCTCGGTGCTGATTGGTGGAGAGGCCCCAGTGGGGAGTAGGGATGAAGGGATGCTTGCCAACTTGTCTGCTGTCCTTCATGACCCCCCAACAGCTGGAACTCCCCCTCTCCCCCGCCCCTCCAGGACGGGCTGTGAAGCCAGGCTGCAGCAACAGCAAAGATTGCTGGAGCCCACTGGAGAGCCTGGCTTTATTTTTTTTAAGTTTTATGTTTAAGTTGATTTTGCAGACAATGCACAATTTTGTGGTTTCCACGGAATTCATGGAATCGCAAATTGCGTAGAGCCTTATGCATATGTGATATGGATAATTCCTTTAATTAGAATTTTCCTCTGTTCTTTTTTTTTCTCTAGAGTTTCCATTTGTTCTGCCTCCATTCATACTCGGGTTGGTTGTTCACCCTGTTTATTTTCCTCATTTACTTTTTGCCCTCATTCTCTTTTTCTCAGTAACTTCTAAGCACCAAACCACATTCAAAAGCTGAATTCACAGATTTCTCAAGAGTTAGGCAGAGACTATTAAAAATTCTATTCGTTCCACAGGGGACACTGCTATTGATTTTATGAGGAAGGGACTCAGACACAGTAACGATGAGCAGCATTATAACAACTGAAAGTAGTCCTATCTTCCCCTTTTTACTAAAACCCTCCCCAAAGTGAAGAAGAAAGCCCAGTGGCATAGCACATCCCTAATTCAGAAGCTGGTAGATGTATTGAACCATCAGTTTCTAGTGTTCCTAGGTACCTTGGGATTCTAAGAACTGGGAGATCCGATTATCATCGAAGACAGAGTTTAATACTGGAGGCCTGAATAGATTTCATAGCCATTAGGGCTGGAAGAGACCTCATAAAATCATTGAGTCCAGCCCACTGCCCCAGGGGGCAGGAAGTCAGCTAGGGTCCAAGGACCCCAGCAAAATAAATGCCCAAATGCCTCTTAAAGGAGTCCAGAGTAGGTGCTTGCACCACCTCTGGAAGGAGCCTATTCCAGGCCTTGGGGGCTCAGACAGTAAAGAATTTTTTCCTAATGTCCAGCAGAAAATGGTCTTGTAGGTGTTTGTGACTGTTTGACCGTGTCATCCCTTGGGGTGCTTTGGTGAACAGGTGTTCCCCCAGATCCTGATGCACACCCCTTATATACTTATAGGCTGTCTGTGCTTTTCCAGGCTGAGGAGTCCCATAGCTCACAGCCTCTCTTCATAAAGCCTATTCTCTTGTCCTCCGATCATGTGCGTGGCTCTCCTCTGGACTCTCTCAGGCTTCTCCACATCCTTCTTGAATTGTGGAGTGTGAGGGAGGTAAGGAGCCCGGGGGCTCGGAGTTGTCCAGTCCCGGCGTCGTCGGGCATGCCCACCGGGCACAGACTCAACACGCCGGGCGGAAACTGACCTCTTTCAGGGCCCCAGAAGACAGAAGGCCCGGAACGGACGGCAGCTGCATAAAAGAGTCGCCAGAGCAGGACGAGGGGGTGGCAGGACAGGAAGGATGAGACGGAGGAGCTGCCGCCAGAAAGTGCCCCCGGAGGCGAGCCGCCCGTGGAGGCTGTAGGACCTTCTGGGGCAAGGGCAAGCCCCAGCAGGGTTGGTGAGTTGAGGGAATCAGCGGGACGTGGCTCCGGACTGCTTGAGGCCGCTGGGTGCGGCTGGCGCCGGCAGATGTCCAGCTACCGTATAAACTGTAGGAGGGGAGCACTGCCGGTGCTCCAGCAGCGTGGGGCAGCAGTGTCCCGAGAATTTCTAATCAGGGCAGAGAAGTGCCCGGAAGGGAATGACCGGGGGCGGGTCTTAACCCCGGATTACCCAGTGTGACGTTGGCACGCCTGCGGGGAGGAGGCAGACTCACCCTCACGGGGGAATCCCTGAGGGTGATGGACAAGATAATTTGCTTCTACTAAGTGGAAGCACGGACCGGCATCGTGACGTGGCCGGCCTAGGCAGGCGGTCACGCTACCGGGGGCCTGGGCGAGGGTGTAGGGGAGGAGGAGCCCTCAGCAACGCAGGACCCCGCACGCGCAGCAAGTCCCAGTTCTGGACCAACACGCGCCGTACAGTCGGAACTGAACCGGAACCATCAAAGTCGTGGCAGACGAGTCAACAGCGCGTGAGAGTCAGGGAACGACCGCTATGAACAGGAGACGGTCCCCGAGTGGGGGGAGGAGGAACAGCAACACACAGCGGTCATTTCTGCTGACCCCCACCCCCACATGGAGCCCAGAATTGGATGCAGTACTCCAGCTGCGACCTCAGCAAAGCTGAGTACAGCAGGAGGATGACATCCTGGCATTTGCTAGAGAAGTATCTATGGATGCAAGCCAGAGTTTTGCTCACTTTACCAGCTGCAACGTGGCATTGGTTCCTCATGTTCATCTTGTGGTCAGTCATGACCCCCAAGTCCCTTTCCATTTTTCCATATTTAATGTCATCAGGTTTTTATCCACCCATTTTCACCCTCACCCTGGCTGTCCCGCATCATGTTATGCTGAGCACTTCCTTTGGGCTGGTGAAAAACCAACACAAAGTACCCATTAAGCATGTTGGCTTTTTCCTGGGTGTCAGTTGTCAGTTGTCCCAGTTGGTTTAGCAGAGGTCCAATGTTGCCCTTGCTTTTCTTCTGACTCGCCACATAGCTGAAAAAGGATGTTTTATCATCTTTGATATGTGTAGGCAGTTGGAGTTTGGTTGCAGCCTTGGCTTTCCTAGTTCACTCCCTATAGGTAGGGACAAGTGCAGAATACTCTCCTTAGTGGTGATTTCTGTCTACCATCCTTTATAAGCCTCTTTTTAGATGTAGGAGCTCCATGAGTTCCCTGCTAAGCCAAGGTTGGTGTGCCTTTTTGCTACCTTTCCTCTGAGATGTGATAGACATCCCTTGTGCTTTCAGAATCACGCCCTTAAGGAGCAACCACTCATCTTGGACTCCCCTCCCTGTCGAGTCATGGCCCCTTAGGGCCTCAACAACAAGCCTCCTGATCTTATCAAGGTCAGCTTTCCTAAAGTCAAGGATTTCTGCATTGCTGACTAATTTGCCAGCTTTGCGATAGATAGTAAAATTGATCAGCTCGTGGTCACTGTCTCCCAGTTTTCCTTCCATTCTTAGGTCACTGACTAAATCATCTCCTTTGGCCAGTACAAGGTCCATCAGTGCTTTACTTCTTGTCAGTCCATACACTTCTTGTCAGGTAGAGTTCATCCACGCACGTGAGGAAGCTTTGTGACCGTTCGGTTTTGGCCAAATGTTCTTCTCATGAGATGTCCGGGTTGAACTTTCCCATGACAGCCAAGAGCATGTAGCCTCAGCCAGCTCCCTGGAAAATTCTTGGTCAAGCTCTGGTTCCTGATTAGGAAGCCTGTAGTAGACTCCTACCATTGCCATGTTCCCCATGTATTTTAACCCAGAGGGTCTCCAGTCATCCTCCATGGGTGCTAATGTCAGCCTGCAGGGATGTGTAGCTTTCCTTGACATAGAGAGCTACGCCCTCACCCCTTTTTTCCATATGATCTCTTCTTCTATACAGGGTATAGCCATCTATACCTGTGGCCCAGTCATAGGTGGAGTCCCCCCAGGTCTCCATTATTGCTATGAGATCATAGTAATTCTTGTTGAGTAGAAGGACCAGTTCCTCCTGTTTGTTCCTCAAGCTCCTGGCATTGGTGTACAGACACATAAATCTCCCATTGGAAGTCCTAGGCATCCTTGCACTCCCAGGAAGACACCATTCTAGGGCTGGGGTAGGAGTGGATTCCCTTGAGTTCCCTAACCTGCTGGTTTTGCAGTAGTTGCTTAATGGGCTTGCTTTGGTGGTTGTCCACCCACCTCCCGGTGGTTTTAGTTTAAAGCCTGGTCAAGCAGGTCAGCCATTCTGGCTGAAAAGGTCTTTCTCCCCAGTGAGGTGAGGTGGAGGCCATCTCTTCCCAGCAGACCACTGCCTCTGTCACCAAAGAGCAGACTGTGATCATGGTAGCTGAAGCCTTCACGATGACACCAGTGCCACAGTCTTTGATTGACTACCTAAATCCATCTCTCCCTCCTAAGCCCATGACCCCTAACTGGGAGGATCAAGGAAAAGACCACCTGTGCCTCCAATCCCCTAAGCCCTGCTCCCAGAGTCCTGTAGACACTTATGACCTGGTTGGGATTGCTCTGAGCTATGTCATTCATGCCTACATAGATAAGGAGCATAGGGTAGTGACTGGAGGGCTGGATAAGCTTTGGGGTCCTCTCAGATACGTCCCAGATATTGGGGCCCCGGGAGACAACAGACCTCCCAGGCTAAGGGGTCAAAGTGGCAGATTGCTCCCTCAGTCCTCGTCAGGAGGGAGTCTCCCACAACAACCACTCTGCGTTTCATCTTAGGGAGAGTAGGGATGGTAGTTGTTAGTGTTACTTCCTTGCCTGCAGGAGCTGGCAGCTCTGCAGGCTCTACTGGGGCTGCAAGAGATTCATACCTGTTGCAGTGCTGCAGAGGGGAGGGGACCATTGTACAGCGGGCCTTGGGGCCATTGACCACCTTGGTTAAAACCCCTGGCTGGACAGTGTGGGAGATCCTCAAGTCATCCCTTGTTCTAGAAGGTGACCTTAGTCTACCCTCAGCTTTCATGGGGTGAAGGGCCTGGCAGTAGGAGTCAGTCTCCTGCTCACTACCCCTGATGGCACGCAGTCTGAAGAACCATAGTCTGGAGCTCCGCTTTCTCCAAAGTGGAGCAAACATTGCAAGGGGAGGTGGCCATGATCCCAACCCCATGTGTCTGAATTTGTGCCAGGCAGCCCCCACAGCTGAGAGCCAGAGGCTCCATCTACACAGAGCCTGGAACCATGGGTTCTGGGCGGATGCCTCAGAAGTGCCAGAGGGGGAGGTCTCAGACTCCAAGGGAATCCTTGGTGTGTGGCGTGTTCCCATCTGCATTGCACTGGTGGTAGTCCGGGTGCTACTTTGCCAGCCTTCCCTTGGGGCTCACTGGAAGAGACTTGTGTCCTCCTGCACAAAGTCCCATGCTAAATAGTGCAACAGGCCTAGAAGCATGCCTGTTTGTGTGTCCTATTCATGAGGCTCCGGTCACATGGCTCCATGAGGGGCAGGGTCAAGTAGGAGCCAGGCCGGGGGCAAGACCCTCCTCAGCTTCTCTCAGCTGCCCCATAACTGACTAGATCCCTCCCTCGCCACAAGCCCCACCTACCTCCAGCTGCACTGGAGGTCTGGGTTGGAGTACACAGGGTCCTGCTGATGGGTCCTGGGGGTCCCAGGGCTCAACAGGGGTGCAACAGGATTCTACCTGTGCATCTTACACCGGAGCCACGGACAGACAGAAATCAGAGAATCCTTCTGCATGCTTAATGCTGCCTTCTGTTGCATTATTTCTTAAGCTAGGAGGAAGAAGTGTAAGAAAACAAGAAGCAATGGACCGCTTCGTCATTTCTATGGGACAGTTACTGCAGATGCCTGAGTTACAGGGTCGCAAGTGATTAGAAGAACAGCAATTCAGCTTTCATGGTTCACAAGCAACCACAGTAGGACTGATGATTTTATATCTCAAGCCAGAAACTCCAGGCTCCAAGATAGAGACCAGTCCCCACCCCCATCCTCGTGCAGTACAGTATATATGATATTAAATTATTGATGTTATAGGGCTGGAGAGAAATTTATATATATAGATAGATAGATAGATAGATAGATAGATAGATAGATAGATATAAATTTGTCTCCATCCCAATAACATATATAACATTGAAACATATATGTATATGCATATGTTTATGTATATGTATATTTCTCCAGCCTAAGAGAAATTTGTATCTCTAATACAGTAAAACCTGGAATCTTCACAGGGTTGTGTTCCCATATCCCCTGCAAAGATGAGGCATTGCAAACTAACTGGGGTACATATTCCCACAGCAGGCCACTGCTTGGGAACACAGAGGTACCAGCTACTTGCCACAGCCTTTATTTTAAAGGACGGTTTATCTCCGATGAGTGATGTAGGACCATGGCTGTGCTTCAGCTGACCAGACAAGCATTGCTCTTTGAAGCACGAATGACAGCAAACAGCTCAGTGGCTCATTCTTAATTTGGCAAGCTGCTATAAACTAAGCATGTTGCAAAATATCCCCATACAAAATAAATCAGGGTTCTACTGTACAATGCCAATACATTTTTGTGTGCAAAGTGAAAAGAGGAAAGAGTTGCAAGGGGATATCTTTTTTAAATTACATTTGAAACACATGGAACATATTCAAAGATATTAAAATAATCTATCTTAGGACAACTGACAGGATTTCAAGAGTACCTAAGAACAAAAGACTGGCACACAGCTGGGTCATTATGTTAGTCACCTATTACATGTAAATGTCATAAAATCCCTTTCAAATTGATTAAGATCCATCCTAAATGTATTTAGGTTTTTGCTGTCACTATTCCTATTGTAAGGTTATTCTAGAAAATCACTTTTCTAAACATTATAAACTGTCAAATAATTTACAGACCAAATGTATTCAAATTATACCCATTTTTTCTTTTTTCCATTGTTGCCACTTAACTTAAATTGTTCTTTTCTTTCTAATACGTAAATACATCCCTATACATTTATAAAGATTAGTCAGTTTGTATTCAGCTATCTCTGTAGTCTCCTGATCATCCTAGCTGTTACACCTATTCCAAGTTAAATTATTCACTCCTGAATATGAGTGACCATACCTGTATGCAGTATTCCAGATAAGGTCTCATCAGTGTCTTGTACAATAGCATCAGTATTTCCTCCAATACATCTGAGGGCAGCATTTGCCCAGGTCTTTTTCTTCATCAGTCATTTCCAATGGAAGAGCTCCCAGTTTATTAGAGAAATGCTTCTTATAAGTCCCTAAGTGCATGACCTTGTATTTTCTTCTATTAAATTTCATCCCATTTCTATTACTCTAGGCCTTGAGATTATCCATATTGTCTTCAATATTGTAAAGATTATCCAAAAAACTCTGCATGACATTAGAAACATAGAATAATTGAAACTTTGGGTTGGAAGGAACATCCAGAGGTCACCTAGTCCAACCCCCCCTGCTCAAAGCAGGACCATCCCCAACTATATAATCCCAGCCAAAGCTTTGTGAGGTCTTAAAAACCAACAAGGATGAAGATTTTTAACATTCTAAGGCTCCTATGTATTGATTATGACTCCCAAATGTGCACCTTCAGCAAATGCCCTTAGCACAATTCCTGCTTTTTGTCCCTACCTTTTTAATGAAAAAAAAATAAACAAACTTGGTCCCAAGATGAATCTTTAGTAAACTCCACTAATAATTTCTCTCCAGTCCAATGATTCCACATATATGGGTCATATTAGGGCATGTTAGCTACACTTAAAGGCATACTCTAAGTACAACCATATTGTAGCACAGTTGCAATTTTTCACAGGAGCAGCATCTCCAGATCATACTAGGGAACTGTGACAGGGGACCAGCTCAGGGCCGGGTCTCAACACTAGCTGCCCACCTATCTCTAGGGCAGTCTGCCCTGTTTCACCTGCCACAACTTCTTGTTTAATAAATTAGATGGTGATATGTGGGAGGCTGCCCACTTTTAATGCCCTGGTGCCAAGGGCTATATATACTGCTCCGACCTCCACTGTACCATGTCCCATGCCTCACAGATGGCATCCTGAGTTGATGTCTGCTTTGGTCCAAGGCCAGGTCAAATTCTGTCCCTTGCTGGACCTCTAACATCCTGCCCATCTCAGGGCCTCATACATACACCACCCTCTCTCACAGGGCTTCTTTCATATTGCCCCTCATCAGGCCTCATGTATCCTCCCCTACTCCACGCAGCCCTTCAAAGGGTAGTACTAGGATTAAGAGTGACCTTGACAAATTGGAGGACTGGACCAAAAGGAACCTCATGAGGTTCAATAAAGACAGATGCAAAATCCTGCACTTAGGACAGAACAATCCCATGCATTGCTACAGGCTTCAAACCACCTGGAAAAGCAGCAAGGAGCAATGGTCTTAAGTTGCATCAAGGTAAGTTTAGGTTGGATATCAGGAAAAACTGTCTCACTGGAGGGGGGGGGGTGTAGTACTGGAACAGGTTACCCAGAGAGGTGGTGGAATCTCCATCCTTGCAGGTTTTTAAGGCCTGTCTTGACAAAGCCCTGGCTGGGATGATCTAGTGGGGATGGCCCTGCTTTAAGCAGTGGGTTGGACTAGATGCTCCCCTGAAGTCCCTTCCAAGCCTAATTTTGTATGACTCTATGGCATTTTCTAGTCTCCAGTCAAACAGTACCACCCACAATTGATAGGTTATATAACCCTTGCTACTGGACCTGTGATGTCATGTGCCAGTTGTTTCAGAGTTGTGGGATAGTGAATATCTATTCCTTCCCCAGTTGAGAACTCTTAGTTCTCTGAGTTTTTTTTCCACCTTAGATTTAGTAATCTCCATGTCTATATCCTCATTTCCTTCCAAGTGGCTCAGAGCATAACTTCTATTTCCAAAAGCAACACAGGTATTTTGAAGGTTGTGAGTCACTGAGATTCTACAAGCGAACATTTGGAGAATGTTACTCAAGACTGCAGCTAGTTGGAATGTTTCTGATGAAGCTCTTTTGCCATGGTAAGAGGCATTTCATCAAAACTGAAGCACTACTCAGAGATGTATTGATTTCAACAACTTTTTTGATGAAAAGGTTTCTGAGGTCCGGAGTGGACACCTTGGTCAATTCCAGAGATCAAGACCCCCTAAATCTAAAACCTGACCTTTTTGATTTGAAAATAGACCCTTCAACAGAATTCTATTTCACAAAATAAACTTTCAAGAAGTTTGATTTTTCATTCCAATAAAGAACAAAAAACCCCAAAAAACAAACAATGGTCAATACTTCAATAGTATTCTTGAAACGTAATTGTCATCTAGCAAATGTCCATTTTAGTCCAAGCAAAATATATTGAATCCAACTGTGAGAGTGCTAAACACGTGACTCAGAGACTGGATTGAAAATTGTTTTATGTGGCCTACATGACACATTTGGATTCTGTAAAAACTAAGCATGAGCTTTAAATTGCTTCAGCATATGCCTAAACATAGATGGTGCCTCACTTAATTTTCAAGCACCTTCCCCAGGAGAGCGACGCAAAAATCACACTAGGCATTTATCATCTCCACAGAGTTAATGGAAAGATTTTACTAAGAACAATTCAGGGTTATAAGTCTAGGTGCTGAATATAGAGGATAGGGAGTGACACATCTCCAGCAGGTGACCCAGAGAATCTGGAGATGCTTAGAGGTAACCACTGGGAAATGCTAATGCAAAGAAGTGTGTCCAAACTCCCACCATTCATTTGTGAGGATAGCTGTGTAGGATTTCCCAAGAGTCCTGTGGTTAAAGCACATACTCAAGATTATAGGCAATCTGTGTCCTAGGGCTCTCCTGACCCTGATGGGATTTGTATCCAGGTCTCCTGCTCCCCAGGAGTATCTGAATAATGAGGATTTAGAAGAGGCTTGGCGAGGGCACACCACTATTCCTGCTGAAGTTGGGCCACTGGGCAGGAAAAAAAATGCAATTTCTCATGGCACCAAAGGAAGAATAAGAAAAAGAACCTGCCTTAGTAACCTAGTGGTCATGATATTCCTCTAGGAAAGAGATGTCCTGGGTTCCAGTCTCTTCCACAAGGGTTTATTTCTGTGTTCCTTATTCAATGACCATCTAAGACAGCAGTTCTCAACTAAGGTGCTGCAGCACCACACGGTCCCACAAGAACCTTTAAGAGACCTTTTCACGGACCCAAGCACCACTGCACCTGCTGGCATTAAGGTTATTTGATGAGCCAAACACAGGCAAGGGCCCAAGGCCCTGCCACAGCCCTTCCCAGTTAGTCCTGCATATCCATCTTCAGCGTGGAGAGAGCCAGCAATAGCAGAAGGAGCCATTGTCAGGTAAGACCCATGTTCCCAGGTCCTTGGCACAACACCCCCAATGCACCACCCCAACCTCCTTCCATCTTTGCCCTGATTGCAAAAAAAGTCACTAGTTATGCCTCTGGCAACCCTTCCTGATCTGGCGGTACACTAGGTACACAGGACAATTTCATCTGGCTGCAGTGGCAGCAACCCAGTTGAGAACCACTGAGGTTAACTGGTGGTTCTGAGTATAATGGTGGTTCTCAAATAGGGTGCCAAATCATCTCATCCATCATCTCTTTATTCCAGTGAGTTTTTGACATCTTATGAAACCTGGAGACTGTGGTTAGTGTTACGAATTATGCTCATAAGCCACATGCCGTTCGCTCTAGGCTGGGGCAATGATCACACAGAGCAAGTACCCAGAGTCAGATACAGAATCGTTATTCACTGCAGTGAGGTGCCTCTGAGGAGGGACCCCGCCTATTAGATACAGTACTATTTTATACCTTTGTTAGTAAATTTGCATTAGCTCATGCCTGTCAAAATACCCAATCATCTACTAACTAAACTGCTACTCTATCCAATCAGGTGGCACTGTGCACATGAACACCGAAGTTTAGCTCTCATGGCTGCATGCTCTATATATTTTTGCCAAGACAGGTCTTATCTTAAAAAAAACAGTCCTTGTACCTCTTTTAAGGTTCCTTGTTGACCGGATTCAGCTAGTTTCATACCTTATCAGTAGCCCTTACACAGCACTTCTCCTTTCACCTGTCTAGTACGTGCTGTGTCTGCTTCTATGCATTGAGGTTAAAGGTAAAAGAAATGGTCTTACTTCTATATTGCAAAATCCACACACAACATTAGAGAGAACCTAAAACCATCTTTCCCATTACACAGGCTCCCCTTTTTCATGTGTGGGCCTAGCAACCCCCATGAATCTTGTCACTTAGGGCCCCTCTACTTGTACAGGAAAAGGCACACGTGGATCTAATGCATGACCCATAGAACTGCTGAGGCGTGACTGTAGGATCACACACTAGATCCAATCACACCTTACTGCTGGTATATGGGGGAGCTGTGTGAGGCACAGCTGAGACCCAAAGCCCCATCAGCTGCAGAGTGTGTTGGTCCTGGCTGCAGGTGAGGTGCATCCAGGACCAAGAGCCCCATGTGGGCCTGAGACTTCCATGCACCCCCAATCCTTGGAGATCACAGCAGCCATGATCCCCAGGGCTCAGGGGTTGTACACCCGTGGCTGGGATCTCTGTTAGCCAATGGGGCTCCCAGCCACAGGGTAAACCCTGTTACACATATAAATTAAAGCTCAATAGCAGCCAACTATAAAGTTAGTATACATTTTTTAGTCTAACTTTATAGCTGGTTGGAGTTTTTTTATGATGTGATAGTGACTTTGCATGGGAGTTGGTCTGAAGCTAACTGTGCAATTAGCCCATTAATTGCACAATACCTGTAGCATGTGGAGGTACACAACTACACCACACCCACTTTGTGCTTGGCTAGCAATACCAGCTTTGACACCTTGCACTCTTCTAATTTGGTGGTCTTTTATACATCGCCATATGTAGAAAACAAACTTTTTGTCCTCAGTTGGCAAAGCCAACTCCATTTACTTCTCTATGACCTAACTGAAGTCCCAGTTATGTTAATGGACACTGTACTAAACCAATGCATTCTTGTTTCTTCCCAAGGCGCATAAGCACTAATCCATGGTAGCCACATGCCTTCTTACCTCATTACTATTTAGGATCAAAAAGGAAGAGGAATGAGGTAAGACCTACTATGGTATCCAAGTGCCTTCCATATGCATATAGATGAATGTGCCCACAGGGCAAAGCAGACGGTGCTAGAAGTGTGCAATTGTGACAAAGAGCTTGAGAAACCGGCATGATCAGTATTGTCTAAAATGAAGTGATTAAGAGTTTGCCTACAATTTGCCAGAGCCAGACACTGCCAAGAGTCTGCAGGACTTGTTTCCAATGCACAGAAGTTAGTCTCCAGTGTTTAATTACATTTAAATTGGCATTTTATGCCTTTTTTAAAAGTGTTTTTGGTATTTCATCCCTATAATGCACTGGGTACATTACACCACAGGGAAATTGAACATTTAAGAGAAGAGTAGTGCAAACTTCAGTTGGTTTCATGTCAATAAATACAACAGTTTAACTCATCTCAGTTGAGAAGCATTATTTCAGTGATCACAGATACAAACTACATTTGGTGCTGCTTTCTCTTATCCATTAAAATATAGTGCCAATGCCAGAGTCCAAAGTACATAGGGTATGGCTATATTGAATAGGCATACATAGGCTAATGTTAATATCTGGCTAGATCATATAATAATGCAGTTAATACGTTGCCACAGGTTCTGGCCTGTTTCATACATACAACAGTTATGATGCTGCTTACCCATAATTCTATCTACTGAGCTATATTGCTTTAACTACAGTTGACAGTAAAAAAATGATACATTATGACTGTACTTATGAAAAAGCACAGAAATTCTGACTGATGTCCACTGAAATGAGTGGATTTGCAAGTAATGGCCTTACTACAGTCCAAGCTCAATGGAAGAGAAAAGGAAAGCATGAAGTCTTGGTGTTTAGTAGCAGATTTCCACTTACACACATGCTTTTGCTTAAGAGCGGACTTGCATCTCTCTTTGCTTCAGATGGGGGAAAACGCTCACGTTTTGGGTTAGGAGGCTACTATTACTTACTTCCTCTATGGCAAAGGAGCATAAGGACTTCTCGCAGCAATTATGAATGAAAGACAGTGGTTAAAACTACCAGCTTCACCCAGATGAAACCTCAGCTATCATAGAAGAAGAAGAGTTAGTACAGAACTATTCAGAAAGAAGAGGTGATTACAAATTCTTTGTTGCCTTCATTTCTACAGAGAAACTCCCCCTTTTCCATCTGCTGTGGGTAACACTAGAGCTCAAATTTGGGTAGCTCTGGTAACAGAGTGAAGCCAGGATCATGGGAAGGAAACAGTGCTCATTAACACTTCATTATCATTTTTTGGTACTGACAGGGATTGCCTTCTCCCTTGTGCCCTGTCACGATACCCAAGGTCTGCCAAGAGCAACCTCCTGCAAGTAACATCAATGCAACAAGTTCACCTGGTGAAAATACTGAGGAAGTTGTTCTTGCCAGTCACTTCTCAGCTCTGGAACTCCCTCCCCCCTTAAGACCCACCTGATGCTGGACATCTTCTGGCAGTGGTGTAAAACCTTCCTACTGGGGCAGGCATTTAGCAAGCAATGGTAATCTGGGAATTTGTTTAGAAAGGGGCTGTTTATATTTTATGTTAATGCTCTACTTTTTTGTTATTATGGGGCATGGGGGCATGTTTTAAAGTTATTTTTGTTAACTTGTCCTATAAGTTATTTGTTCTCTTATTGTAAGCTGCCCTGAGCTTTCACTGGGGAGGGCAACTTACAAGTCTAATAAATAAATAAAATTATTCTTTGCACAACAAAAACATGAGAAAACCATAACTGAGTTCCCACAAAAGACAGGGACAGAAATTACACATAACTCAGTATAAGTGATTGGCAACTGGTTCAAATCTGTAACAAAACAGAAGTTCAGTGCACATAAACTTCCCTCAAAATAGCCAAAAGTGGTTTAAGATAAACCTGGATGGATGCAGTATTAACTGATTTAGGTTAAATCTGTTGATTGAACTTCTGTTCCAGATCCCCTCCAGATTCAAATTAATTCACAGTCCTCCGGCATCCCAGGATTCTTTGCACTTCCCCTGCAAGCCTCTCCTCCTCTCACAGAGTGGGCAGGTTTAGACTTGACACAAGTTGTCTGTTCCAGCTGAGCAGAAAGGGATGCTCTAGTATATCCCAGCTTCTGGCCTGGGACACTGCACGCATGTGGCTGCATTTCTGGAATCAAGAGTGAATGTCTGTTCACTTGCTTACTAGTTCAATGTGTGCAGTTTAGTCTAACCTGTGAAGATTGAAAAGATTCAGCTTCAGGTTTTTTGACTATCTGTACTTAGCTACACACACAAGGTGTCACTACTCATACTGTTCATTAATTCACAGAACACAGTTAGACCAATAGAAGATTCAATGATGTAAAGGAATACTACCTTAGTCTTACACCAGGAGGCCAGGGAAGAGAGAGAGGGAGGGAAGGAGATGTTCTGATGTTTGGAGGACGGCCATGGCTATCAGACCTTACTATGGTTCCAGTGCCCGAGTTTGAGTTTAAATCCTGGCTCATATTGGAAGGTGCTCATAGCAGACCCTGCTATAAAATAAGTGCCTTGGACCTGGGGTTCAAAAGTGGCTGAGCATGATGCCAGACCCTTTACGGACATTTAGCATTGCCATTAGCTTTAGCTGTAGCCACTAGCTATAGATACCAGTATGCCCAGTGTGTGCATTTGGGCTTGATTTTCAAACGCAGCCCATTGGAAAATTGGATTGGAACATATTCCAAAAATTCCTTCTAGTGGCTGCCTGACTCAATATTTAAGTTTATATTTACATTTCACTTATTTGTAATTCTCCACAAGCTGAAGAGGATGTTGTGCAGGATTTGATTTAATTAGCATTTTGGGAATTGGGTCTGACAGGTTGCATGGCTGCTTGTAGGGCAGAAATTGTCAATTAGCAATATGCTAATGAATGCACATGGGCTGTGTTTTCTCATTTTCACCTTTTAACCCATGCCTGGTTTCAGAGTGTGAAATGGGTTTATTATAGTTTTCATAGATTTCATAGACATCAGGGCTGGAAGGGACCTTGGGAGATCATCAAGTCCTTATGCGAAAAGAACGGATAAGGCTCAGTTAGCTCAGTTCAACCTGGGATTGGTTCTGGTATCTTGCAAAATAGCTACATGCACATACCAAAATAAGTACAAATCACTTGAAGCATCTCATTTCTATTTATCTCCTGCCTTTTTATTGGGAAAAAAAAGGATAACTGCAAGTTACAAAATTTAGCAAACTATCTAAACTATGCTGTAGTTCCACTCTGCAAGTTGCATGTCTCTTAACAAAGGTGATGGATATTCCTTGCAATACTTACCAAACCAAAATATAATTCTGAGCCAAGTGCTCTGTGCATAGAGAGCAAAGGACATAATGCAAAAGGGAAACTATTTGTGAGTATTTCTGTAGCATCATCATCACAAATCTTAAGAGGAAACTCACAGCAAAGGGAGAGTGCTACAGGCCTAACAGCTTCTATGGGTAAAACTCTCACTGAGTTCAGTGAATGGTGGCAAGGCAAAGCAGGCGTTTTTGCATATCCAACATGAGTACCCTGTATAATGGAATAAACTGAGTGGACAAGTTATGAAGTTAAATGATTGGACTCTGTGAAACAAAGCTATTTAAGCAGATTTTAAACTCTGGGACAAGGATCATTTTTATATGGCACCTAGCACAGCTGAGTCTTGGCACAGATCTGGGGCTGCCAGGCACTACCGCAAATGCAAATATATTATTTATAATCACACCATTTCCATTGCTAAAGGAGTCTCTCCAGGTATGAAGGCAAGGGTAGAAGTTCTTCTGTGTGAGGGCTGTTTCACACACGAAAGGGCCAGATCCAGCTGCATGTTTGACTGAAAGTGGCCATGCTGCTGTGCTAAAGCCAGTGCTATTGCTGGGTCTCAGATGGGCTCTGAGCACACAGAGCACTCTAGGGGACTGAGACATAACTATTAGCTATGTCTAGTTTCCGATACCAATTGAACTTAAGTAGGAAAGTGCCTAACTGCTTAGACCAGAACACTTCTGTACACACCCCGAAAGCAAAACTGCAAGTAAGTTCGGGAAACTTACAGGCCAAACAAGTTAATGGCTGGGGTAAGCTCTGTGGTGCTTGCAAGGTTAGGCAGCTGCTCAGCAGGGATTTTTTGAATTCCTATTTTGGACTAAGGCACATGTAGTAGTTATTTTGTATCTCCATTGTGGAGATATCAAGCCCTTTTAAAAATGGCATGGTTTGAGATACTATTTTTAATTGCATAGTATATCAAAAATCCTAACCTTCCTACCCATGCTGTTGGGCAGCTGTCATCCTCACATACTAACCATGTGCTGCAATAAGGTCCATAATAAGTCTGGGTGCTCCTTATCACTTTATAATAAAATTAAGCGAATAATAACATGACTGTTTTTTCTTGGATGAATAATAAGCTCCCCAAGAGAAAATAGAATCAGAGATTTCTCTCTTATGAACCACCTTTTCAAATACCTTTCTCAAGGAAATGTCCTACTGGTTCAAAATACCACTTTTCATCATATTAAATTACTAATAATAGAAAAGGTAATTAATTATTTCAGCAAGTTCAGTGAAACTACTTATCCAGCTGTATTGGGGGAAAAAAAGTAGTAAGTCTCTCCCTCCTAAACAAAATAAGCTGGAAAATTATCAGGAAGAAAAGTTTCCTTAGTGCCAATTTTCAGCAAATATGTCTTTGAAGTTCTCTGTTATGATGACTTCTCATTTCCCAATGCAAAGGCTATGTTAAACATTGAAAGAGAGGAAAAAACAGCAGCAGCTAATTAATATTTGGCAAATGAAAGTGATAAACAGTTTGATAACCGCAGTTACATCTCACACCACTTTTTCCTACATAGCTCATATGCCAAATAGGATTTGTGCCTTGGTTTAGGAGGGCAGAATGAAGTGGGAGAAAAAAAGGTCTTTCCAGTCATGGCTGAATGCTGACTGCACTGCAGGGGATCCTGGCTGCCGTGGCTGTGGCTGAGACAGGCTTAACATTGCAGCTCTGATCCAAGAGTGACTTCTACCCACTTCCTCTCCCTCCCCTCCCTGGAAAAAAACACCCAGCTTCACTGATGAAGACACACATCCAGTTTTGGGAAGTTGATTTCTGGGAGGTGTATGTGATATGCAAGTAACTAAGGTACGTATAAAAGTATGACTCCTCTAGAATTCAGTGGCATAGTGTCAGGTCTTAACTCTGTTACCTTCCTGCAGATGAAGAGCAGTATCTTCATTTGAAAACTCACGTGTCTTTATATTTGGAATCATTAGGCATATTTTAATATGATTTAATCTTCCCATAAAGAAAAATAATAGAACGAGATTCACTCTAATTATAACCTCTATCACTGGACTTCATCTAAGGGTCACATCAAAAAGTGAAATGTTCTACAATATATACGCTCGCAAATTATCTGCCTCGGGTAACACAGAAAAATATATTACAAGCAAAACAGAATTAGACCACAATACCTCCAATTCGATATGGAACAGTTTGCAGTATTAAGATAGTATACTACAGGTGGTTTCAGCTGAAGTGTGCTAGGCACTTAAATCCAGACACAGAAATAAGCCGTGTGTTTTTGGAAGTACTGGCCGCACCCCACGAGTGGGACTGTTCACTTTGCAGTGCCTCAAAGGCTATTGAGGCATCGCAAAATGCACATGGCACACACGACTTGGTTCTCCACGCTGCATATTTGCAGCACAGTGACAAAATTAGATACCAGGAACTCCTGACATCTAAAAAAAATGAGGCAAAAGTGGAGTGGCTCACATGGCAGCAGTGTGCACCACCCGACTGGGGAGCTCTGGCGGCCAGCCAGGTTCTGTGCACCCGGCTCTTCACCGCTGCAGCAGTGGGTATTACAATCCCCATTTACAAGTGGGAAACCTGAAATGCAGGGAAGTTGAAAAGGGTTGCCCCAAACAGACTCAGAGACAGAACTGTGATTACAGTTTACAATTTTAAGGTTTTTTTATGCATTTCTTAGTCCAGCGGACCATACTGTCTCTCACCAGCACAGAAATCAGGTGTTTATTCCCTGGTATAGGGACAGGACAATAGGGTTACCAGCAACAACAACATCATCAATATCATTGCCTTACCCACAGAAAGGTATGTACTTACCACAATTTGGGGTCCTCATTCACTTTAAAGAAAGTCAGCTAGGCTGTGTGTGTGAGAGAGTGTATGAGAGTACATATCTGCCCTGCTTTCCATCTAAGTATAGTCATGATCAGGGATCCGGGTTTTCCGTTTCCCACGGAAAAATGGAGAAAAATGCAAATTTCCCCCTTTACCAGAGGAAAACGTGGATTTTCATTTTAATGGAGAAACCCACAGATTTTGCACTTCTGGGAAGAGCTCTCTGCAGGTTGCAGAGTTCCAGCCTGCAAGGGGCTGGGAGGGAGCAGGAGGAGGGTGGTTAGGTTGGGGGTCCCATATGCATGTATATGCACATGGCCACTAGGGCAGCCTGGAGAGCAGCTCCTGCAGGTAAGTCGGGGCAGGGGAGAATAGCAGGAACTGAGGCCCTCATAGGAACGGATGGTGGGAGGGAGCTGGGCAGGGCTGGGGCTGCTGCACAGCCAGGGGATGCATGGGAGTAGGTGGTGGGGTGTTTGGGGTACCAACAGGGCTCGGAGGGCTGTGAGGGTGGGTGAAGGGCATCAGCAGGGCAGGGGGACTATGGCTTGGGAGCGAGGGGCCTGAATCTGCAGTCTGTGAGCTAAGGAGGCAGGAGGAGCTCTGATTTTCCATGATATAAAACCCCAAATCAAATACCAAAATCTATAGGTATTTAGAACTTATTTTATTATAGTGATGGGGGCACAAGTAGGCTTCCAAATTGCTTTACAACTGTAAATATATCAAGAAAACATTATGTCCAGCTAATATTGTGTCCAGCTAATACCTCTCTCGCTCTCTCGCTTTCTCTCTCTAGTGGTCTTTCATTTTAAGTACAGATTTGAGGTTTTTATCAGAGAATTTGCGATTTTTTTATCAGAGAAAGCCAGAATCCCTGGTCATAATCCACAAAGCAGTCCCACATCCCCAGGCTGGCATTTTAAAGTGCACTGACTATCACTCAAGTTCTGAACAAAGCAAAAAACCCAGGCACCATTCAGCTAAGTCATTTTAATTGAACAGACCTTTTAAAAGTTTTACTGCTTTACGGAGCAGGGGTATTTTTACAGCCAGTATATTTGGTGGCATTTGAGTTTAATTTATGACTGGCTGAACCTGTGTCAAGCTGTCTGAAGTCTATTCTTCATATTTGGGTTTCATTTTCTGCCACTTCCTTTTAATGGTCTTGGAAGTTCATAAAGTTACAGGAGTGCTAGTTTTCCTGACAAAGCATAAAAATCTCCCTGTAGTACAGAGGCAGGGAGACATATCTTTGTCTTTCGTCTGAAGTGATTATTCAGAATCATTACTTGTCTTTCTTAATCCTCTCTAATTACTATGATCGGGCCTAATTTCTGGCTTCCAGTGCTCATTATCATTTTTGTTAATTTTTTTTATACCAGAGAGGTCCTCGTGATCCTTTTTCTTTTAAAGAATAAATAATGAATATTTAGAACCAACTCAGAAACCCTTTCCTCTCTTTGACAAGCAATTATTCACCGAGCAGTCGTGCAAGTGCCAGCTCACCTGTGGAGGCACAAGGTTCACAGTACAGCCCTTTGATACTAATGATTCTTCAAATTAACTTTCTGCCCAAGTACTAAGGGCCAGATTCTGATGCCCTGAGCTGGTTGTCATGTAATGCCTTCTTCTACAATTAATCTTGGTGCCTCTAAGAGAAGTAACAGTGAAGTGACAGAAATCTGCACTAGCTGCCAATAACAGGATCAGAATCTGGCCACAAATACCAGTTGAAGGTTACAGCCTATACCTGCACAGATACATCTGGGACAGTGGCAGACCTGGCTGGGAGAGGGCTGGGCGAAGGAGGAAGTCTCATAATCGGCTCCTGAGGTGCATCAGCAGTGCACAGTGGCCCAAAACAGAAGCAATTTAGCAGACACCAGAAGTATTGTAGCCGAGTCATCTCCGTGTGGCTTGAGTTTGGGCCAATTAGCTTTGCTAAGAGGCAGGGCTCAGCACCATGCTAAGGCAGCTATAATGCTGCCTCTTGCCATGAGAATGCACCTGCATTTGGGCTGGGGGCAGCATGGAGAAAGATGCAAGACCCACAGCCACCTGAAAGGGCTAGCCCTGCTCTTAGCAGCGGCATGCTCCATGCTTCCCCTACAGACAAGAACAAGTCGATATATTCCTCCCAGCAGACTTTGCCCACATCATCAGGGAGACTCAGCACCACCTGGAGCTCCCCACCCCTCAATGTTGGGGCCAACTAAGCCTATGGAGTAGAATTTGATTCGATATCCTTCTACGCTCAAAATATCCAGACTGACTAACAAAGTATTGTGGATGTTGCTAGCACCGATGATCCAGAGACCAATATAGCCAGCTACTTGGCAATATAAATGACATTGTCCCTTGGTTAATTAGTAATATCTGTTACAAAAACCACCATGATATCTTGGTTCTATATTTTATTTTCTTGAACTTTAAAAATAATTTTTTTTGCAGACTGCTTTAGAATCATAGAAAATTAGGGTTCAGAGGGACCTCAGGAGGTCACTTAGTCCAACCCCCTGCTCAAAGAAGGGGAGCAGTCCAACCCCCCTGCTCCCAACTAGATCATCCCAGCCAAGGCTTTGTCTAGCCGGGCCTTAAAAACCCGCCAGGTAACCTGTTCCAGTGCTTCACCATCCTCCTCGTGAGAAATTTTTTCCCAATATATAACCTCAACTTCCCTTGCTGCAACTTGAGATAGTTGTTCCTTGCCCTGTCATCTGCCATCACTGAGAACAGTCCAGCTCCATCCTCTTTCGAACCCCCTGCAGATTTTATTAAATCCCCCCTTAGTCTTCTCTGCTGAACACGAAATCAGCCCAGTTCCCTCAGCCGCCCCCTCAAAAGTCATGTAAGTTTTTGCAAGGGAGCAAGTTTTTATGTATTCAAAAAGAGCTGGTGGTATAAATCTGTTTTAAAAATTTTCCAAGGTCCTCCCAAACCTTCCCCCCATGCTTTGTCTATTTTTCCACTCAAATAAAAAAAGGCAGCTGAAAAAGGAGATAGTGAAAAATTAGTAAGCCCATTTTCTTCTGTTTTTAAAATTCATTAAAAAATTGAAAACGTTAGGAATGTATTTTGCAAAAAAGCACCATTTTCCACCTTTGAAAAAGGCTTTTTCACTCAACAAGATTTTGCAAGAATTTGGGCCCACTTTACACTCTAATTCATCTAATTGCTCATCTCTTTCAAAGCTTATACAGCTGCCATTTTGAAGGTTTCTATACTACGTAAACAGAAGCCACCACAGTTTAGCACCCAAACAAGAAAAGACTGTACACCGCTTCTGTGTTTATGCTGTACCAACTTACAATGCTCCACACGTCCTATACAGCATGATGAGCAATTTGAAAAGGCATGCAACCTGGTATGATTAACACAGTGGTAGAAGACACCGTTAAAGCAGGTTGACTCCTGTGTAGCATACATAGAGTACATGTGAGTAAAACTACGGGGATCCAAGTATGGGGATGGGGAGAAGGATTTCACCTTCTCGAGCTGCACCAAATAACTTTTCCACTGCTCCCCTGCTGCCAAATCTCCAGACTTGTGCAGTGTCCCATGGGCCTGATAACATGGCCCTGTCCATCAGAGATTGAGCACCACCACCTTAGAACAAGGATGTGTGATTGTAACACCCCTGGGTTTCAAAACAAGGTTTAGTCCAATTCATAATACACAGTATCTCTCTTCTGGTTTAGTCTTCCTGCTGCTTAATCTTACCAACGTTTTACATTTTTTTAAACTCACTTTTAGCATTATCCTGCAATCTGTAATAAATCCCTTAGTCATCTTAATGAGGTATGGTATATTCCTCCTTGACTGACTACGGTAAGGACGAACAAAGGGCAATCTGGATACAGACTAAAACAGGTAACAGGCACAACTGGAAGCCAGCAGAGGAAGTCAACTTCAAAACATCTACTGATATAGGGAAAGATTGACAGCATCAGGCAGGATAATGTATTTCAAACACCACTTAGCAGCAACCCATAGTCGTCCCTAAGCATCAAAAATTAGAGTTTTACAGGAAGCAATTCCCCATTTTTCAGACTTCATTTTTCTGACGAAAAGCAGAGGGGTTATAGGTGGCACAACAGAGAAATGAGAGAAAAGGCAGGGTATAGATGTACCTTATAAACTAACTGAATCAGAAATGCATAAGCTCTTATGAGCAAGAGCTCACTTCATCCCATGCTATGAAAGGACAGGCACAGAGCAGGTTAACGAAGAGAGAGCTGTATCGAATATAGAAGCGAGGAGTGAATGTCTCCACACTACAATGCCTGCAAAAAACCTCTCCTTCCCTTTCCATCAGCTGACTTGTATCAGTGCAACAGCATTTTGCTGAAGTACCAACTGCATAAGGCAGCTCTTCAGAAGGAAAATTTGGGCTGAAATAACTCCTGACAGAATGACCTGTCAGTCTGTGGAACAGGTTTCCAAGGGCAGGGCCTGAAATGACACTGTTTGATATACTTTAAACTAGAGTGCATAGCTTCCAGCTATAACCCATGGAAGAATCCTGCATAGTCTAAGGAATGGGTAAGCTGAAACCAAACAAATCTACGTGTCCAGCATAATTAAAGACCCACAATTTAGAAACATCCGGGTGCACAGAAACAACTCATGGGTAATTTCACTTAAACCAATGAAAAAAACCAACTCATATGAAAAGAGAACTGAGCTAAACCTGTTATAATGCAGTTCCCAGAAGGTCATAGATTCAACAGATGTAGGGTCAGAAGGGACCTTGTGGATCATCAGGTCCGACCCCCTGCCTTGGGCAGGAGAGAAAAACTGGGCTCAAATGACCTAAGCCAGGTAGACACCCAGCCTCCTCTTAAAGACCTCCAGGGTAGGAGCCAGCACCACTTCCCTTGGAAGTTGGTTCCAGATCCTAGCCTCCTTGAAGTCTTCCACACACAAAGAAAAGGCCTGTTTCTTGGTATGGTGGGCATGTCCTGACCCATGAAAGGTCATGCCAGTGAACGCTGAAGCGCTCAGATGGCTGTCATGTAATGCCTTCCTCAGCAGTTAATCTGAAGTTAATGTTGAAGCATGGATACCCAGCTCACTTCATGGATGCAAAATTGTTTAGTTATAGATTTAGTGCAGGGCCAGATATGCAACACTTAGGGCACATCTACACGTTACCCTACGGTGAGATGGCAACGTGCTACGTCGCTGTACGGCACGCTACAGCGATATAGCGATCAAGTGGGTCTACACACGATTGGCAGCTACATCACCATAGCAACGTATGCCCATGTTGTAGTGCACCGCTACGACAATGTAACAGCGAGATCTAACCGTGCAGCATGTGCACAGCGTGGTAGGGTAGTTACTGTGCCATCCTTTAGTACTTCCAAAAGGAAGGACTTCCAAAAGATGTATCCTTTAGTATTTTCTCTAGGGGCGCGTCTACATGTTGCCGTATGGTGACATTGCTAGGGCACGCTTTAACACTTCCAAAAGGAAGTACTAAAACATGGTGCCATAGCAATGCTGCCGTATGGCAATGTGTAGATGCGCCCTTAATGTCTCAGGAGCATTTATTGGCACAGGCCCAGTGCTCTACCAAAGTAGCTACTTTGCATGTGTTTCAGGGAAGTGTGCGTGAGAAGCACTCATGGCCTGCTTCACTGCTGTGCAGCCTTGAGACAACACAAATGTGCCTGGTGACCAGTATAAATCACAGATTGCATAGCCAGGTGCCCAGGTGCTAGAATAGAGCAGAGACACTATATGTGGTCAGCAAGACTTACAATAAAATTTCTACAACCGGGATAGTTCTCTGGGAGTAAAGTTGCTGGGATGCCCATGGTTTTCTCTGTTTTTAAATCCAGATGAGAAAACCCAGAGTGATTTATTATTTGGCTGCATTTCAGAGGAACTTCCCTGTGCCATTGGACACATACTTCAATAAGCGCAAGTGAAAAAAAAAAATGCAGCACTATAATGCTCAGGGGTCAGTAACAAAAACCAGAACAAAATACTTATCTAAATAGTCCTCCTGTCAAGTAGATATGGATTGTACCAAACTATGCTAAATAGAGTCCTATTCCTAGAGTGGGTCTGGAGGGTCTTTATTTATTAGTTAATCTATTAACCCCTTAAGCACAAGTTACTTTCCAAATGCTTAGAATTTTTCAGCTCCAAACGAGCCAAGCACACTCATCCTGATCTTAGCTGTGTCTTTAGTGTAGTTTGGAGCACAGAGTAGAGATACCCAAGCTAGCTTTAAATGAGTCTCTGCAAGGTAAATTACCCCATTTAGCAGCACTGTGCTGCCAAAGGTAAGTTGCTTCCTGTGCCTTAAGGTTCCTATACATGTGCGCGGAGCCTGCTCTGGCACCCTGGAAATCTAACACGTTGGAGCAGACTTGATTAACCAAGTCCAGCGGAGCACAGAAACTGGTGCCCTCCAGCTGCCTTCCACGTCACATGTATCAGGATCACCATGTGTCTTTGTGCTGAAAAAATGGCGGCAGTGCACTTTGAAATAAAACACATTTGATGAGCTTTAATTGAAAGTGCCCCACTGCCATTTTTGATGGTGATGGAGACACGTGACGCGCGGGTGCTTATAGTTAGCCTGACTTGCTGATTAAAGTGCCTGGCACTGCATCCCACAACACATGTAAAAATGCCCTTAGCTACTCTATTTACAGCTGGCTCAAGTTATCTCCATGCTACACAATGGTTTGCAGCATAGGAGTACCTGTAGAATAGGGGTCCTTATTCAGGACACTATGTCAGCACTCAAAGTTAAATCAATTAGACTTAAGTGCTTACAGTTGGTTTCAAATTAAGGCTTTAGAGAGGTTGGTCATGGGCACAGAATAGCAGCTTCAATAGCTTAGAATTGATGTGGCTGCAGTTGTTTCATCCAAATTAACACTTCATATTTTCCTGCTTTCCAAATCTCAAGTTATTTGCTGCTGCAGATGTAACATGCCTCCTTCTGCTTTTAGTATCAGAAATGAACATTACATCTGCAGCATCAAATAACTGTTTGGGACTTGTGAGGAGTCAGCTGTCAACAGCCGCATTAGAAATGACATTGCTCAGCTACACAGAGAGCTTTGGCATTATGGTCTAACAGCAAGAGGAAGGAGCCCTGTCAATGCTTTCTTTGCATAGCAGTCCTGGATAAGTACCTGCTATTGGATCAACAGGCCATGCATAGCGCTAACCCACCTGTACAGTTCTCTTAAAACAACACAAAGTGCCCTCGTCGCAGTGTCTGTTTACGATAAGCTGGTGGCCGTACTTGGCCTGTGTGAAGCCTTGTTGGTGAAGCAGTTGTCACAGCAGATGGTGTCCTTTCTTATCAAGGCTGCAGTAATGGCAGTGAACCAGTGTGAATATTGTGTAAAGGTTGTAAATGTCCCAGTCTGTCATTGCCTGGGCACCTGAACAAGAATTTGACTGTACAGTGCAGGTGTCAGAGGTATAAAAAACAAAACAAGAAATTCATACTGCCAGGCTGAAGCAAGAATGAACCTAAATACAGGATCCCAGACCAGCTCCTTCTGGTTAAGTTGCTAGGGGTTGCAACTAGGAAATGTGGGGGCAGAGGGAGATGAGGAGCAAAAGAGGGAAGAGTTAAAAATATATCATG
Source organism: Crocodylus siamensis (assembly GCF_052110815.1). Classification (NCBI taxonomy): domain Eukaryota; kingdom Metazoa; phylum Chordata; order Crocodylia; family Crocodylidae; genus Crocodylus; species Crocodylus siamensis. The sequence continues at coordinate 409,473,709 of NC_143395.1, read as the reverse complement.
TCAGACATTATGGACAAATATTACCTTAGCAAGACAAAATACAGAAGACAGTGATGCCCCTGGCTTAGCAAATATGCTGGTCACTCAGCAAATGGCACTCCTTTTTAAATCTGAAGCAACAGATCAGTATGGTGATACAAAAGTGCTGTTTTGCAGAAGGTGAATGGAGTGGGAGTGAGTCTTTTTACTGCTCTTTATTCATTTCAGATACATTCAGGTACTACTGTGATGAAGGCCATGGAAATACTTAGATATACAGAGACATAAAATTTGAGGTGCTGATTATTCGCCATTCTAAAACGTCTCACGGGGCTTTTAATGCACCTCTGAGAAATAAAATCGTCTGGATTAAGAAAAGAATATGTATCTAAACCTCAAAATAGCTTTGTAAAAACAGAAAACCTACACAATAGCTTATGAATTCATTCAGATTTATGTATCAGATAGATCAGCTTGGATATTGGAATATCATTAGATTTGCTTTATTGTATTTGAGTTAAACACAATGAGCTAAATTCTGAGCTGATGCAAGTTGGTGCAGCTTTAAGTCAATAATGCTGTTCTGATTTATACCTGCTATTTTTTCAGTGTTGTAGCTGAGGTACATAATATCAGCAACAGCTAAGGGTGTCAAATGTTTTTCTTGTAAAGGGATTTTTTATTTATTTTATATATATATACACAGATACACACACACACACATACAAGAGAAACATTATAGATATAGATATATAAAAATGACTACTTTTGCAGAACTTTCACTTTGGGTCTATGCTGAAGGTGAATATTTTGAGGAACTCAGAGTAAGAATAATTAGTGAGCAAGAAGGAGCAGTTTCTTCACATGCAGTTTGGGTGGGAGTCAAGGGCTGAATAATGAAGCTAAAAATATTGCTCCAATGACACTTTCATTCTGCACCATCCAGCTGGTCTACTGAATGAGGCAGGAGACCTGTAGAGAAAGGATCCTGTTATCACATAAATAAAATGCAGCCCACAATTCACCTGACAATCTGGCTCTGTATCTTAATGATAAGTAATTTGATGATTAGTTTACTTGCTGTATATTATTCAGCCACGAGGTGTCTCTGTGTGTTGTAAAAGGATCAGACGCTAAGGTGCCTGGTAAACAACACAAATGACAATGTTTGAATTCAAGACCAATATAAGCCTGCTTTTTCAGCAGCTATGTCCTTTTATACACACACGTACACACACACACGCACCCTGGCTTTTTAAGATGGACTTCTGTTCCATGCATCAAAGCACAAACTGGCAAATGGATTAAAAATTTACATGATAAACATTATTTGGTATTCTCTGCCTTTTGAGTGCTTTTCTTTGCAGTCTTAATATTGTATTAACATGGGGGGGGGAGTATATGGAGCTGTGGCTTCTTGCTATTAGTATTACTGAACCAATACAATTCCGTCCCCCAATACTCAGTTAAAATAGAAAAAGTAGTTGTGAATGTTAAACCAGCATTCTACTGAGGTACAAAAGTGATGCTGTATAGGGGGATTACAACCCAATCAACAGACTAATTGTTATCAGAAAAAATGCTAATAGCTCTTAATTAACACTACTGCAAAACACCCATTAGAAACTGGACTCTATCTCCATCTTAACCTTCCCATTAGAACAGTGCAGTCCATATTAACACTCAATTACAACCAAACCCGCTGTGACCTTACTTTTCTGTACAGTCTCCCCAAAGGTCTTTTAGGTTAACTGCTGCTTTTGCAGGGAGGGGATCTCAGCTTACACATAAGGTTCCTGCTTCTTGTGCATCATGCTCCTAAATCCTACTCCTTCCTTCATCAGTTTGCAGCTCAAAATTGCTGCAAACCCTGAGAATCCACCTCTAAGTCACCATCTAATTTGCATCTTTCACAGTCCCAGAACTCACAGAGCGGAAGTGTTCCTGTATTGACTTGTCACTATGCCCTGCTCCCCTGATATAAAACCTCCACTTTCTCTTCAGGATTTGTATGCCCCATTCAAACTAGTATGCCCCATTCTTACTAGTAGGGAGGGAAAGACTGCAACAAGACCTGGATAGGTTACAGGGGTGGGCTGGCAAAAACAGGATGCGTTTCAATACTGACAAGCGCAGGGTGTTGCACTTAGGCAGTAGAAACCAGCAGCACACTTATAAGATGGGAAACTCCCTTCTTGAGAGCATGGAGGCAGAAAGGGATCTTGGAGTCATTATTGACTCCAAGATGAACATGAGCCGACAATGCGAGGTCACGGTTGGCAGGGCTAACCGCACCTTGTCGTGCATCCACTGGTGCATCTCTAGCAGGGCCAGGGAGGTGATCCTCCCCCTCTATGCAAACCCTGGTCAGGCCACAGCTGGAGTACTGCGTCCAGTTCTGTGTGCCCCACTTCAGGAGGGATGTGGACAATATGGAGAGGGTCCAGAGGAGGGCCACCCGCATGATCTGGGGACTACAGGGCAGACCCTACAATGAGAGACTGCGGGACCTGAACCTGTTCAGCCTTCACAAGCGAAGGCTGAGGGGGGACCTGGTGACTATCTATAAATTCACTAGGGGGGACCAGAAGGGCTTGGGAGAGACCTTACTTCCCCTAGCACCCGCTGGCCACAAGTTGCTAGAGAGTAGGTTTAGATTAGACATCCGTAAGAAATAGTTCACGGTCAGGGCAGCTAGGATCTAGAACCAACTTCCAAGGGAAGTGGTGCTGGCTCCTACCTTGGGGGTCTTTAAGAAGAGGCTTGATGCCTACCTGGCTGGAGTCATCTGAGCCCAGTTTTTCTCCTGCCCAGGCAAGTGGTCAGACTTGAAGATCTACAAGGTCCCTTTGACCCGACTTCTAGGATTCTAGGATTCTAAAATAAAATAAAATAAGCCTTGGTAGAATGAAGAATCAGCCCTAAAATAAGACAACAGGCATTTCCATTTCTTCCTCCCCTCAGAGACTGTATCAGGTGGAAGCCATTTAAATCTCTACCTGAAAGCAACAGAGGCTCTCAATCAAAGCAGGATGCATTCATGATCATATCTTTTGCTATCAGCCATCATAAACATGCTTTAGGAGCTGCAGTGGGCACTGCTGGTTCCCTCCCACCACATAAGAGAGAGAGTTCTTGTGTGTTTTTCAAGCCCTGACATTGAGCAGTGTCCAATCTAGATGAAAGTATCTTGCAGCACCATTCGGGCCTCATTTAGTAACCTGACACAGAAAGTCTTCCCAAACAGCTTGGACTTGCTACACCTACACTCACCAAGCAGCAGACCACTTGAATTCCTGGAATTCACTACATCCCCTTGCCAAGAAGTTCTGGACACCCTAAAGAAGTCTCCATGCATAACTTGTAAATGAAACTCATACCCTTCCTGTTTGCAAATTAGAGGCCCAAGCAGCTGGTGCACCTGTGATGCATCATTCAGAAAATGGATCTTTCCCCTTCTTCCTTAAAATGCACGATAGCCCAAGTAGCATACAAGAGAACCACTCTGGATAGGTTGGTTCCAGCCAATTATCATCCAGGATCTGAGGTAGTGCAGTCTAGATGCAGGCCAGAGAATGAAGTGGGGTAGATCTTGAAACTGTTTTAGTAGTTCAAATAAATGATCTCCTGATCTCATTGGATATGGAACAGACATCCATTCTCATGTTCCTGGACCTTCCAGAAGTA